>NC_140664.1:13955000-14500000 GCF_054131305.1 Coturnix japonica | reverse complement strand
CTTCAATTAAGTCATTAAACACTGAATTCTACTGTTCTGCCATTGACTTCAGATGACATAGAACAAGGACAAATAAAGGAAAAATTAGTAGTTGTTTCTACACAGTCCCCTTGAAGCCTTGTATTTCTGTAGTATATGTTCTGTACTTCTATCATGTTGAAGATTACAAATGCTTGGATGTCATCTCTGACACATGACAAACAAAATAATAACTGCTAAGAAAGAAAATATGAAGTCTAGCAGTGGTCCATCTGCATCACTGGGTGACAGGCCAAACAGTGAAATGAACAAGGAAGATAAGAAGGATAATCTTGTGATTTCTGCACAGAAATCTGAGAATCAAAATTTTGCTACCTTACAACATCTTTCTGAATTTCTGTCAAACTTCTGAAATGTAAATCCTCAAAGACACTGAAGTACACAAAATTACTACAACTGCAATCAAAAAATAATACGTAAGCAGCAATTATATATCTAAATGCCTTGAAGAGTGGCATATTATCTCCTGTTCTTTTTCCAGACCCCAAACATGCAGATGAATGTTGAAAGGAATGGAGAAAATAGACAAATTAGAGTTGCTAGAAAAGTAATGCCTCCTTTTTTATTATGTTGAGCCATGAAAATAGAGGTGGATGATGGTGATATTACAAAAGAGATTGAACCTTAGCACCAAAATTCCATTACATTTTGTTGCCATGCTGCAGATGGCAGCAGAGGGACTATCTGACAGAACAGTGTCTGAAATTGAAGTTTGTATGAAGCAAAGGTATGTAATTAAATTCCTCCATGTGGAAAAAATTCCACCCTTTCATATTCATCAACACTTGCTCAAGATTTATGGAGAGCAAATCTGCACACAGTGAGGCAGTGGGGATGTGTTTCAGCAGTGGTGAGAGCAGCATGAGGCAAGTCACATTCTAGATTTTTAAGAGCATGATCTGAAGGCTCTTGTTTATTGCCAGTGAAAATGCATCAGTGGTGGTGAGAATGTTGGAAAATAGTGTTTTGTGTCCAATAATTTGCTCCATTAAATACTGTCTTTCTGTACGTGTTAAAGACTCCATGGAGAAAAGTAGAAGATATTACTTTCTTTCTTGGGTAAGAACACTTGATACACTCTGAAACTATGAAGTTTCAAATATGTAACAAACATAGATGTCATTTAAAGACAAAATCCACTTTTAAAATATCTACCATGTATTTTCTAAAAAGCAAATTAAATTTATTTTGAAACATATTTGGAAAATCTATATGACCGACAAAATTGCAAATGTTACATAAAGGTAGAAATGCAAAAAAAAATTTGCACATTGCCAAGAAGCCAATTTTGTAGACATACTTTGATTTTAACCATATGCTGTAAGGGGAAGATTTTTCAAAGTGATAAGCAAGTGGGAACTTGGCTTAGAAAAGCTTTTCAAGGTATTAAGAATTCAAATAAGATCCATATTTGAATATGCATGAGGATTCTTATGCAGAGGGAGCAACTCTAATAGTGTGATTTGAGTGAAGATTATAGGAATACAAAGATTTTTTCAGCTTTTTATTGTGCATACACAGGTTTCTAATTATATACACAGGTACACACAATATTTTTACACTTAAATGAATATCAGAGAAATGGATAAGCATTTGTATAACTTCTGGTGAAAAATATTATTTTCAATACTCATTATTGTCTTTCCTATATGACCTTCATGGTTCCTTTCTAATAAAGAATTTTGAAAATGTATTTCTTGAGTGATCTTTCTCTTTAGTTTTAATTTTCTGCTTATTTTTGTAGGTTTTGGTGATATTCACAATAAAGTTTCATAAAGTTTTAACTAATTATCTAGAAGTCAGATGATTAAATATGATAGAAAATTTTATCAGTGATTTATAGGCCAGAAAAATTCAATGATTTCAGTGACAGTTAAATGAGATTGCATGATAAATCAAGTTTTAATTCTGCACACAACCCATCATGTCATCTAATCTATCGAGGTACAGTGCCTTGAACGGTTGAACGTCAGTGCTTAAATCAACTCTTCACAGAGTGACTGACACCTGTTATCTAATCTTTAAAGTAATCTAAGAGAGAGTGTAGCAGCTTTCCTAGTATAAACGATAATCTTTACAACAGTAAAAGTTTTGAGCAAGTTGAGACAAGAGAAGGAATACATCAAGAAATGCTAAGATACATTGATGTCCCTCTATACCGTGATTCTGACTTCCAATGTATTGTCATTCCTAATTTACCTTTAGTGAGAGAACTCTAAAATTATTATGCCATGCACTGAAAATCAGCATAAGTACTGTCCACAGTGTTATTAGCCTAAAACATTTCTGATACTTAAAAGGGAAATGATCAGAATGAAGAGAAACTTGAGGATGCAGAATCTGCTACATAAAAAGCTGAGTCATTTGCAGTGAATCTAGCTTAGAAGATCTTTCTACCTATCTTAACTAATTCTAAGGAAAAATAAAATAAAATAAAATAATAATAATAAAATGCTACATAACAAAGAGCTGTTCCTGGTTTAAAAAAATTCATTGTATATTCATTAGCATTAGCCATGAGTGTCGATTACATGATATAGAGAATACAGCAATCCAAATTAAATAAATCCTGATTCCATTAATTTAGTTAACGTTTCTACATAGCATATACACATACGGAATTGTCAACAAAAACTCCATCTGTATAAATAATTGTATTTCAAGGACAAATGATGCCTTAAATTCTTGGTCTTTGACAGCTAAGATTTCTGACAGGGATCCTGAAAAATGCCACACACCAATGATACAGTATTTATCAGATATTAAGAATGAATATAATTCTTAAGATTTTGAGATTTTTCTAAATTAAAGCTATTGTTTTCCACCTCTTTCTGGAAATATGATTATTTGGTGGAAATGGAAATATGTATAATTAGGGAAATTACATTTTTTATACATTTTGGAAATCACAACTGTTCAGCTGCAATATCAACTGCAATAAAAAGTTCTTGCAGGAAAAAAAAAAAAAAAAAAAAAAAGTTATGAAGTTCCACCAGAGTTTTCTAAATAATGTTTGTAATCACTACTCATTTTCATATTCAATGAGAATATCTTCTTCAGTCTCTAAATATTTTCACATGAGAAAGCAAACATTATTATCTGTATATTAAAAAATCTGCACTTCAACTTCCTTGAATATTTCTGAATCAGAAGGTGTTTTTCACTCCCAAAGATCCTGTCACTTACTCCTGAAAATTTGTCAGGGGCTTGCTCAAAATGCAGTGACCACTAGCATGGAGAAACCTACATTAAAGACTTCCTCACCAAGTTAGCAAGGCTTCTGGCAATGGTACTCTTGACTCATTAAAGAAAGCTTAATTTATTCTAGAAAATCCTGTAACACTCTGATATTCAGAGTCAGGGAACTAATTATTTGCTCTTTAAGGAAGAGATAATAGCAAATGCAGTATAAAGCACAAATTTAATACTGTGATATATTCTAAAAGGACCATATGCAATGAAAAATGAAGATCTGTAAACATATCAGAAACATTTATATGTAGGCTTTTTCTTCAAATTTGCCATAATTAAATATACATATATATAAATAAATAAATAAATAAATAAATTCATCTGCTCCTGTAAATTACCAACAGAATAATCATACTGTTTTCAGCAATTTAAATGACATAATTACTATACACCCTTCAAATGAAAATCTCAAGGACAGTTTTGTTAAAGATTTGTCATTAATGACTTACATAAAATTGGCCTAGCTTTGGAGGATAGGGACATAAAACAGCTCCTGAGAACATAGTGAAACCTCATTTGCTTTGGCTTAGTGCTCTGACATTAACAGCTCACAGAGATTTTAGATCCCAAATAAACCTGAGGATAATTATAAATTGACATGATTCACATCATCTAATCTCTCATTTTCCACTTCTACATTCAGAATAGCATTAAAATTCATGTGGATTTGACAGCCAGCAAAAAAATCAAGTAATAGCTAAAAAGGTGAGGAACCTTGGGAACTTCAACTGTTCCTGAAAATATTAGGTGGAATAAATAGTCTCCTAACCTACAGCTTCTGAGGCAGAACCTCAAAAATGAGCTATGTTTCACAACCGGTACTCACACAATTTTTGCCTCCCTGCAGACCGGTACTGGGAAGAGCTGACAAGGAAGTATGGGGATGAGATAACCTGCTGAGGAGGCAGCCATGGTTCCATCTGGCTCTGCTGGGGTGGCACCAACCTATGGCGCCGCTACAGCCTCTGCAGGATTCTCTGATCGCAAAAGGTGGCAGTTCTCTCCGACAAAGGGCCATCCAAAAGAGAACACAGGAGAAGGGAAATACCTTTGCTCAGCCCATCTTGAGGAATGCAGCAGGAAGGATGTGAAATACCCACCAAGAAAGGAGCCATCATGAAAGTAGGTGAAGACAGTGATGTAGGAATGTGTAGCACACAACCATAATAAAGCACGGAAAACAGAAACTTTTCTGAGTTCTGAGGCATTTGTTACAATCCAAGAAAAGGCAGAGCTTTGCTGAAATAGGAACAAGCTGAAGGGAAAGGTGACAGATTCAGATTCACGTTGGAAAGGGAAGACCTGTTCTCCAGTCCTCCTCTTACAGTTTTGTTTCTGCTGATATCTGGAGTGTTGCATACAAATTTCCTCCCCGGCCACCCAAAATAAATAACTAAAAAATAGTACTACTAATAAAAGACATTGGTAAACCGGAGTGAATTCAGTGAAAAGGCACCTCTGTTGTTGGGATGAGTGATGGTGAGTTTGAGGGAATGGGGCTGGTCCACTCCAGTTTCAGGGACCCTAACAGCAGGTCCCAAGGAGGTGACAGAGGTGAGCTCTTTGTAGTGCTGCATGGAGAACACAAGACAAGGGGCTTAAACTAAGAGGACCACGCTGAGTAAAAAAAAAAAAAAAAAAAAGCTTTTTATAACAAGAATCAAGAAGTGGAACTTCCCTTCACAATTTCTGAAATTTGAATGTTGCCCTACCTCCTTCGTTGAATTTCTTACTTCAAAACACTTCAAAATGTTTTATTGCTTCATCTCCAGCTAAAATTTATTTCTACTACCTCAAAAGCTATACTTCCAAATAGAAGCATATATCTCAGTAAGTTCATTGGCATTTCAACTTCCAAATTCAGTTTATTCAATATTATCTAGTTGGTTAAATTGGGGGGAAAATTTTTTGAGCAAGCATAACAAAGTATACATATTTTGTGAATGTTGTAATGTATTGTAATTAAATAGTAACACAGAATCAAAATTGAAATTTCAGTAACACAAGGGGTTTCTACATTTCTCCTGATCTGTATCATAAAAAACACTAAAGTCTATTTTGTTACAATGCACCATGTTGCTGATATTATGTTTTTGAATTCAGAATACTTAATTAGGATTTTTCAGAATTTGTAGTTACCTTAAAAACAGCAACAACAACAAAACAACAACAAAAACCCAAAAACCTGATTTAGAAGTAAGTTGACAGGTACCTGCTATATGTGTTAGAAAATAATCCTGTTTCCCAAAGAACATAAAATATAAAATCAGAGTATTCAAAAAACTGTATGATGAGCACATTAAAAATTGAAGAAATTTTCTGACAAGAACATTGTAAGCATTACAAGAAGAAATCTTACAAAATATCCTTACATGACTTCTCTCAAAAAGTGAGCATATTTCAAAGTATCAACAGCATATACCTGAGAGATATGCAAAGGGAAAAATATGTATTTAGACAAAGAAAGACACATGCCTTTACAAAATATTATCTTGGGTCTAGATCCTGCCTTTACATAAGTTGGCAACAATCACTTTATATTACTTTTCAAGTCAGAGAAGATAATAATGAAATATAAATTCTCCCCTTAAATTTAATATGATTTTCCTACAGAAAGTCAAGACATATAGGGAGAATCTAGTACAATTATGATCATATCTGTATGCTTTTTGCTTGAATGAGTTGAAGATTCTTAAAAGATGGTAAAATATGTCTTATTTTCCTATACTTTGATTTATCTGTCCTAACACATTTAGGAATCATGGGACAAATGTGTTAAGAGCTAAATAATTGCTTCAGTATGGTTTTTATTTTTGAAATCTAACCTACAATCAGATCCTTAAGGTGGGACCAAGCCCTTGATTGATTTCATGACACTGAAAATTGTGTTCGAAGGTTTAATTACAGTCTTATTTCTTTGTGGGTTACCCATAGAAACTATGTGGGGAACTTCACCCCAGGAAATTTTTAAAACTGAGCTGTATGAAGGCCTAATCAAACATGCATGTTTTTAGCTTTGGGAGATGCGCTGAATTTCATAACCTTGCACTTACTAAAATAAGTTGACCTATCACTTCCATGATACTTTATAGGTAAGACAGAACAACAATGAAAAACAAACAAAATAACAAACAAAACAAGTATTGCCTGAATTAATTTCTTATTTTTAAAAAATCGCTCTGAAGACAAATGAAAACATTTGTCAAAAATTCTTTCTAAAATAGTCAGTTCCATATCCTAAGACTTGCAAAACAGTTTAACAGTAGGGTATATCCTTACTTAGCAACATACCTAGCAGAAAATGTGATTTTTGTAGCACATTTGTAATCTCTTTGCTCACTCAAGCGAGAGAGAGCGAGCAAGCCGAATCCCATGACTTCCATGTCGTATCTTCCTCTCTGACCATGATGTCCTCTGGGACATGTAGTTCTTCTCTGTGCTCCACATGATGCCATGATGTGGAGAACCAATAGAAAAGTTACAAAACCATGATATACTCCCTGGTCCATCTTGTCTGCATTGTCTTCTAGCACTCTGCCCCAAGCCTGTAGCACTGCCTGGGGCTGTTGTGACCAAAGTGCAGGACCCAGCACTTGGTCTTGTTGAACCCTTTGGCTTCAGCCCAGCAATCCAGCCTGTCTAGATCCCTTTATACAGCCTTGCTACCACCAGGCAGATAGACACTTCTGGGCAATTTGGTGTCATCTGCAAACTTTCTGAGGGTACACTCTATACCTTCATTCAGGTTATCAATAAAAATATCAAAGAGGACAGGCCCCAGGACAGACCCCTGCTGGTCACTACTTATGTTTAGTCACCAGCTGGATTTAACTCCATTCACCACTACCCTCAGGGCACAGCCCAACAGCCAGATCCTTATCTAGCAAAGAAGGTATCTGTCCAAGCAATGGTCTGCCAACTTCTCCAGGAGAATTCTGTGAGAGACAGCGTTGAAGGCTTTGCTGAAGTCTAGGTAGACCACATCAACAGACTTCACCTCTTCCACCAGGCAGGTCACGAGGTCATAGAAGGAGATCAGGTTGGTCAAGCAGGACCTGCCATTTAGGAACCCATGCTGGCTAGGCCTGATTTGCCAGTTTTCCTGCACATGTTGTGCGATCTCCCTCAAGACAATCTGCCCCATAATCTTCTTGGGCACCGAGGTCAGGCTGGCAGGCCTGTAGTTCCCTGAATCCTCCTTACAGCCCTTCTTGTAGATAGACTCATCCTGGCAAGTCTCCAGTCCTCTGGGACCGCTCCAGTTGCCCAGGGACACTGATAGATGATGGAAAGTGGCTTGGCTATCAACTCTGCCACTTCCCTCAGAGCTCTAGGATGGCAGTCCAGGTGGACTAGTAGGTTTCTGTTTTCTCCTGAATTGCAGGAGGCTTATTCTGATTCCCATTCAAGACTTCCAGGTCAGAGTAGAGTACCCTGAGGATAAATGCTCTGACAGATGTAAAGAATGCAATGAGAACCTCAGCCTTTTCCTAATCCTCAGAGGTCATGTTCCCAGACACATCCAGCAAAGAATGGAGATTCTCCTTGGTCCTCTTCTTACTGTTAACATATTCTTATAAGATTTTCTTGTACATTTTACCCAGAGGACAAATTGAGTTCAAGCTGGGCTTTTGCCTTTCTAATTTTCTCCCTGTACATTCTAACAACCTCTTTGTACTCTCTCAGAGTTCCTTATCCCTTCTTCCACAGGAGGTAGATTCTCTTTTTCTCCTGGAGCCTCAGGAAAATCTCACTGTTCATCCACACTGGTCTTCTTCCCCTCCAGATCATCTTGAAGCTCAGGGTGTGCCTTCCTTCTTGAGAAGCAACCAGGCTTCCTGGACCCCTTTAACCCTCCAAGTCTCTATGCCAAGGGACCCTCCCTACTAGTCTCCTGAACAGTTCAAATTCTACTCTCCAGAAGTTCAAGGTAGCAGTTCTGCTGTCCCCTCTCCTGGTTCCAAGACTTAAGAACTCTTCCATTTCATAGTTACTCTATCCAAGACTCTATCCCAGCCTCCACATCTCCCATCAGACCTCCTCTGTGAACAGTATGTCTAGAGAGACTTGGTAGGCTGTCTGATCAGCTGCAGAAGGAAGTTATCTTCCATATACTTTAGAAACCTCCTCGACTGCTTCTTGTATTACTAGCATATATCAGGGAGTTGAAGTCCCCCATGAAGACAAGGGTTGATGATCACACAACTTCTGCCAGTTGCTCATAGAACACCTAATCTGTCTCTTCATTCTGTTTGATTGGTCTAGAACAGACACAGGATGTCTGCCTTGCCAGCTTTTCCCTTGACCCGCACCCATAGAGATTCAGTTTTGTACTTCCAGCACATATTATTTTTAGTTTAAATTGTATGCATGAAGTAGTTCAATTGAAATAATACATTTCAAAACACAAAAAGGTATAGTATTCTATTTTTTAAATCTTTGTGAAGTATCCTAATTTCTATTCAGTTGGTGACTTTTTCCAAGAAGTTGAATACTTTGCTGCCAAAGTGCTCTCCTGATAAAAGTAATTAAAATCCAATCTTAAAGTATCTTGTTAACATACATGATAATCCATCACTATTTATTTGTAATATCTTGAAAATTAAATATCAAAATACAATAGAATCATGATATTTATGTGCCACTGTCAAATGGTCCTTTTTTTTTTTTGTAAAAACACAGCACAGTGCTTATAGTAAATGAAAAGCAGTGACCTCTCAATACAATGATACAATCATATGTTGACAGGGGAAAGAAGAGAAAAATATTATTTAGACATACAGTTCCTATCCAAGAAGTTGGTTATTGTTGTGGGGTTTTTTTTGTTTGTTTGTTTTGTTTTTGTTTATTTTTGCTTTGTTTTGTTTTTGTTTTTGTTTTTGTTTTTGTTTCCCCAGAAAATATCTACAACTCTGGAAGCTTTTAGTATTATTTCCAGTTGTAGATACTTATATTCCACTGCAATCCTCTATTTCCTTACCTTTTCCTCAACTTAGCCCTTCTTCTTCAGTCCTTTTATCAATATCTTATTTACATATTTGTTACTATTTATATATAATATCTTTTCTATACCTTTTGTGTGGGGTGTGATGGGTGTTTATTTATTTATTTTTTGTGAGGTTTTATTTTATTTTTTTTCTTTTCTTTATTGTCCATTAACAGACTAAAACTGTTAAATGTTATGTAATCTTCTTGCCTACAGTCCTTTGCCTTCCTCCATGCTGATCCTTGTTCATAGACTGGTACTTCAAGATATATTTTCCAGAATTTTTCTTCTCTTTTTCTTTGTAATTGCAGAATAGATTTATCACTTAGAACTGAATATCCTAGTTTTTGATATATGTGTGTGTGCATAGTAGCCATGTGTATCTCAGTTTTCATAATCATGAGAACTAAGCACATTTAAAGTGAACCATAGCTGATTTATAAGTTGAGTCAAAAGTCATAGGAATACTGAACTGATTCACTGGGATGCCAAGATGATTTAGGGACTGGTGCACATGAAGTATAAGGAATACCTGAAAGAATTTCATCTATGCAAGTTGAAGAAGGGAAGATTAAAGGGAAAATCTTACTGTACTCAACTAGCTAGTGGGTAGTAACAGAGAAAATTGAGCCAGTTTGTCTTAATTAGAGTGGAGTGAAAAGGGAAGAATTAATGTAAATTCAGATTTGGTATAAGGAAAACCTCTTCATGGCAGGACATAAATACCCTAATACAGTATGATGCTTCTATTGCAAAGATAATACAGTTTCATTTCTATTGCAAAGATAGATTTGATGCTGTATTTACTACTTTCTTCCTGAATGAGTCTTACATTAAGATGTTTTCCCAGATAAAGAGTATCTTTTTGCAAATACAGTTTTTCATCATTTGTCATCAAACTACTCAATTGCATATGTATAGTTCAGAGCAGCAGAAATATTTAAATGCAAACATTTTAACCCATGAAAAGGAACATTTATTTTGACTCAAAAAATTCTTTGATAACTAAAGAAATTCAGATATGGCATAAACATGACATAGCAGTGAACTCATATTTAATTTCTTGTTTTCTGTTTCTTTTTCAAATCCACAAGGAAAAAAGAGAAGGAAATATGATAGAAACAAAGCAGTGCTTCTGGTCACATTTCCTTCTTCGCCTTCAATCTTCTCATTTCCATGTAGCTTAATTCTGCTTTTATTCATTCCCACTGCCTTTAGTGGGAAAGATATTATGCCATGAAGAAACAATCCATACAACGTATTTCAACTTATTTGTATTCTTATAAAAGATCTACTTAAAATCACTTATAACTTTGGCTCAATTTTCTCACTTTTCAAGTCTTTATTTGCAAATGCTGGATCTACCATGGGTAATGAACACTGCAGAGATGATAACTTTGACACCACTACTTTGACATCCACTCACTAGGGAATTAATTTACCACACTGACAAATGTTTAAAACTCTTCTAGAAAAGGTTCTCATCTTTTTATCTCATTATGATGCTAATTCCTTACCTGGCTTAGCATTTACAAATGCAAATATCAATGTAATCTTGGAAATATACTGAGCAGTGTAGAAACACTGTTGAAATGGTTTAATGAATATCTATTTCCTCTGTCCAGAATAAACTTATATCTCAAGAACCACGAATCTGAAATTTTTGAAAATACATAAACTTATTAGGTAAAAAAAAAAAAAAAAAAAAGAAAGAAAGAAAGAAAAAGGAAAAGAAAAAGGAAAAAATAACAAAATAACAAACCAGTAATAATGACAAAAACAAAACAACAACAACAAAAAACTTAAGTCTTCTAAGCTCACAAATTACACAACTAATTCAGAAACAAGACACAATAATCACTTTAATTTTAATGTAAATCTACCTAAAATGAAGCTAGCAGGACAGGAACGGAACATTTGGTCTGCAGAATTTTGTATCTTATCTTGGAAAGAATTGTACTCTAATTAAGAAATTAAACAATTCAATGTAGTACACCATTTGAAATGAAACATGCACAATACAAACTAGCTAAAATAAGGATGAGGTATGTGGGGGATGGAAAGAGTAGAAGCTAAGAAAGACTGGACTTGTTGGAAGCTTTGAGAAGGCTGTTATTTTCATGGAAACACTGTCCTTATGCTGGATGGAACTTTCCAGGGAACTGGTGATCAAATACTGTGAGACTTCATTATCATATAACAACAACTTATTTAATGTTCTTAAGAAGAGCTACTCTTCACACAAAACCTCAGTTACGTTGTCAGAGAGGTACACAGTATGCATTTAATAAATAAAAGGAATGCAAAATAAAATTCAACTACCCTACAGAAGAGAGTGAAATAATGTTTTAGGTTAACTTGTAGCACTTCTACAATTGCACATAGTTTGTATTATAATTAACTTCAGGATAGTAAATAATAATAGAAAGTAATTAAATTCAGAGAAATGTACAGTAAACATTCTACATGGCCAAGTGGAAATGAAAATAAGTATATAGTCCTAAAAGCATTTGAGTTGGATTGAACCCGGTTATATAACACACCGGTGTTCAGTCTACACATGGCATTTTTTCTTCTTCATGTATAGAAACTCAATGAGAATACTCTTTTCAATGCATTTATCCCTTACATGGACTTTCACATACATGTTCTCGCTAGCAAGCTCTGCAAAATGGTCTTGTTTCCAAACAGGCTTCAGTTTGCTTGGTTATATTTTGATTGTCAAATATTCGTTCATATTAAGTATTCTCAATTGATTTTTTTTCTTCTATTGTGTTACAAAACAAATTGCACCAAGATTTGCAGCCACTGTGAGGACTGTTAAAAGGCCATGAAAATTATATGTTTATTGTTTACCTACCTCCTAGAAGTGTCTGTGACTTAATCAGCTCATTTATCTTCATTTGCTACTTAGGTTTGCTTTAGCTTTCCATATGAAGCTGAAATGGTAGTTTAACAATATGAAATATTTGGAGGTAACTATGACAAATGTTAGACAGGAACAGTTTGTCTTCAGAACTCCATGAGTAAATAACTCAGGAGGGAGTAACACAACTCAAAAGAAAAACGTATTTTCATTCCACAATTCCATCGTCCTCCCTCAATTTACAAGCCATATGACAGGCATTATTAAGTCAAAGAAATTTCTTTTTAATGATCAAATATTTATCTTCCCATTTTCCATCTTTTTCTATGTGTATTATTGACCCACCAACTGAAAGCCTTCATCTAACAGAGATATTTGAACACTATCCAGAAATAATCTCATTCTGTAAATGTTCTAGATTTGCTGATGAGTTTAATGCTCTTGATCAAAATGTATCTAACTATCGATGACAAAGCTCTTTACCAGCAAAGTTAGAATTCAGACCATAGATCTCACAGACAATTATGCAAATAGTAATAGAAAAATAAAGAAAAATACTGATCTTTAAAAAGAAGGAAAGACAGAAATACTCTGAATGACAAGAAGGCAGATTTTAAAATAATTGTGTACACTTAGAAAACTTTTCAACTGGTTGTTCTGTGTTCTAGCCCAGCCAGAAAATGACTGAAGTGCAGCAAAATCTAACAAGCTTACCAGCTCCTGAGGTAAAAATATGCAGTTTATACATTCATTTATTTAAGGACAAGAGGGCTATGTAATCACTAATATATGTAAACCATATTGCTGGAATAAGGCGGAAATTACATAGTGTTGGAATTTATGTGTGGGAGAAAATTAATGGTTAACTGATCATTATTACGTCTTTACTCAAAATGTCGAGTAGCATTGCACATAGCATGGTACGCATGAGGCTGAAATAAATTTCATCCATGTGTAAGTTATGTGTAGGGTAGCACAAAACAGACAGAATTAGCATGAAGAGATATGCATGTTTAACATCTCTGGATACAAGGTCCTTTTTGTCCAGCTCTTAGACACAGATGTTGGCAGGGAATGCATATAGTAAGGAGCACAGGGAAGTGTTCGTAACAGAGAATTAAGTCACATGATCTCTTGTATGTTATCAGGAACTTAGGAAGTTATTTTGAAACCAAAATAACCTATAGTTTTGTGAGTAAACAGAGCTTGGGAAAGCTGCATTCACTGACCAAAACCAAATCAGATATGGAACGTAAGAGTTATCCTGTGCTGTTGAAGAAATATAGCTTGTATTGAAATGTTAACTTCTGGTACTTAGATCAAAATTCCTGTTTTTCCTGTTAATTACTACAGAATTTCAATAGGTAGCAAATCTGATACTATCACAGAAGACCGTCAGGTTGGTCACCAGGGTTTGCTCTTGATGAAGCCACACTAATTCTATAATATCACTTCTCTGCCTTTAATGTGCCTTTGCATAGTTTCATGGTGGATCTGTTCCACGATCTTCATCAGCACAGATATGAGACAAACAAGTTGGTAGTTGCTAGGGTCATCTTTTTCACCCTTTTAAAAAAATGGGTTTTATGTTTCCTTTTTTACAGTCACAAGGGACTTCATTTGTTTACCACAACTTTGAGTATCATTGAGAGTGGCTTGGCAACCACATCAGTCAATTCCATTAGGACTCTGTCATGGAGTTATATGAGTCTGTAACAAAGATAAAAAAGCCCAGGGGAAAAAAAAAAGAAAAAAAAAAAAAAGAGAGAGAAAGAGAAAGAGAGAGAGATGAAAACTACCCTCTGTCTTATCTTTCAGCTTAGCCCCAAGGTGACCATGATGCACACTAGGGGAGAGATTAAGAGGTAGAAAGATAGCATATGGGTCTACAAAAAACCAAAACAAAACAAGGGAACAAACAAAAACAAACAAATAAACAAACAACAGCAACAACAAAACAACAGAAACAATCTGAACATGAACAGGATTTTACCAAATCTAACAAAATGAAACAGAATGAGAGAGACAAGAGTACCCAAACTGAGAAAATAGTAAGCATGGTCTTACTCTAGTAAACTTCAAGGGAAGCATGAGCTTTTCTCCCCTCCCAAACCAAGAAAGTTGGAGGGTGGCTAGTGTCCTGGAGCACACCTTTCTGGATTTTTCTTTTCTGATTGAGGTACCTGTAGAAGTCTTTCTTCTTGGTCTTGGCCTCTCTAACCAAGTTTAGTTTGAGCTGGGCCTTGGCTTTCCTGACCCCATCCTTAATAGCCTAGAAGCTTCCTTTTGCACTTCCCATCATACCTGTCCCCATCTCCACTGCCTGTGCATTTTCTTCTTTCACTTCAGTTGGACCAGCAGGTCCTGGTTCAGCCACATCAGTCTCTTGCCTTTCTTTCCTGACTTGTTGGGGACTGAGAGCTCTTGCACTGTGAGGAAAGCCTTAAAGATCTGTCATCTCTGCTCCATGCCCTTGCCAGTGAGAAGTTTCCCAGGGTGTTTTGTTGACTAACTCTCTGAAGAGCTGCATTTTCTTTTTCCTAAAATTTAGCTTCCTAATTTTACCCTTTGTCTGTCTCATATCCCTCCAGCACATGAATTCAAGCATAGCATGGTCACTATAGCCCAGCCCTGATGTTGCGATCTATTTTGCATCCATTGCTGAGCAACAGGTCCAGCTTTGCATCCCCCCAGTGAAGGTCAATTACTTGACTCAGGAAGTTATCCTCAATGCATTCCAGGAGCCTCCTGAATTGTCTGCAGCTCATGGTGCTACTTTTCCAGAAGATGTCTGGGTAGTTCCCCAACAGTCCCCCAACAGAATGATAACTTGTGATCACGATGCCTCCTGTAACTACAGGTAGAAAGCATCATCAGCAGGCTCTGTCTGATCTGCTGACCTGTATCAGACACCAATCACAAGTCTCCCTTTTCTTCCTCAATCTCTAATTGTCATCCATAGGCTTTTGAGTAGCTCATGACTGTTCTTTGGGGATGGATCCTCACATTCTATTCCCTTCCTGGTGTAGATGGCAGCACCTCCAACCCTTCTTCATCATGTTGGGGAGGGGTGGGGTGGAGAAGGCAAGGAGGGTTTTTATCTGCAGCTTCAGGCACAGGTTCACCTCCATCTGCTCTTTTCCTTTGCATTCTTGCCTCAACTCTTGCAATTTTTTGTTGTCAACCAGGTGTGTTTAAACACAAGCTGCCTTGAGTTTGTGATTTTTTCTTTGAAATAAGTATCAATGAATATCAGTGGTTGCAATTTTTTTCCACACAGAGGAATTCAGTGACACTGTTGCTTCATAAGTACATCCAAGTCAGATGACATTTTGTCAGACTGCTCCTCTGTTGCCATTTGTTGCATGGCAATAAAATGTAACAGAATATTGCTGAAGGATTCAGTTTCTGCTGCCACACTACCAACATCTGTCTTTCATATTTTGGACCAACATAATAAAATAGAAAGTATTACTTTCTGATCAGCCCTTGTAATATTCTGTATGTGTACATATAGAGAAAGTATGTAATGTGTATATAAAGCTCAAACTATTTATTATAGATATTTTAATAATTTTTTCCTTTATCTTTCCACCCTTTTCCTTCAAAATGATGACAATGCAGAAGAATGATCTAAAAAATATTGTTCTCCAAATGTATGTGCTCTGCATGGCAACAGGCAAATAATGGTATTGCACACAGATGATTTAAAGACTTCTATGAGCTTAATTCTACTGATATCTAAGCACACTATAAGTCCAAAGTTTTGTTAACTTTGTTTCTTGTATATAAACACAAATTAAAATCAAAATTTTTTATAATACAAAATTATAATGAAAGTATAATACTATACTGATTTTTTGTTTCTTTGTTTTTTGTTTTGTTGTTGTTGTTGCTGTTGTTGTTTTTCTCACTGCTGTTATCATTAAAAAATCAGATCATGGAATTAAAATATCCTGCCTTTCTCAGTCCAACTAATTATAGAGAAACTTGTGACCAGTCTAGGAATGTCTGGAATAGACCTTAGAATTCTCACCATCTAGCAAATAGCAGTTTTTTGCTTGAGAAAAACTAATTCTTACACATGTAAATGTGTACACACTAATTCTTACTCATGTAAATGTGTACACACTAATTCTTACTCATGTAAATGCATACAGCTTCAGTCATTTGCCTTGGGAATCACTATTTTAAATGTAATGACTAAGAGAACAAGAAGACATTTAACTAAATGGATACTACAGGAAAGAAGGAGACAGACTCCTTGGCAGGGTCTGTGGTGATAGGACAAGGGGAAGTGGTTTCAGACTTAAAGAGGGTAGAGTTAGGTTGGAGATAAGGAAAAAGTCTTTTTGAGTGAGGGTGGTGAGGCACTGGAACAAGTTGCCTAGTGATGTGCTGGATGCCCTGTCCCTAGAGAATTTTGATGTCAGGCTGGACCAGGCTCTGAGCAACCTAATCTAGCTATGGCATCCCTGTTAATTGCAGGGGAGTTCTACTTGACCTTTTAAGGTCTCTTCCAATTCTGAGGATTCTATGATCCTATGATTCTATTATCTATCTGAGGAACTCTTTAAAGATGAATGCTTAATTAAAAAGAGTCTCCATGGCAATCAGAAAAAGATAAAGAAGCTCATTACTTGGTAATTAACTTTAGCGTCTTCCTGCAGAATTCTGTGTTGGATAATTGCATTAGGAAAAGAAATAGGGCAAATCTACTAGAATGGAATCTGAATGGTTTCTGCACTAAGTGTGAACTTAGATTATTGTGATATTAAAGAGAGTCACAGAGAAAATACTGAATGTATTTGGAAAAAAATTTACATTGAAATTAGAACAAAACAAAAAACAAACAAAAAACAAGCAAACAAAAAAACCCCTTAACAGTAATTTTTCATATTAAGATTTTAAGGCAATTGATCTTGTGTTAAAACTTGTGAATCAAGTCACATTTATATGCTATGTTTCAGCAATTAGTAACCACCACTACTACAATATGCACCTTACTATTTTTATTTTATTTTGTTTTTGTTGAGCATTTGTTCCTTAGATTCTTCAGTGCTGTCTAGTGTTAGAGGACACTTTACTCTGAAAAAAATAATGTCTTACCATAGAAGATTTTGCAGAAAATCATTGCACCTATTCCACACACTCTACCAAGTCTGACTTCTTTCTATCTCTAAAAGAAAAAGGCAATTTTGTAAAGTAATATAACATCCTGACTCATTTTCTGGATCCTTTCTGATTTATTACCTCTATTTTACTTACAGATTTTAATCACTAACAAGAAGAATGTTTGATTTTATTATTATATTATTATTATTATGTGTTAGTCTTCTGCTTGAACACTACATTTTATCACAGGAAAACATTGGGAGAATACCATTCCAAATTTTTATGTTTCCTTAGAATAAAAATAAAATCTTTCAAAATTCCTGAAAAATTTGCAATTGAAATTATATCTATGTAGGTCCCTCCGAAAATAATCTCTCATATTTGTTTTCATGGAAAACATAGCAGATACAGAGAACGAAATGAGATTGTTCTCAGCAAATTCTCAGCTACAAAATATTTTTCTGCATGGTCACAATCTCTTGCTATGCATTTTCACCAGAAATAATCTAGAGACTCCATTCTGTGCTTGTAAAAATCTGTATGATTGGAGGTGACACAGTCACTGTTTCCTCTGCTGAAATGCTTCAGCCACAGACTCATTGTACTCACATCCATCGCTTGGTCTCCATAAATGTTCATCAAGCATCAAATAATGTGAATAGATTTTATTTTTTTTTTAATTTTTTTTTTTCCCCCCATGTGGAGGTATTCATCTGCACACCTGTGCTTCATACCTTCATACATTCCATGTTAGGCACCAGCTTATCAGACTGCCTCTCCCTCGCAATGTGTCGCTTGGCAGCAAAACTTAGTGGCTTATTGATGGAAGGAATCAACCTGCATCGCTGTACCACCAACATTCAGGTCTGATATCACAGACTGACATATTAAAACAGGAGGCATGACTTCTTGTGTAGCCACTGTAATATTGTGACTGCAAGGACAGACTGTCAAGTGAAATCATCAGGTTCAAGTCTCCCATCCTCATGATTTCTGGGTGCAATTTTAATGTAGATTATTTTCAAAACTGGCAGATCAATAAGTTGAAAAATAGTAAAAGGTGAAGTCTATTAACCTTAAATTTTCTTAAGCATGTAAGCTTGTGTCCAAATTAACATGTATCAAATCATTTCCCAAAGTATAATTTGGATTTACTGCTTGAATGTATATCTTCCTCATTACTAATTTTTTACTACTATGTACAAAGGGAAGAATTATCAAAGATTTTACTAAAAAATAGTATTAGCAACAGTGTTATATCTTCTTCAAGATCAAAGAAAAGCCTATTAAAGCCAAGAATAGGTAATAATAGAATGTTATTTCCAAATGATACGCCCTTCTTATATGTAACTGCATTAAGGTGGTACTTGACAGTCAGCTCTACTCAACTTATTCTTTTAATCAGAATTTTATCGGGGTGCTAATTTCAGTGTGTATGTTTTTATTGGCTGCTTGACTGAGTCAAATGGTTCATACATATGTAAATGTTATATTCTGTAATGTTAAACCTGTAAATTCAACAGACTTGTTTGTTGTAAGATCACTTCCCCAAAACACTTTCCCTGTCATATTTGGTCATAGCAGTAATGACTTCTCCATTTTATCAGCTTAGTTCCTTTTGCTAATGGACTGTTAGATCTCACTGAAGGTCTCAGAAAAAAAGATTTACCTATAAAACATAATTACCTTTCTGTAATTCTGAAATTTAATTAAATTTAATTACATATATCTCCTGAAAAACAAACCAACAAACAAAACTCCAAAACAAACAAACAAAAAAAAAACCCAAACATTTTTATTTCATCATTCACAATCTAAAAGTTAATAGTCAACACAGATATTTCAAGTAATTCAGACCAATAAACAGAATGTATATATATAAGAAAATTACTGTAGAATTTCTCTTACCTCTGCAAATAGGAACAGGGAAGTCCCACGATGCTGTATTCACAGAGTTAGCTATGCAAGTAAGTTGAGGGTGGCCATCCAAAATATATCCAGTTACACAACTGTATCGGATTTTGTCACCAACATCAAATCTTGTACCATATAAGATACCCTTTGGTGGGACACCTGGATTGCCACAGGAGCTACTCTGTAATTCTAGAGAATAAATATTTATTATCACTTACAGTACTGTAATATGACAATATTCCATTGTGCTGAAAAATACAGAAAATGTAAGTTAGAATAACTGCTCAGACAAGGTGTCTTATTTATTTATTTATTTTAACTCTAAGCTGGGAAAAAAAACAAAACAAAACAAAACAAAACCTCTTCTTCTATTGAGCACACACTTATGTATCCAAAAAAAAAAAAAAAAGGTAAAAAAATGAAAAAAAATTTAGAAAATTATGAGAAAATAATCACAATCATTAAACTCTAGCTACAGACACATCCTTATATTTTGCTTAAAGAACTGCTTACATTGGAGGAGTGAACAAAGGAATTTGATATTTCCTTGATTTTTATTGATAAAATAAAAATGGTAATAAAAGCTGCAATAAAGACATGGAAAATAAGAGATCCAAATCAAGAAAAGTTTGAAACAAAGAACAAAATTAGTCAAGACAAAACACTGGGAGAAATTCTTAAGAAACATAAGACTTAGCGTGATCAGAAAGCTTTGACCCTTTTCATTATCTTCTTAAAAATAGTGATAAAGAGTATATTAAGACTTCTAAACCTTCTACTCATTGTGTTGATGATTCAAAAGCAGATAATGTATTTTCATTTTGAACAAATACAAGTTCATTAATTTTGAACACATACAGGCACCTAACTGCATTAGTCTTGCTTTTTTTTTTTTCTTGATAGATAGCACCTATCTTCAGATTCACTGTCACACTCTACTACCCTGCTTTTCAAAGGTAGGGTTTATTGTCTTGAGATTGTCATCTATCAGAAAACACAGAAACTGAAAGATCACATTTTTTCAGCTCTGAACATAATCTTGACTTAGTTGACATTCCAATAGTCAGTGATGGTCTGGATTCTTGTGAAGTATTTAAAATTGCAACGTTGTAATTTGGTTGTACTTCTTGATCATTTACTCTGAAAATTGTCCGAACTGATTTTTTTAACTGTTTTACATTCTTTGTGTGTATTGTTGCTCATTTCTTTGTTAAACTGTCCCAGATGTTTCAATCTCTCTCCAAGTGGGAATGTTATTTGTCCTTGTTTTAGTTGTCAGTTATCTCTGAAATGCTTACAGCTCCTTCTAAAGGACCATAATCAAGATATGCTGTTTGAGTCCACATAGAATCTTGCTTAACTAGATATTAAAATTATAGCATGATAAACAGGAAATATGAGAAACTCGTGCAAAGCTATTCCATATAATCAGTTACTTGAATAAAACAAACAAAAAACAAACAAAAAACATTGTACATCAATAAACTGGTCATCTGGTTTTTTGTTTTGTTTTTTTTTTTTTTCTTTAAAATTAACGTGATGTTAGAAGAACTGTATGCATCTTTCAATATGCAAGAAATAGAAAACAAAGCAACTTTTTGTTGGAACAGTGAATGACTCTGAGAGGAAACCATATTCACTAGGCATAGCACTCAATTCAGTTCATTTATTTTATCACAAATTTGAATATTGCAGGATGTTGTAAAATCCTGTAAGACATCACTTCTATTTTAACCAAAAAAAAAAAGAATTATGTTCTTTATTTTAAGCAGATCTTTTTTATCTCTGTTTTAAGGAAGTCCCACTGAGATTAAAATTGGTTTATTTTGTTTAGCTGCTTATAAATAAATACACTGTAAAATGCATCTGGATGCAGAAGATGGATCCAAGCCTTTCTGCATTTCATGCTTCTACTGATGGCAACATAAGACCTTAGCAACGGGATGCCCAGTAAAGCCAGTGCACACATTTTGAATTTTTCCTCCAGGAAATTTGGTAACAGTTACTCTGTCTGAATTCTAAAAACTTTTGTTTTTAAATTCAACACATCCAAACATTTTTTAAACTCATCCAGGGATGGTGACTCAACCACCTCCCTATGAAGCCTATTCTAGTGCTTAACCACACTTTCTGTAAAGAAGCTTTTCCTGACATCCAACCTAAATCTACCTTGATACAACTTGAGGCCATTTCCCCTCATCTTGTCACCTGTCACCAGTGAGAAGAGACCAGCCTCACTCTCACTGCAATCACCTTTCAAGTCTTTGAAGAGAGCAATAAGATCTCCACTCAGCCTTCTCTTTGCCAGACTAAACAGCCCCAGTTCCTTCAGTCACTAAATCGCTTCCATCTACTTTTAAACAATATTGAAATTTTAAGTTCACTGTGTGTTGTATTCTGAAATTTTAGACAGCTGTTTGGCAGATTTTTCTACCAAGTTTAGGGTTTATATTATTTATTATTGCATAAACTAGCCATTTTTAATCTCACTATGTTAAGGTCACCTTAGTTGCAATGTCAGAAATGTAGCAATGCATTTGCTCTCATCAGATCTCATCAGGTTTCTCCCTGACCAATTCTCCAGCCTGTCCCAGTCTTGTCAAATGGTAGCACTGCCTTCTGGTGTGTCAGCCAATCTTCCCAAATTTGTATCATCAACAAACAAACATTTTCTTCTAAGCTTCATAGCAAGGATATAATGAGAGACTGTCAATCACCTTGCTGAAGTCAAGGTACACAACATCCTCTGGTATCTCTCAATCTACTCAGACAGTGATGACATCATATAAGGTGACCAGACTGATCAAGCACGATTTCCCTTTGATGAATCTATGCTGACTACACCTGATAACTTTCTCTTCCAGTTGCTTGGAAATAGTACCCAGAACAAATTGTTCCATCACTTTTCCAGGGACACAGGTGGGGCTGGTTGCCCTGTAGTTTGTCATCAATTAAGACCAACAAATCCCTTTCTGCAGGGCTGCTCCTGAGCCTTTCACCACCACTGACTTATATCTGGCTTTGCCCCATCAAAGACGCAGAACCCAGCCATGGTTCTCATTACACTTTATTCAGTGGGTAATTGCTCAGCCCTTCAGTTTTCCAAGATCTCTCTGCAACTCATCTCTACCTTGGAGGGAATCTAGAGCTCCGTCCAATTTAGTGTTATCCACAGATTTACTTAGTATATCTTCAAGTCCTGTATCCAGGTTATTCATGAAAATATTAATGAGAACATTCTCTAAAGTGGATCCCAGTCAAACCCTGCTAGTGATTTGTTGCCAGACTATTGTAACCCTTTTTACAGTAACCCTTTCAGAACTACCCATCTGCTAGTTGTTCACCTAGTGTGTTCTGTTTTTTTGTCCAGCTACAGGTGGGACTTTTTTCCAGAAGGATATTGTGAGAAACAATATTGAAACATTTGCTGAAATAAGATAAATTCTTCATCTGATTTCCTCTGATAGACGAGACGTGTAACTTCTTCATAAATGGATGTTAAGTTTGTTAAACAGGGCTTTCCTTCTATGGATCTGCGTTGGCTGTGGCTACTGATTGCATTGGCTTTCTGATATTTTTCACATAGATTTGATGTATGCAACGTATCAAAGAGCAGGGAAAAATACAACTAACAAATGCATTGAAAGAACTAACATGAACAACACAGATTTACAAAAACAGAATGAAAAAACTCCCTTCCTTTAAAGTCAATTTTCTTTTTGCCATAACTGAAAAACAAAAGGTATTCTTCCATGTCTTCAATGGATTTCTCACCTCAAAATGTAAGTTGGGAATGAAAATTAATCATTCTTGAATTCACATTTCTTTACAACAGTAATAGAAATAACAGACTGACTTATAACCTAAATTTTCCCTGATTTTTTTTCAATGTACAAGTTACACTGTTCAGTCTGAAGAGATTGTCAAGTTCTCATACATGTCTGTAAAAATGTAAGTAAGAACTGTGAGAAAGAAAGGTTGTATGTTTTTGTTGTTGTTGTTGTAGTTGTTTTCCCTTAAGGGAAAACAAGGTAAAATGTCCCTATTTATTTATTTATTTCCTTATTTGCTCTTCCTTTATGAACCAGTATATTTGCAGCAGTAACATCAATGAGGGACTCTACCATTCACTAAAGGTAATGCATCTAATTATACTGCATGCTTTCATAAAGCCATTATTTTTAAATAAATAGCATAATTTTGATTTTTTCTTCCTTCTGAAAATATTTTCATGAAATAAAAAGGGAGAGGAACATGATTTACACAAAGTAAATGTGCTGGGAGTATAAGAATATATTTTACAAGTGTGTTCTGAGAGAACTTTAAAGGTAGATTTTGATATTGAATCTGATTCTGTCACTAAGGAAAAAAATGAAGTAATCATTGCATTTTTCTTCTCTTTGTGTTTATACTTATAGCATTAAAGCCATATGTTATTTTCATAGAAATACATCAGTTTCAGCAGTAATTAAATTAGAACTGTGCTAATATGATACTGCCATAAGCAAGAGAACAAGAGCAAAACAAACAGCAAGAAATCATCCAGGATACATGGAGTAAAGTAATAACCACAGTACTGTGGCAACATTGATATTGTGCATGAGACAAATGCAATACAAGAAATGGTCCAGTGTTTACAACATGTTCCTGTCACATCTGATGCACTGTTTTGAATATCTGTTTAAATCAGATGAAGGAATAGAACAGCGTTAGAGAACTGAAAGTGTACATAAGAAGACAGTGGCAATCAGTAATTCTACCATATAAGCACATATTATAAAACCATGTGGAATTAACTCAAAAATGAAGCTTCAAGTAAACTTCAGAAAATGTGGATTAAATCTGACATCTCTCCATCAAACATACTTCTAAAGTGTTACCTTATTAGAATGACAAAGCAGGTAAATACTGAATACTTAGCTAGTAGATATGTTCAGTTTTGACAGTACTAGCCTACCTCATTTCCCAGTTATAAATGACTTTGATCAAGCACAGCAAAGGGAACAAGAAAAATTCCCGCAAGTATATTCATAAAAAAAGGAAGACTAGGGAAAATGTGGGCCCTCTTCTGAAGGAAACAGGAGGTTTGGTTACCCAGGATAGTGAAAAGACCAAGATAACGAATGCTAATAGACCTCAGGAACCCCATGTCCCAAAAACCAGACTGAAGGGCTGGAGCAAAAAAGATGTGTTCTTGGTGGAAGAAGATTAGTTTGGGGAATACTTGAGCAAACTTAACCTTTGTAAGTCTCTCCACTCTGTTGGGAGATCATACCCACGAGTGCTGAGGAAACTAGCAAATGTGACTGTGAGACTACACTCTGTAACTTTTGCTCAATCATGGCAACAGGGACAAGTGCCCAAAGACTGAAAGAAAGTAAATAGAAGTTGCATCTTCAGGAAAAGCAGAAAAGAAGACCCAGGGAACTACAAGCCAGTCAATCCCTGGGAAGATGACGGAACAGCTAATAGTGGAACTCATTTCCAGGTACATGAAGGAGAGGAAAATTGTCAGAATCCACATGGATTCGTTGAGGGGAAGTCACAAAATACCAAACAGAGAAACTTCCATAATGAAATAACCTGCCTGTTGGAGGAGTGAGGAGCAGTGAATATTATCTACTTAGGCTTTCATAAGGCCTTTGACACTTCCTCCCATAGAGAAACTGTTGAAGGATGAATGAACAGGCAGAAAAATGAACCAAAAACTGACTGAATGGGTGGATCCAGGGGCAGCGGTCAATGTTGCAAAATCTAACTGGAGGCCAGTAATGAGTGAATTATGCCAAGATTCAGTATCAGGTCCAGCCCTGTTTTACATCTTCATTAGTGATATGAACAATGAGGTAGAAGGCACTCTCAGTAAATCTGCAGACTACACAAAACTTGAGAGAATGTCTGTTTCCACAGAGGGCTGTGTACTCCAGGACCTGCACAGGCTGGAGAGGTAAAATGATCTCATGAAGTTCAGCAAGGAGAAAGACAGAGTCCTGTGCCAAGGGAGGAACAATCCCAGGCACCAGTACAAGATGTGGATTACCCAGCTGGAAAGCACCTTTCACAGTATCACAGTCACGTGCGGGTTGGAAGGGACCCTAGAGATCATCGAGTCCAACCCCCGGGATTCGAGCCTCCTGTGCAGCAGAGCGGCACTTCTACCACTTGCACTACAGGGGGGATTCGAAGGAAAGGACTTAGGAGTCCTGGTAGATACCAAGTTGAACACGAGCCAAGAATGTGTGTCCTTGCAGTGTTCTTACTGCTAAAAGAATGCTAATGGCATTGTGCTCTTGTCTATATTAGGCAGCAAGTATATCACCAGCAGGTTATGAGAGGTTATTCTTCTCTAAGTATTGATAAGGCTGCACCTGGAGTACTTTGTCCAGTTCTGGAAACAGACAGGAGAGACATTTAATATACTGGAGAGAGTTTAGTGGTGTTCAAGGGACTGCAGTACCTCTTTAATGAAAGGATGAGAGCTGAGGCTACTCAACCTGGAGAACAGAAGGCTTTGGGGTACATCATATAAATGTGTGTAAATACCTGAAGGGAGAATGCAAAGAAGAGTAAGGTAGGCTTTTCAGTGGCGCTTGGTACAAGTGCAATATGCAGTAGGCAAGAACTGGAGCACAAGGTATTCCATCTAAATATCAACATTCTTTACCATACAGGTGCCAAAGAACAGGTATAGTTTCCCTAAAGAAGCTGTGGAGTTTCCATCCTTCGAGGTCTGCAAAAGCTGCTGGACATGGTCCTGGGCAAGTACTTGGGCATGAGGTTGAACCAGATGACCTTCAGGGGTCCCTATCAACTGTAACCACTCTGTGATGCTGTGATTCTCTTTACTAATATCTACTTGTGTTTGATATTTAAAATCTTTATCTGCAGGAAATCCCTGTGTAGCTCCTGAAAACACCAGTTAAACTTCAATTGAGGAAGACCATTAGACACTACATGAAGTTTTGGAATGGAAGCAGAGATAGTAATAAGAGCATGTCACAGGCTGGCTCCATCTACGCTATTATGAAAATATGCAACCTAGCCATCATAGTGCCAAGGCTGATGTACTGTGACTGCACGTATAGTAGTTATTCAGCTTTCCAAGCGGATGAAACCCACACAGATGCACCTGCCTGCCGTGCAATAGCTATGTAGGTAAATTCATATGTGAATCACAATGGGGTTGCTCCACTGAGACTGGGAAGAGGTTTCTGTAATTGGAGAACAAAGATTATTTCAGAAGTGAGTATAATCTACAATCAAAGACCAGCCTAAAGTCTAAACCACATCAATATTTCTTTGTTTTCTATAGCTATACTTAAGAACATAATCTAATTTATGAACAGTTATGGCAAGAAACATAGAATTATTTATTTTTATATACTTGTTTCCTCTGATTAGTGAAATTGACTTTTGAATTGTTGTAAAGAATAATCTAAAAAAGTTATGAATTAAATAATGATAAACTATAGACTGCCTAATCTGTAAAAGAAAGTATATATCAACTCTTCCATCTTTCTGTTGACAAAGATAATCTGATCAGTATGAAGTTTGATGATATATACATGTGTGAAAGGTTAACCAACCATATCATATCCATCATTTATTAGCAAAGGTTTTCTACCACAGGCCTTCTTGATAAACTGAGTTCATACTGAAGGAAGAAACCTAGCATAATAAACTTAAAAAACCAAAACCAAACAACAACAAAACAAACAAACAAACAAACAAAACCACAAGATTTTCCTGCTGAAATGTATAACTGAAGATTTTAGAGTTGAATCTAAATTATAGGATTTAGATATGGGATGTAACGTAGACATATTATTAGATAGTGTCATAAAAGAGTACACAGAATATTGGGAGTTTTCCCCTGCTTAAAGGGACCTTATTAGAAGAGATTTGGGCACTATGTAGCACTTGAAAACTTCAGAGCTTTCGTATGACCTGTGTGAGTGCGAAAATATTTCCTTCAGTATAGGTCATTCATAACATGAAATTTAATTGTATGTATATATATGTATATATTTCTATCTATCTATCTATCTATCTATCTATCTATCTATCTATCTATCTATCTATCTATCTATCATCTATCTATCTATCGTATGCTCCCTATATGTATCTGATGGAATAAGTTTTTTTTATATGTTTATTCTTATATATTTATATGTAATTATTATCACAAACATTTTGGGCCAAAATGTTGTTGCATTAACTACCTGCTTTTATTTTTCTCAAAGGCCATTATCTTGTTCAATGAAATTTCCGTTTGGTTTCCAACATCATTGCTGGTACAAAGGATTCTTTAACATTTGTTTCAGAAAACTTGTTTACAAATTTACAGGTGTACTCTTGTACTCATTTTCAGGTGTTTCTCTTTAGCCATTTTGACAAAAGGAATGTGGGCTTAAAATTATGTTTCCTTTAGAAGAACTTTTGTTTTTAACATTCTCCTTTAGAAGACTCCCACTCCGATGTAGTGGGTGGCATCCCAGTCCTCAGTAGGCAGCTTGGAACTAAATGATCTTTAACAATTATCCTAACCTAAGCTCTTCTATGATTCTATGGAGGCTGAATATTTATTCCCCCCAAAATCTCATCACATTTGTTTTTCCAGCACCACCACTTCTTAATAGAGCAGTTATCTTCTTCCTTTTCTTTATACCAAGGTGTCCTGATCACCTTTCTAGGATGAGATGAAGGTGTAAAATGAGCTTTCTATGAGAAATATTCGAACAAGAAAGAAGTCCAGAAATTCTAGGTAGGGGATATATGCATGCTTCTGCTTTTAATGCTACTCATCCTGGTAATTTCACTATGCTGAACTGAACTATAATCTTGTTCAAATTACTTACTTACATTATGATCCATTAAAGAGGAAAGGCAATGTAATCAAATTAATAGATAATAATGTGAATAAATAAACATCTGCAAGAGACTATTTATCAAGAGCAAGCATAAGGCTTTTGAATAACTTACGTTGCATAAAACTTTGATTTATATCTCTGATGTGTCCAGTCATATGATTGAGTAGTACTTCAACATATAAAGTAGAAAATTATCCCAAAATGTCGACTGAAGCAGAAAATAAATTGCAACATTAATTTTTCATTTTTAATGAAAAAGTAGTATTGAGTCTGTTAAAAATTCTGTTTGATTTCCCTTACTTTCTAAAAAAAAAACAAACAAAAACTTGTACTTTACTCAGAAAGTTAAAATGAATATGTTTTCATTCATAGAAAAATTTGGTTTTCTTCAGATATATTTGTGACACTGCTGGAATAAAATGTCCAGTTGCTTATCAGCATTAATGTAAAAGTTAATAATAAACAGAAGGCTGTAAGACCAAACAAAGATGGAGTGAAGGGAAAAAAAATATTTAGACATGTCCAATCTTTTTACTTTTGACTTTCATTACCCTTAATTCTCAACAGAATATTCAGATGTAATTATTTGGTATGTTTTACAGCATCAGAAAATGTTTTGTTTGTTTGTTTGTTTGCTTGTTTGTTTCTTATTTAATAATTAAAGCTAATCAAATATTTGCAAACAGAACTATATCAGTACCCAGACTTGGCTACAGTGCAGATATGATTTTTGCACTATTGTGTTAAATCTATTGTGATTTAAGAAGTACTTCATTAGGATGAATATTCTGTCTTCTACATATTTCTTATAACAAGAAAAATGGAAATGTTGTTATTTACTTTTAGTTAGATTAGTAAGTATATAGTAGTTGAAACTACTGAGTAAACTTTTGTTTGATTCTTCTATTCATTCTTCTGTTTAAATTGCCTCCTTTCCTAGTCCTATAATGCTTAGCCTTCTCTCACATTATCAACATTTGCACAAAGATTCTAGGAATTTAATGGTACAGAAGAAACAAGCATATAACTTCTTAATCAGAATCCATATCTCTACTTTCTCACATTGTTTAATCAGAGAATTATAGGATGTCTTGGGTTAAAAGAGACTTCAAAGATCATCAAGTTCCAAACACCCTGCCATAGGCAGGATTGCTAACCGCAACATTGATTACTAGATCACTTTGCCCAGGGCCCCATACAACTTCGCCATGAACATCTCCAGGACAGGGTATCTACAGCCTCTCTGGGCAACGTATTCCTGCACCTCTCTGTGAAAAACTTCCCCCAACGTGTAATCTAGATATCTTCTTCTTCAGAATAAAACAATTTCCTCTTGTCCTACCATTATCTACCTATGTAAAAGTTGTTCTCCCTCCAGATTACAGTAGTTCTTTAAATATTGGAAGCCCACAATAATTGTTCCAGATCCTTCTTTTTTCTAGACTGAACATGACAAGATTCTTGAGTCTGTTTTTACAGGATAGGTGACCCAGAGCTCTGATCATCTTGATGGCCCTCCTCTGAACCCAGTCCAACAGCTCTACATCTTTCTGCTGTTTGGAGTCCCAGACCTGGAAACAGCACTCCAGGCGAGGCCTAACGAAGGCAGAGTCTTCTTGTCTTGCTGTCCGCCTCTCTTTTCATGCTGCCCAGGATACCATTGGTGTTTCAGGCTGAAAGAGCATGCTGTTGGCTCACGTTACATTTTTCATCTACTACCTCCTACAGTGACTTAAATACAAAGACTGCTTTGAAAGTAATGTCTCTCATCTTCTTATCCACAACATCTGAGGCAAATGTTGTGGGTATGGCAGTAAAGGCTGAGCCTTCCCATCAATATTGTTACATTTTGTTGCCATGTGACAGATGGTATACAAAGAGCAGAGACAAAATGATGTTTGTCATGGATGAGCAAATGAAGCAAAAGCATATAACTAAATTTCTCCATAAAGAAAAGATTGAACCAATTGATATTAACTACCAACATGGAAGAGAATTCAAGTTCCGGATGGCCATGCAGATTTTTAGAAGCTCGTCATGGTAGCTCTTGTTCATCACTGAGGAAAATATACAGCAAATAGTGGTGCCTATTCTGAAATTGCTTCTGCTTTAAAAATAAATATTTTCATTTAAACATCTGTATATCCTTAACAACTGGAATACACTGTGTGGAGATTATATCAGATGTACTTCAACATATGTTTTCTCTATTGAATATGAACTAAGTGGACATTTTCTTTGCAACAAGATGTCACTGGTATAAAGAAAATTAATAAAGGATCCAATTTGTGGAACAAATCCATTCACTCATGCTTATATTGGCTTTCCTTCATATTCTTTTTGGTTATCTACTTTCTACAGTGATAATCATGTCAGCTTCAAGTCATTTTAAATAATCTGAGTTTTGAGACAGAGTAAAGGATGGTGGCACAATTACTGGCACAACTGAAATGCTTACAAAGCATATTTTTTTGTGAAAGACTTTTGGTAGCTTAAATTCTCAGTCCTTAAATAATGACTGGTTATCTTCAGTGCTGATCATATAATGAGATGACATACATTACCCACCTGCCTTTGAAAGAAGAAGGCATTTTAGGATTTATTTATGTAATGGTATGTAACTGAAATTAACAAAGGAAAGGTTTTAGTCAAGTCTAAATTTTACATTATGCAAGTAATAGTCAGATAAAAAATACAGTTCTCAAGGAAACCCTGCAAACAGTGCTTCTCATTCCACTCCTCTTTTCACTAGTTATCATATAGAGTTTGAAATGGATAAAAATGAGTTTCTGCAAACTAAATCCTCTTTTACTCCAGAATCACTACCTCACAGTCAGAACAAGCATAGTATTTATACAGTGCCATGACTACTCTGGAACAGATATTATGCTTTTCTTCTTATGTCAACAGTTTCCATTTTTCCCAGATATACCTCTTTTTTTTTTTTTCCCTTTCTTTTTTTTTTTTTTTTTCTCTAGACTCATCTTTGTCTAAAATTGTTTCACTAAAGACCAGTTTTCAAAAATCACCGATAAGTATTAATATTTAAAATGAAACATTATAAGGACACTGTGTAAAACTAATGCATTTTATTTCTAAGCAGGCTGGCGGAACAAATAATTCATATTACAGTTAGCCAGAACATATAATTTAATATTGGTACTGTTAGGAAAGGGTCAAGAAATTTCTAAACGTTCCTTGGAGTTAGTTTTCTCGTTCTTTTTTAATATAAAAATATTGTCATCATTAAATTACAATTCAGTGCTATCTCTACTGAGGAAAAAAAAAAAAAAAAAAAAAAAGCTAAGTAGAATTATGTCAAACAGTTCCAGCAGCAATCTGTGTGACTGTAGAGTGCCGAGATTATTATCTCTCACATCAGTATGCTTCATTTACTGTAGCTAGCTATCCATTCTGCTGACACAATGTTTCCATGGGAAATAGCAACAGATTTTGAGGAAGTATCCCTGAAGTAAAGTCTATTTCTTATTCTATATGTGAATACATACATGTTCCAGGCATGTTTAATAGGACATAAAATTATGAAATATAATCAAAGCAGAAGAAGCAGAGGTCCGCTAGGAGGAACAGGAGCAGTCCAACTGTATCTCTATGTATGTTGTTACAGACTGTCTGCCTGGCATTCTGCCTTTTTTCTTCAATGATAAATGTTGACAGTCCTTGTATTTAATTATGAGGGATTTTTTTTTTTCTTCCTCTAGAACACTTATAGAATCACAGAATCATGGAGGTTGGAAGGGACTTCAGACAATCACCTAGTCCAACCTCCATCTATTGCAGGCAAAAGGAACTAGATGATCTTTAAGATCCCTTTCAACCCCAAATATTCTATTATTATGTTTGTTCTTCATTTCATTTTATGTATTTCCCAGAACAGTCATCCCTTGAATGACATCAGAAAACAGAGTCTAGGTTTAGATGTGACACATGAAAATCCTAAAACTCTTTTATTTATTTATTTGTTTGTTTATTTATTTATTTATTTATTTACAGAGCCAGTCAACCTAATTTATATTTTAAGATGCCATCCAAATAATAGAATTACAGAATCATAAAAATTAGAAGGACCAACAAGACCATCTAGTGCAGCTGTCAACCCATGTCTGTGGCTGTTCTAAACCGTGTTCCTCAGTTCAGTACCTACCCTTTTCTTGAAAACCTGCAATATCTACCTTTTCCTTGAGGAGTCATAGATGCCATCTATATGAACTTCAGTATGGCTTTTGCCTATGATGGAGAGCAATAGTTAATAGCTCAGTGCCTGGATGGAGATCAGTGGTGTCCCTCAAGAATCAGTAGTGGGACAGATGTTCTTTAATAAATCATCAGTGACATTAAAAGTGGGACTGAGTGCACCCTCAGCAAGACTGCTAATGACACTAAGGTGTGGTCTACAGGGTTGAGGGACAGGATGCTATTGAGAGAAAACTATGTAGGCTTAAGCAGTGGGCTCAGGTCCCACTGTAATGTCCAATAAATCCAAAAGCAAGATCTTGCATCTGGGTTGCAGCAACACCCACTAACAGTGCAAGCTGAGGAATGTAAGGATGGAGAACAGTCCTATCTAAAAGGACTTGGAGGTACTGGTAGATGGCAAGCCAGACATGAACCGGCAATGTGCCCTTGTATCCCATAAGAACAGATGTATTATGGGCTGCATGAAAAGAAATGTGATCAGCAGGTGATCCTGCCCTTCCACTCTGTGCTAGTGAGATGTCAGCTGGAATTTCACAACCAGATCCTCAGTACAGATGAGACAGGGACCTTTTGGAACCAAGAGAGAACCACAGAAACGATCCTCCCTATAAGGACAGGCTGATCAGCATGGAGAAGATAAGGTTCTGCAAAGACATATTAGTGTCCTTCCAGTATCTAAGAACAAAGGGAGAGGATTCTTCAGCAAGATGAGCAGAAATTGCTTCAGACTAAAACAGGAAAGCTTTGGACTAGATAAAAATTTTTTACAATATAAATGATGAAGCAGTGGAACTCATTGCTCAGAGTTGTGGTGTATACCCCATTCTTGGAGACATTCACCGTCAGACTTGTCATGGTTTTATGATTTGTCATCAGTATTCTACCTCACAACATCATGCAGTACACTGTAAGTTAAAGAGTTAATGCTACGGTTTTGTTCATTGCTGATATTACCAGTATCTTGGTCTCAGAAGAGAAGAATTAACTACAGCCCCCAGAAGCCTTCATTTTTCATTTCCTGTTTCCATTCTGAGAGAAATAAAATTGAATGGGAGTCATGAGACTTCTCTCTTTGTTCCCTGTCTGTATTGCCTACAGCTTTAAAGGAATGACTTCAGTTTTGGAAACTCATTCATTTTATTTGATTTATTAACTTCAATTCCAATTATACTGTATTATCTCACATTCTGCTGTTATATTTAATAAGGCTTTTCATTAGCTAGTTGCCTCTGTTTTTGTCATCTAGGCCCATCTCCCTACCTTTGCCCTTCTCCCACCCCAGTGTTTTCCCTGAGTGTAGGACTGTGGGCCCTTTCTCTCCCTTGCCATGGAAGTAGGCCAACCCAGGATGAACTGTGACAAGACTAGACTTTGAGAAATCTGATCTAGGTTCTCATTTATTACAAGGGAGTTTGACTAGATGACTAGAAGTTTCCTTCTAACTCAAATGATTCTATGGTCTCGGAGAGTTATTCATTTACTATTAGTGATTAATTGCATTAAATGAAAATGATTTAGTAGCATTCACAGAATTGTAGGGATTAGAAGGGACCTCTAGAGATCACTGAGTCCAACCCCCCTGCCAAAGAAGGCTCCCTACACCACGTCACACAGGTAGGTGTCCAGGCAGGTCTTAAATATCTCCAGAGAAGGAGACTCCACCACCTCCCTGGGCAGCCTGTTCCAGTGCTCCGTCACCCTCACTGTAAAGAAGTTCTTCCGCACATTCATGCGGAACTTCCTATGCTGAAACTTCAGCCCATTACCCTTAGTCCTGTCCCCACACACTACTGAAAAAAGACCAGCCTCGCCACTCTGGCCCCCACACCTCAGGTGTTTATAAACCTGGATCAAGTCCCCTCTCAGCCTTCTTTTTTCAAGGCTAAACAGACCCAGTTCCCTACGTCTCTCCTCATAGGGGAGATGCTCCAGGTCCTTCACCATCTTTGTGGCCCTCCACTGGACTCTTTCCAAGAGATCCCTGTCTTTTTTGTACTGGGGAGCCCTGAACTGGACACAGTATTCCAAATGAGGCCTCACCAGGGCAAAGGAGAGGGGGAGAATCACCTCTCTCGACTTGCTGGACACGCTTTTTTAATGCACCCCAGTATGCCATTGGCCTTTTTGGCTACAAGGGCACACTGCTGGCTCATGGCCAATCTGTCATCCACCAGGATGCCCAGGTCCTTCTCAGCAGAGCTCCTCTCCAGCAGGTCTTCCCCCAGCCTGTATTGGTGCATGCAATTATTTCTACCCAGGTGCAAGACTCTACACTTGCTTTTGTTAAACCTCATCCGATTTCTTACTGCCCAGCTCTCCAGCCTGTCCAGGTCTCGCTGAATAGCAGCACAGCCTTCAGGTGTGTCAGCCAATCCTCCCAACTTCATGTCATCAGCAAACTTGCTGAGGGTGGTCACTATCCCCTTACCAAGGTCGCTGATGAAGATGTTGAACAAGACCAGACCCAGTACAGACCCCTGGGGGACGCCGCTAGTTACAGGCCTCCAGCCAGATTCTGCACCACCACCACCAACCCTCTGCACTCTTCCAGTCAGCCAATTCTCAACCCACTTCACTGTCCACTCATCTATCCCATACTTCTTCAGCTTTGTTATACAGATGTCATGGGGGACAGTATCAAAAGCCTTAAATTAAGCCTTAAATTCCATTGATTGGTAAGCATACACTAGTTCTTTTACATTTAAAAGATATTTTGCAAAACATAACAGACAAAGCAAATATTTCTAATGACCTAGAAATATGTTAAATTGTCTAGTAGAGAGCACTTACAAAAATGAAGCTACTGTATGTATGGTGTACTTAAGAACAAGTGATTTTTTCCAATGCCACCAAGTTGAATGAAAGTATTATCTTTTGTAAATCATCATGAAAGTTCTCTTCCTTTTTTTTTTTTTTTTTTTTTTTTTTTCCTGCTGTTATTTTATATTTATATTAATATTTGGAACAGCCTTGGGGGATAAATCCATTGAAGATCTGAGAGTCAAAAGATTGCCAAATGCTGTGTAGTCTAAATTTTAGACACCCATTTCCCATGACAGAATCTAAAAATATGCATTCTATGTCTCAGCTCCACTTACACAATGGAAAACTAAGACAGTTCAGATTTGGATTTCGAACATGAAAATAAACAGAAATAGCTTGTGGGTAAAAATTAAGCTTAAAGTATGCTTTTCATTCCTATGTCAGCTTGGAGATTGAAATTACATAAATAGCTAGTTAAAGATGCAAGATGCAAACTAATCTATTCCTGAGAGCCATTGTCAAGACAAGGTTAAAATCCTTCTGTTCTAAGGTCTTTCTTAAAACACATTCCACAATTCTTAGGCTTGCACAGTCTCCCACATAATGATTGGGAACTGTATCAAGATGATAATTAATACAAACAGAAAATGTGATGGGGAATGAGTATTCTGACAATTTAATGGTGCAGATGATATCTTCTAAGGTTTGCACGCATACTACTGACATGTTCAGTTCAAGAGAATATGCAGAACACAAGTGATTAAGTCAGTGATACAAAAATGTGTTTCCATCCGCTCAAAACAGGATCCTTGTTAATTATAACCCCTGGCACTATACTTATAGAGATCAAAGTAGGATCACTGTTTTATTTTTCATTTTGCTGCAGTCCCAAAAGGAATATGTGCTGTGGGAGGAAAAAAGATATTCCAGGAGATGGAGACTGTAAAATACTTTGCAAATCATGGTTATTAACAGTTGAACCAGAAGGAAGGTCTCTGCCATAGACACTTGAAATTGAATTATCAGGAAAATGTGTCTTTGTCTGGATAGATACTTGTGTTTTATTGTCATTGTTAATGTAGACTATAAAACCTGAGTAAGACTGTTGTTTGGCCTGATGAAAGATGCCAGGCATCTTGTTTTCCCAGTGTAAATTACTAACAAAGATAACACAAACTGAGTTCTTAAAGCACTGATTTATCCTACACCTAAAAAAGGGAACCTACAGTGTGTGAATGACATAATAAATTATATATAAGCCACAGTGTGTCTACTGTGAGTCCCAGACTATATCCCTTGAATAAAATTATGCCTAAATAATTAATTCTTAATCTATTTATATTCTGCAGAAGATGGGTCTAATTAGACTATACATTTTCATTTTCCACATTACTTTATTGAAAAACAGGAAAAAATGTGAGACTGGATATTTTCTTTCTCTAATTAACTAAATATAACTTATTCTGACTTCACATTTATTCTTTTTTATGCAGTGAGGAGCATAATGGATATATGTTAAATAAATAGTTGGAAATATAAATAACTCCTAGCTGCTTTCCTGAGTTTTAAGTTGTTAATTACACAAAAATTAACATTCACGTTCTCCTTTTAGAAACAAAACACAAAGTTATCACAAACAACATAAAAAATACATTTTTATTAATAAAAATTGTAAGACTTTTTTTTTTTTTTTTTTTTTCCCTTATACACTTTCACATACAAATTCCAAGTTCCAATAATGTAGAGAACACTCAGAATCATCTTCCTACAGACCAGTTTTAAAAGGACTATTAATCAACAAGCTTTCCTATGACTAGTTTCACAAGAATTTCAAATAAAACTTACTATGCTGGTCATTCTGCTATTTTTATCATGTGCCACGGTACAGAAACTTTGAACTCAAGAAGTCTCAGAAAGGTGGGTACTACACAATGTTTTGAATTTGAACAAAGCTCAATACAGTGTGAACTGATACTATACAGTTTATGCAAATTTTTTTGATAATGAGCTGAAACTGGCCGTTTTAAAGAACAAGTAATGAGCTTGATGAAAGACATCAGCTTAAAAATGAAGGTATCTAAATCAAATCAGATGACTGTCACCTTGCTTCACCTATGATAAATGAAACAGTGCAGTTAGCTCACCTTCAGACACTGATATTGTAAACTGGGATTAAAAGAGGTAACGGACCTATAAACAATCATTTAACGTTATTCCTTCACATTATTTACCAAAACTGAAAAATAAGTCTTGTTCAAGTTATATTTTCTATCTTTTGTTTCCAAAAGTTAAACTTCTTATTTACTCATGGCATTTTTCTGCAAATAACGTAGGTTTAATACTGTTGAAAAATGAAACCTAAGAAAGTCCTCTAGATACACAGGCAGCCAAATAGATTAGATATTTTCCATTCACAATGATTCCATCTATGAAAATAACTACTTCAGATAGTATTTCATATTTAATCTGCATTAAATTGAAAGTAGCTGTACTATGTCCTATATAAATAGATATACCATCTCAATCATTACCAGATATGGCTGTAAGAAATTATTTTATTACTCTGCTATATGTATAAGAATTCATTTTGTCTTCTGTAGTCCCTGACAGAGGGTGAATTCCAGGCACTGAGAAAGAAAATCTTATTCAACCATGAGGTATCTGAAAAAAGTTTGTATGAATAGGGATTCTGGATGCCAAGACTAATACAGTTATTTGGGTTATCTGTCTTTTAACAAAGATGAAAATAATTTTTATTTTCAGTCAATAAATATTGATCTTTGTTTTACATGTACATGAATGAGAAATGAGACATTCACTATAAAAATGAAATAAAATAATTGAAATATAATAAAACTAAAAATTAGAACATTCATGAGCATAAATACAGAAAACATTTTCACACATCTCCATCATGTTTTATAAGAAATTGAAGTTGAAATCTGTAAAATGCAAGCAATGTGGCCTAAACAGCTTTTTGTCCCTATAAAGATCAGAACTACATAAAAAGATTTTTGCCACTTTAAAGATGTTATTATTATTATTGGCATGTATTTAAATTATTGTATTATTGGCTTGGATTCTGTTCATCAAAAGTTATACACAGTTCAAGTGTTAGAATATTTAGGGTGCAAACTTACCACCACTTCACCCATGCAATTCACATTATTTAACTGGACGATGTACAAAAGAATGAAGTGCAAGATGTTACTGTAAATCCTGTGGCCTCTTGGAGCACTGCCAAGCTGTCAGTTTTCTTTAGATATTTTCTTTCTTTTTGCATTCTGTGAAAGGACTGATAATTTGAGATATAAAAGCAAACTTTTGTTTCCATAATAACAGCTGCCAAATACTGTGGCACAGTTTTCCTGTCCAAATAAAATGTATAATTTGGTCATCCTAAAGTATGGTCAGTCATTCCAAGTTAGAGGATAAATTTTACCCTTGCCCTCACTTGCACTTTATAGGCAGTTATGCTAGAGCCTACAGGCAGAATATGATTGTTGTCCAAAGATATCAAAAAAGAAAATGAATGACAATGTAGAATCAGGGAAAACAAAATATGTATACAGTATTTCAGTTCATTTAGAGCTTATATCATCTTTTGTTTCAGTTTACCTACCACATATTTTTCACTAAAATATTAAACATCTTTTCCCTACCTTGGTTCAGATTCATTGTACTTACACTGTCCTATCAAAGTGGTTAACTAACATGAATTGAATTTCTCCCTAGCTACCTTTGTAAAGTGGTGATTTCAGTCATGCATATAAATAAACTACTTGTTTAATAAAAATAATAAGGTAATGACAAAAGGAGCTGGAACATGAGTCTTTTAAAGACTGCTATTAGCTCATTATATTTTTCCTTTGACAAGCCTACTTCTGTTACAGCCTTTCAGTTTCAGTGGATGATCCCATAGTTCCACTGCCACCTCCACAAGAAATTACAGAAAATAAAAATACAAGTTACTGTCTGTCCTGGAGTCAGAGGCTTGAGACTCTTCACACTTGAAAACTAAAAGGGCCTGCACAGTTCTTCCTTCATTGTTTAAAAAATGGCTTGTCAGGTTTGCTGCTGTTATGCAGTTGTAGGCAGTAGAAATGCTGACAATAAGCATTTCATTCAGAGCTTTCACAGCAGTTTACAGTAGAGCAGTGATCTAGAATCCTCTAGATTTTCTAGGTCATAAAAAGCTGACAGTTAGAGACCCTTGAGAGAGATTATTTTAAAAATACCACTTTTTCTGAAACAAAACTATAATATTCCATAGGTGTAGAAGCTTTATCATAAATGCAAATATTTTAATTATATAACTTTATCTCCAACCTCCTTACTATGAATTGTTATGATTTACTTACTGTTTCTGTTTTTTCTAGTTGACGTGATTACTAATTGGTCAATAATGTTAGATATTGCTGTCTGAAGGAACTAGTTCTAAGGTGGCCAAAAGTTTTGTTTTAAAAATAGTAAATGTAGTAATAAATAAATAAATAAGCAGGAGGTTTCATAGTATCATAGTATCACAGTCTCGTGTGGGTTGGAAGGGACCTTAGAGATCATTGAGTCCAACCCCCTGGGATTTGAGCCTCCTGTGTAGCAGAGCGGCACTTCTACCACTTGCGCCACAGGGGGGATTCGAACCCAGGGTCTCCGGTGTTGCAATGCGGCATTCCTACCACTTGCGCCACCGAGGCACACAGGATTTGTTAATTTTCCTTACTGATATGATCTATATGTTTCAAATATCAAAATGACTTCATTCTTGAGCTATAGTGTGATTCTGAGCCTACCAATTAACACTATTCTGTCATAGGCCTTTAAATGTTTAAGTTTTGAGTCCACTACAGTAATTTCAAGACACTCAAACACATATTTATGTAAAAAATAATGTTTTTAATATCAAATTTGTGGATGAGAAAATAATTTTTCACCATTTTAAAGTAAAGCTAGAAATATCTATGCAGAACAATCACAGAATAAAAGAACTGCATGCATTGGAAGGGGCCTCCAACCACCCTGCTAAAGCAGATTCTCTACAATAGGTCACTCAGGTGGATGTCCAGATGTGTCTTGAATATCTCCACAGAAGGAGACTCCACAGACTCTTGGGTGACTTCTTCCAGTGCTTTGTCACCCTTACCATAAGGAAGTTCTTCCACATGTTAGTACAGAAGATCCAGAGTTCAAGTTATAAGGCCATTGTTCCTTGTTTTATCTACACACCACCAGGAAGAGCATGACCTCATCCATTCTCCTCCTACCACCCTTTATAAACATTTATTAGATTCCCCTCAAGAAATAGAAGGCCCCATGGTGGGTGGGGATACATACTGGACCTGTTGCTCACCAATGTATGTAAACTGACTGGTGACATCTGGACTGGAGGTTGCCTGGACTATAATGACCATGCTATGCTTGAGTTCGTGCTCTGGAGTGAGATGAGACAGACAAAGAGTAAAATTAGGAAGCTAAACTTTAGGAAAAGAAATTCCAGCTCTTCGTGGAGTTTGTCAACAAAACACCCCAGGAAACTGTCCTCATAAACAAGAGTGCAGAACCAAGCTGGCAAAAAAAATTAAGGAAACTTTCATCAGAGTGCAAGAGCTCTCCATCTCCATCAGTAGCAAGTCAGGAAAGGAAGAGAAGAGACTTACATGGCTGAACTGGGACCTACTGATCCAACTGAAGAGCAAGAAGAAAATTCACAGGCAATGGAAACAGGGACAGGTACGATGGGAAGTGTATTATCACAGTCACAGAATAATAAAATTGCTCAGATTGAAAAGACTTTAAAGATCAAGTCCAACCACAACCTAACTCTAACAACCCTCTACTAAATCTTGCCCCTGAGCACCAAATCCAAATGGTTTTTAAACACATCCAGGGTAGGGGACTCAATCACCTCCCCGGGGAGCGTACTCCAGTGTTTAACAACTTTTTCTGTAAAGAATCATAGAATCATAGAATCATAGAATGACCTGAGTTGAAAAGGACCACAATGATAATCTAGTTTCAACCTCCCTGCTATGTGCAGGGTCGCCAACCGCTAGACCAGGCTGCCCACAGCCACATCCAGCCTAGCCTTGAATGTCTCCAGGGCTGGGTCATCTAAAACCTCTCTGAGCAACTTTTTCCTGTGTGCCATCATCCTCTGTGTAAAAAAATTACTACTAATACCTAAACATCCCCTTTTTTAGTTTAAAACCATTCCCCACTGTCATATCACTATCTATCCTTGCAGACAGTTATTCTCCGTCCTGTTTACATGCTTCTTTCAAATATTGGAAGGCTACAATGAGGTCTCCCCAGAGCCTTCTCTTCTCCAAGATAAACAATCCTAATTCCCTCAACCTTTCTTCGTAGGAGAAGTGCTCCAGCCCTCTGATCATCTCTGGTCATCATGGTCCTCCTCTGGACATCTTCCAAGGGCTCTGTGTCTTTTTTCTACTGGGGTAGAAATACACAATACACCTCCTAACAAATTTTATTTGATTACAAACAGGAAAAGAATTCTAGTGATGAATAAGTGAATAGTTATCCCTTAACTTTTTTTTTTTTTTTTTTTTTTAAAGGGTGTTATAATCACAAAAAATTGGTAAAGTTAGAATGGTATTGATCTGGATAATGTCAGTAATTAACAATACCAAGTGCTTAATTCACAAAACCAAAACTATAACTTATTTCTAGGCAAGATACATATTCCATATCCTTTGTAGGTCTTAATGGGAGATGTACAATGCTAAACAGTATGAAAATCCTTTTAAATTCTGTCTATTTCTATGTTCAAATATGAACTATATTTTTAACTCATGAAAAACTAGGAAAATGTGAAAATCGGGTAAAATGACAGTTTTAAAATAACAGTAAAATGAGAGTTGTCTATTATCTTTTGGAGAGTATATAAGACTGTAATCTAAACATACTGAATTTTTGTTACACAGCTATGTATGTTAATATTTTTAATATAGAAGTTTTACAGAAGAACTAAAGTCAAAATTCTATCAAAGTTCAAGTGCAGGCAGGTTGAAGAATTCAGCCATATAGTTCTCAAGATATGTCTCACTTATAAGTAGTTCACATTTTATGAACATTACAGATATTTCTGTTTCAACTTTGCCAAATTACAGTTATCTCTACTTGTCTAGATATGGGATTAAAATGAGAATCTTTAAGTAGATAGTTTTAAGTTCTAATTTTATCAGGATCTCCTACCTACCTACCTACCTCTAATGGCAGTTCAGTAGCTAAAGAATATATGTTCACCAAAAAAGAAAAAAAAAGAAAATAAATAAATAAATAAATAAAAATAAAAAGAAACACCTTTTCCATTGGGAAATATCTTTCAAGACTTGCAGTGTATATAGAAGATTTTTTTTTTCTTTTCATGAAAAATGATATTCAGTATGCATGACAAGAATAAAAAAAGGATGACATGTAATTAAAATATCAAATTACTCATTGTCTCGCTTAAGCTTAAATATGAGGCATGTATTACAATGATAAATTACCCTACCATAGACTGACAATTATGGCTTGTTTAACAGCACTCTTCTAAAAATAAATAAATAAATAAACCAAACCAAAACAAAAAACAAAAAGACAAAAAGTTGGTGTTTAACTTTGCAATAATTACCTTTTGCAAATGCTAAAACAAATGAATTTATCTCCAACCATTCTCCCCAGAAGAAATTTTTGTATCATTCTCTATGTGGCTTGACAGTCAGACAACTTCTTATTTATATATTCTTTGTTATGTAGCAAGGTAAATGCACTACCAGGCAGGCAACAAAGGTCAGCACACTACGTCTATACTTGAGTGTATATACACGAGCTTTTATACTACAAGTTAGATATTATTTTGCAAATACAAAAACATCAAATTAAAAAAAAAAAAAAAAGAGAGTGAAATTCTACTTCAATGTTTTTTTTCACATATTCTTTCTAAAATATGGGGGAAATTCTTGGCAGCAGGAGCATTGTTTAACTGTGCCCTTCACACTGTCATTGGTTAGATACACAATTCTACGTCTTTTCACTGTCTACAAATCATATCTATCATCTTGGAAAGTTTATTTCTTGCCCGATACCCAGGCTTGTAATTTCAAAGAGCAAAAACTGTTCATTTTTACGTGCTATTCAAATATGCAGGTGTAAGAGGCCATGCTTTTTACACTATTTCCTCAAAAGTTTGCTGAAATGGACAAGTTCAGGCAAGTCCTGGCCAAGGTTCCAGAAATCCCTTTGTCTGAGACACACAGAAGGACAAGCCCTGGGCAGGGGATGAGAAATCCTTTGTCTGAGGGTAACAGATATACCCTCAGTTTTTAAGTTTCCTTTATGAAGAAGAAATGACTGGCTGTGTGGAAAAGGTAAGTGAAAGCATTTGATCTAATATGAGTTGAATCTAATAAGTCATTCAGTATAATTTTCCATGACATTCTCACTTAGGAGATGAAGGGGTGAAGGCAGGATTAAAGTACGGATAATTATGAGAATTACTAAGCATAACTGAAACAAGAAGCTGAAAAATCTAGCAGAGAACACTGGGGCCCATGCCATCCAACATCTTCATGAGCAGCCTGGATGTCTCAGGAGGCACCATACGTAACTTTGTAGAAAACATCTAATCTGAGGAGGTAGTGATATGAGAAACAGCAATCTAAAACACTGGATTTTTCCACTGAGGCAGTGGAAAACTCATAAAGTTCAGTAAGAAAAAAAGCTATGTCTAGCAGGGAGTGAAGTAACTGAGATCCCATTAGATAAACATCTAAGGGCAAGCAGATGCTGAAGCAGCAGAAAAGAAGACTACAGAAACACGAAAGGCAGAAGTCAGTGGCCTTAGATAGCTGCTTGAGAGGTTCTGCCTGGATGTCAAGAAAGCTTTTTCCTTTGGAGAGTAGTGCAACATCAGTACACTCCTCTGAGACACTAAGGAAGTCTCCGTTGTTTGCAAGATTCAACTAAGGAAAGTCAGAAATAACATGATTTATAACTAGCAGTGTTTTTGCTTCATGCAGGTTGGATAAGACTTCACGAGCTTTGGGTCAGATTTTCTATAATTCTAAGAAAAAACTGCACAAGACAACAAAATAATCTCAAATTGAGATGTGCCTATAAAAAACGGGCTAATGCAGTCTTCAAATGCTTATAATTACTACACTTTGCAGAACAGAAAGCATGTTTATTATTAATGACTCTAACAAAATGATAAAAACACAGAAGAATAGCCTGAAAGAATATCATAAAATAATTTGTGATCTGGAACAAAACACTTTATGTTAAGACTGAAAAAATCTGTAATAAAAAGAAAAAATACTCTGACATATGTAATGTTATTGCAGTATTTAGGAACCTAGCTTAAGAACAAACAGATGCTAACATTAATCGTCCTGCAATTTAGCAGAATAAGAGCCAGGGACTAGAAGATTAAAATGAAAGTTTAAAAGTTTACTTTTAAGTGAAGCTGAGCAATTGGTGAAATGAAAGGGAATAGCTTCCCCTGCCTTCAATAGCTGATTTTGTCTCCAGAATTATTAGCCAGATCCAAATTTGTGATGTCAGTACCAAGAAAATGTTAAATTCAATAAAAACTTATCAAATTTAAGTTAAAAGACCCATTGATATTTAAACCCTCAGGATCCCACCATACATGGTGGAAGCAAGATATGGGGACATTTAAAATAAATAAGCACCAAGAGAATTTTGAATTCACTTTGTAAAGAGTTATTTCCTTTTGTGCTACAGTATGAAAAGTACTTCTGACATTTAGGGTTAACATGATAATATTGAGACAATGATACATTGTGTCATGGCCAGTTCTTACTTTATGAGTGTGAGCTGACAAAATATATTTTTGAAATGTTTATTTAATTTTTAAGTAATATTTATTAGAAAGTCATCAAATGTCTAAACGTCTGTGTTTAACACATAGAAGAGTACTAATTTATATTATTACCAGATAAAATATTTGGGATATTTGGAAACTTTTGGCTGAATAGATTTCTTGGTGTCATTTATTTATTTATTGGGATGGAGAGGGGGAAACCGAAAGGAAGTAACTTTATGACTTTTTATTAACTTGTTTTTCACTGTCCTCAATGTATTCAAATATTCAAAATTTATATTTCCTTCATATCTTTCATTCCATTTCACTTTTGAAAACAGGAATTTGTATGCAAATATATCTATTTAGATTATTTAGTTCATTTATTTGTGATCTTCTCTATAGGAAACATGAAGAAGACTCTCTGACTTCCATTTTGCTTGCTGAAATAATCTGTTCTCAGATAGCGCACACACCGAATTGTCTATGGCAAAATCTGACCAATAAATAAATAAATAAATAAATAAATAAATGAAGAAGAAAGAAAGAAAAATGTAAATAATAATAATAATTAAAAAAAGGAAACGAAAAGAAAAAAGGTCTATAGTATCTGCCTGTTTCTAAGCCTGATTACAGGAAGCTCTACAGCTTACAATCTGCTGGTTTTACATATCTACCTTGATAATGGCTCTTTGAGAGGATCTTTTTGAAAGAACAATACAGCATAAAACAATAATTACTTACAATAATTCAATTTTTATATGAAGTTATTAATGATATCACATTAGATACATAACATAGATTTCACATATAAATCTAAATCTGAGATTTTTCTTTTCTATCTATATCTATATATATCTACATCTATATCTATATCCACATTTCTTTATTCTGATTTGCAGAATAAACTAAAAATGCATTGTGTTATTTATTCGCATTTTCTAAATCTACAACATCAAAATCATTTTAGCCTCCTCATCCTGGCATATTAAGTCCTACTAGGGTTTCTGATCTACATGCTTCAGTAACACTTCACATCAGCTAACAATTTTTCTTCATATTGATGAAAGAAATGCATGATTGGTCCCTAGAAGTCATTAAATGAAAATTTTATTTTTTTAATAAACACCATCTGTCCTCTAATTTCTGGCTTCTCTCTCCCATCACCAGCAAAGACAAGATAAATCTTGACATCTTTAACATTACTCTTGAGCTAAAAAGCTTTTCTGCAAAATTCCCGAATTCCTATACTGCCACTCCAGTAGAAACATCAGAACCAGTTCATTATTTACAGTGTCTAATAATAGTTTTATAATTCAGCAAAATTGTAAAAAATATTGTAACAGTGCAAAAAAAGGAGCAAATGTTATTTAACAATACTATTATAAATATGAATCATATCCAGGATATTGTTTTCAATGTAAAATTAATCTATAAATGAAGTTGTTCTTTTTTTTTTTCTTTCTCATAATCAATAGACAAGCACTAAAATGCCTATCACATTTAAATCACATAAAAATAAAATAAATTTAATGTGAATGAAGTCAACAAGCTTACTATGCCAGATACTCATAAGGTTGCTGTAAAAAACAAAGACCAGTAAAACCAGAAGAAAACACAGCTGAAAGCAATACTATTGTCTTCACTGAACCCCTTTGCTGTGTGGTACAATATGCTGTGTTACTTTCTTTCTTCGGAGCTGTATTTTCCCTTGCTAAACACAAAGAGTAAAGCTGTTTTTATTTCTCAGGACAGGGCAAACCTACATCATGACTTAACTTAAACGATCAATTGGATAATTAAATGTAGCATTTCTCCTCCTGGAGAAATTCCAAGATAGAAATGCAAGCAGTCTCTCTTGGAAAATAATATATATATATATAATTTTCATATATATGTATGTATATAATTTTTATATAAAATATATATAATTTTATATAATATATATATATAATTTAAAAAAGAAGCAATAGACCTGTAAATCCCTCAGTCCTTATTGCATGTAGCAAAGCTGCATGACTAGTCAGTGATGATATTATATATATATATATATATACACACAGCTGGAAATTATGGTAGCTCAAGTACTGTTCTTAAAAGTTCTTTATTTTTTAATGAACCTCACCATTTTTTATCATATATATGATAAATGATATATATGATAAATATGATATATTTTTATATTTTTTTTAAGTGGAGTATTTTTATTTTTAGTAAACTTTTCCTAATTTTTCTCATTCTCTTTCCTCCCCCCCCCCCCCCCTTCCCATGTTATTTTGTTATATAGGTATATTCCTCTGATATTTGTTGCTGTTGTTTTTTTTTCCTGAAATTTTTGAGAAAATGAACATAATGTGGTAAATGTGCAATGGTTCCAAAGGTAATCCAAAAATTTCACTTGAGATGGAAGAAAGGAAGACAGGAGGGAACAGAGGAGAAAGAGTGAGGAATGAGACTGAGGCTTATAGCATTGAGGATAGAGGTTAGAATGTGCTTTTCAGCGGTCTACTGTATACTCCTTTTGACTGGATACATACAATGTCCCACTACACAGCTTCTATGGTTTATATAATTTATACATTTACATTAACATTTCTATTCCTTTAAGAATAAGTTCTCTTATGCCAAGAATGTCCACAGTAGATTCATAAATTCTGTAGGTTCTATCAGCCAGTTTTCAGCTCAGCTGTAATTTTGTCAGGGATGATGGTGGATCAGAGAAAAAGATATTGGCAGGAACTTTTCACTCCATTTCTTTGTTTTTAAGATTGTGAAAAATCTGTTTTGCTTACGTACTGCATTTTCAGACATTTCAAAGGAAAACATATATATGCTTTAGTTGCTCATCCTTCAATCTCATGCCATCTCTGACTACGATTTCACTTTATTGCACTGATGGTTGCTAATCATTTCTATCTTAGGTTTCAAATTACATATCCATAATGAAGCACTTAAGTATGTGGCCTTATATTTAGGAGTACTAACTGTGCAGGTGTTTCATCAGGAAACTAACAAGGAGCTACTGGGCAATCAAAATTGTTGAAAATTGAATGCTAGGTAAAACCAGACGTGAAAATGATGATTGCAGGGTTACATACACTCAAAAAGAGTACAAGGACAGAAATGGAGATTGCTTTGATGTGATTATCATTTAAATACATCTATTCTCTCAAGTCAAGGAAAAAGGCATGAAATGAATGTAATATAATATATTTATACTTCTTTGCTAAGTGTGTGTAAAGATAGGTAGCCTCACAGGAAGTCAGAAAAACAGGAACAGAAAGAAAAAAATATATCTACCTTAGTGCAGCTCTCAAAGAAGTAGGTCTAGCCATAAGAGACATGACTTCAATGAACTGGAACTTTCATTTTTAGCTTTATTGATTTTGGTAGTGCTGATTTTACATAATAAAACATCAATTAAAAAAAAAATAAAAATAAAAGTAGTCAAACATCAGATTTAAATGAAAACATGTTTATATTTTTTTCTAAAATACTGATTGCTGTGATTAAATGCAATATTTACTCACACTTGTCAGTTATTTGGGATTTAGATTCTGTTAACCAGCATGATATTTTTAGCCTAAAAAGGAGCTATGAAAGGAACTAGCTGTCTGTGCAGTCATTGCTGATCTTGCATTTTAGATTTAATCGTTTTCTGTCATAAATGAAATGCACAATACCCTTTCTGCTAGTACTGACCTTTCAACAAAAAAACAAAAAAACAAAAAAACACTAAAAAAACATATGGGAGTAGCAGATGACGCTACATAAAGTTAATTTTGTCTATTTATGACAACAAATCATTGATAAAAATTACAGTGTTTTTTCTAATTTGTATAATATAGCTGTATGCTATATTTTGCAAAGTAAACATTTCATAATAATTACGTAATACCTTTATAGATAACCTTTTTTTTTTTTTTTTTTTTTTTTAATCACATTGTTGGAAAACAAAGTTACAGCAATCAAAAATGAATGAACTTAACCAAAATGATAAACTTAACCAAAGTAGAAAGATGTCTTTACATCAATTAATCTTTTAAAAAGATAGAAAAACAGCAATTTTTTGTTTATGTCATAGAAGTATGTTACATTTTATAGCGTCAGTGCTAGGTAATTATAATAACTAGATGGACCATATATTCCACCTCATCAAACATTACTAAAATGAGCTAGATCATAAACAAGATATTTTCTTGAACATGGATACAGTGCTATGAACTTCCACATTTCAGTAACACATACAAGTCTATGAGGCCTGATTGCATGCACCCCAGAGTAATGAAGGAACTGGCTTGGTAATTGTCAAGCCACTCTTCATCATATTAGAAAAGTAATGGCTGTCAGGTGAATTCTCCAGTGACTGGAAAAATGGACATATCACTCCTGTTTTTAAGAAAGGTACAAACAAAACTGCAGACTGGTGAGCTTCACCTCTGTGCTGGGGAAGATCATGGAACAGATCCTCCTGGAGGCTATGCTAAGATGCATCCATGACAAGGAGGTGATCTCCAACAGACAGCATGGCTTCACCAAGAACTCACTGTTCTTGAGAAAGACAGTGAACATCTATGATGGACTTACTGCTACAGTCAACAACAGACAACCTACTGAAGTCATATCTGGACTTCTGTAAGGACTTTGATGTGCTCCCACAAAATATACTTATCTCTAAATAGGAAAGGTATGAAGTGTTAAGAGAGATTAGGAATTAGTTGAGTGGCCATAGGCAAAGGCTTGCAGTCAATAGCTCCATATTCAGATAGAGGCCAGTGGCAACTGTTGTCCCTCAAGAGTCTGTCTTGAGGATAGTTCCCTCTAGCATATTTATCAGTTACATAGAAAGTGAGATTGGGTGTGCCCTCAGCATTTTTGAAGATGACACTAAGCTGAGATACTGTTGATGTAACAGAAGGAAGGGGTGACATACAAAAGGGCCTGGACAAGCTTGAAAAGCGAGTTCATGTGAACTCAATGAGATTCCACTTGGACAAGTGCAAGATGTTACACTTGGGTCAGAGCAATCCCAGATATGTGAACAGACTGAAACAAGAACTCAGTGTCAGCAGCCCTGCAGAGAAGGACTTCAAGATGAAGATCTTGCCATAAGCCAGCTCTGTGCATTTGTAGCCCAGAAGAATGTGTATCCTGGGCTGAATTTGAAGAAGAGCGGTCAGCAGGGGAAAAAGGGGAGTCTGTCCTCCTTTGCTCTGCCCTTTTGAGGCTCCACTTGAAGTACTACATCCAAGTCGGGTGTCCCCAGAACAAGAATTGTGTGTAATCATTAGAGTGTGTCCAATGGAGGATCCCAAGATTGATCAGAGGGCTGGAGCACCTCACCTATGAAGAAAGGTTGTGGGAGCTGAAATTGTTGATCCTGAAGAAGGGAAGGCTCTGGGAAGACCTCATTGCAGCCTTTCATTATTTGAAAGGAGCTTTTAAACAAGACGGAGACCAACTCTTTACATGAGATTAGTTAATTTGTTTAGAACATCTTACCTTCATAGTAAACTTTAAACCCATGAGCACTAACTGCAAAGTCACTTGTCAAGCGTAGTGAGAATACAGATTTTGTACTTGTCACAGGTGGAGGAAGATGAAATCCTGTTAACCTAAAAAACAAAATAAGACAAACCACAGTTAAATGAAAAATAAAACTCTGTTACAGGATGCTTTTCATTTCATCATTGAAAACAACTTGAAATGACATATTCTAATTACTTGAGAAAATATGAATTTTGGGGGATTTTCATGTAAAATAAACCACTCAAGTACATTGGCTTGAGAAAAATGTGTTTAGAAGAGGTGATGGTAAGATACAGACTTAAAAGTTGGACATTAAAAAAAGATCCAGGTTATTAGTGGAGCAACAGCAACAACAACAAAAACAAAAAGATTTTGTTTAGGGATATGTTCAAACTTTTATTGAATTATGCATATTACAGAGACTTGTTTGAAGCTCCGGGTATGATGAAAAACAATTGGACCATGATTCATAAGGAAGATCTTTTGAACTGAATTACAGACTTGCTAGGGCATTGACGGTTTCCTGGGAGTGTTCTGGCTTTGCTCTCTTTGTTTTACTTGTTTCTGTTTAAATTAAATTTGCTATATGTGAGATACAAATAAAAAGGCAATATTTGTGTAATAGCACTGCTGATATGCACTAATAGCCAAATCTACAAATTCATTTAGTTAAATATACTTACGGCAACATTTATTTTCTTTAAATAACACATAGATATTCTAGACAAATGCACTCATCATGGCGTAGCAGCTTAGACTGATTTTTTAAATTAAATTCTAACATTAAATTTTCAAGTATTTGTAGCAGAACACTATCATTCATTATTTTTTATTACTGTCATGACAGTTATGAAAGACAAACAGTAAGGTAGTATAACTCACAGCATAAGATCAGAAAGTAGAAAGAATATAATAAATGTAGAAATTATGTTTCAAGTGAGGTGTATACAAACCTATATATGTATAATGTCATTAATGCAAGTATCCAGAATTCTACAGCTGGTTTTGCTGTATTTTCATTAAAACAAGACTTGTTTAAACAACTTACGTTAATAAAGAGATCGAGTATTATTTACAGAATATTTAGGATATAATAAGCACATTATTTACAGTTTAATTGCAGAAATATCATTTTTTTCAAACAATAAAAATTGAATAATGTTTTACTTTTTCCAAATAGGCTTAAGCATAATTATTTGACAACTCAATATCTGCTAATTTATGATTAGTTTATTCATAACCTAATAAGTACATTAATTAATTGGTAAATATGATCATATAAAGTCCATTGATCAAGATAAAACCATGAAAATAATTTGAATAAACATTTAATTTACATCACTCAGGTGAACTGATATCTACTTACTAGTCAGTAAATTGAGGTGAGTTTGGGCCATAAGCATTTATCCACAGAAAAGAAGTACAAACTCATGTAAAAGCATTTAATTTTATGAGTGGTGCATATGCACAATTTTGATGGGCAAGAGATTTTTAAGATGAAGTTATATTACCAGCATGGCATGCATTATTGTTCTTTTGCAAAACAAATTATTATTAGAGCCACTGTATATAATGTTGCTTTCAGTTATATGACCTTTATCACCAACATTATGCTACATTTACTTGGAAAGGTACAGAATATTTCTTTAATTTCGTTGCTGTACTGAAATTTACATAATATATGCAGTTCTTTACATGTGGTTTAGTGGATGCAAAATTAATGAGAATTTTAATAAATAATAATTAAAAACATCCTTCTACAAAATCCCAATAAACTACCTCAAACTTTCAAAAGGGAATGGAATATATTCTGCTCAGACAATTGAAGTCATTTATTAGTTTGACAATCTGAGCATTACTTGTTGTGTACTTCAGTGCATGACTTCGGGGTTTAAGTTTCATTTGGATGTAAAGTACTACAAAATGTCATAAATGTTAGCTAGAATAATTTTCTTTCCCATTTAAAATGAAACATAAGTCTATTATAAGTCCATAAAAAGAAAAATGTATCAGGGAGAAAGTAAAATATCTGTAAGATAAAGTATTTGTAAATGTTGCCACATATTTATTTAGACCAGACATTACTAGAAGGTTATCTAAAAGAATGCACCCCAATAAAAGTAACCTTTAGATGGAACACATGGAAAACACACAGTAATCTTCTCAAGCTGATGTCATCTATATATTAACAACACTTAAAATTCTAATTTCCCTCTAGAAGCTGAAGTGATTCTGACTGGTGATGGTTCTCCTCTCTTACAAAAGTGTCTTACCCTCTTTCTTTCCTTACACTGATGTAAGTAAAATTCTACTTGTTTACTTTTCATGAAAAGTCTATGAAACTTGCTAAGTTAAAATGAGAATATAAACATCGTTGTTATACGGAGACTTAATTATATTTTTCTTTTTAGATGCTGACTTATTCAATTGACTTCCACAGAACTCATATTTTTCTTCCCCATAACGAAATGGCAAAATAATGAGCACAGAAGCCTTCTTTGACTTTGTTCTAAATACATCAAAATTAAAGTAAACATATATATCCCAAGTTCCACATTTGAAGTCTTAGCTAAATTTAATGGGAATTCAGGGTACATACATATGAGGGCTGCTCCCACTGGATGTGGGTGTCATTCATATGGCAGTAGAGGCTGAACCTCCCCTCATCAATATTCCATTTCATTTTCTTGTCATGTGACAGATAACAGCAGTGGGGCAGTCTGACAAAAAGGAGTCTGCCATTAAAGTGTGTATGAAACAAAGGTGCCTGGGTGAATTCCTGCATGAAGAAAAAAATGTGCCCAATGAAATTAATTGACGCTTCTTGAACATTTATAGAAACCAATTAGTGGATGTGAAGATGTGGGTGGTGTATTATAGCAATGGTGAGAGCAGATCATCTCTGCTGGTACAGATTTTTGCCAGTGTCATGCAAGCTCTTGTTCATCATGGAAAAATGTGTAGCTAATTGTATTCACTGTGTTGTAAAATAGTGTTTTGTAGCTGAGATTGTGCTGTGTGAAATGATGTTATTCTGCTCTTTGTATTTGCTTCAGTTTCCATGGAAATAAACAAGAGGTAGATGTAGATAGATCTTTGTATATGTGTATGTCTGTGTAGACAGATGTTTACATATGTGTATGTGTGCCTACAAATATATATATATATACATAATGCATACATGTGCACAAATAATTGTAAACATTATTGCTGATTTGAACAAGATATATAAAGAAAGAATTTCTGCCTTTGCAGGTATTATCTTCCTCTTCTTCTCACCCTTCCCATTTTTTTTTTTTTTTCTATATCTACTGGGTATTATGCATTTGACAAACAGAACTAACACCTTGATGAAGAGTTTCACTGTTTTGATTTTCTTCTAGTAATGTGTTATCTATCTATGAAGTACAGGTGCTGGATAGGTATTCTTCCTTATTAATTAATTAATTTATTTTAACATTATCGGTAAATCAGCACCTGCTATATGGTATTTAACATTATGAAACCCTATCCCTTTTTATCCCAGGCAATGAATCCCTGCTTCTACTGCCTGTACTTCTTCTTTTCCCTCATTTTGATTAACAGCTGCATTGCAGAAATTTTGGTTCAGATCTTTTGGGAAGGTTTGTCTTTTGGAAGGACACAAAGATGATCAGAACGTTGGAACACCTCTTACAAAGAATGGAAGAGCAGGGCTTGTTTACCTTGGAGAAAAGAAGGCTCTGAAGAGACCTCACTGTGGCCTTGCAGTACTTTAAGGGAGTTAGTTTATAAGTTGAAGGAAGACTCAATTTTTCAATGGGCAGATAGTGAAAAGGCAAGGAGAAATAGCTTTAAACAAAAAGAGGGGAGATTTCAAGGTATTAATCTAGTAGCAGTCTGATCTAGTGGTTGGCAACCCTGCCCATCAAGTCCCTTCCAACCTAATTGATTCTGTGACTCTGTGATCCCTTTATTTGAACAGCATTATGCAAGACAAAATGAAACCGGATGTTCCCTGAATAAGAATACATGCTGCATTATTTATCGCAATAAACATAAGTAGTAAATTTATGAACAATGCAATTTACATTGCTATTAAAAATGTATTATATATCTATCAAATTACAGCTTTCCAGAAGTGGACATCTGTGTCATGACTCTGAATGATGCACTAATAAAATTATATTCCAGGAGCTCTTGATTTTTCAGATAATTTTTCACTCTTTTGATCCCTTTGTTAGAAGATGCTTACACACACACACACACACACACACAACAAAGAAAAAAACATATTTTTTTTTCTGCTTTAAAAGGAATTGTCTTTTTCTGATCTCTCTAGAGATCCTCTAGTTACAAAAATTTCAGAAGTTCCTCAAGATCATGTAGACTGAGATTTCTACTACCTCATTTTCACTTTACATTCACTTATCCATAATTGTATGTTTCATAATTTATTTTTGTAGAGACAATAACTTATGAAGGCTAACTTTTAGTACATGAAATACATTTTAAACACAACATAAATAGATTAGAATATTGAATAAGAAGAAAGCATACCTTGTAATCTAAATAAGAAATAATTCACAATGTAAATGCATTTAAGATTAATTGTATCCTCATACAATTTTTATTATTTACCTTGTCCTGAAGTTTGCAGGATGAGGATGTCCATCATATAATGATAAATAATCATATTCTTCTTCAAGAGCAAAAGACTGAAAGACAATCTGTATTCTGTTTCTTTCTTCTGCTATTATAACCCATGTACAATTTGCACCATTTGGATATCCATACGGGAAGCCAGGGCTTTCTATAGTGCCATTCAGTCCTTTTAAAGTTCCACCACAGGTATAAATAAATCCTAAAACAAACAAACAAACAAACAGAAGTTTGTTAGAAATTAGAAAATAATTAAATAAACAAATCACCTTCTTTAAAAGATGTTATTTCAATTCATGGTTTCTATACATTTATCAATATTATTCTCACCAAACACCGAGTCAAAAGATATGAAGACCATATTTTAATAGAATCCACAGCAACTAAACGCAAAACTACCATAACAAATGTGTTTTCTACACTATGGAAATGTCTTTGCAAATAAATAGATGTAGATAATATCTATGGCTTCATATGAGAAAAAATATTTGCATTGGTTTCTTCTTTTTTTCTTTGTATAAATGATGAGAAGCTGCAGCATAGTTAATGAATTCCTTTGTTTTTGTGCAGTTCTGCTACAGGTTATATCCATAAACCTTCTGCTGCTCATACCCAGTTTATCATGGAGGGTGCTGAAAGGCTATTAAAGGTTTTTCTAAACATTAATTTGATTTTATGGAAACTGTGTACTTAAAGGCTGAAATAGCCACCTGTTACATCTCTGGATTATTTCATGTAAAGAAGCTGTATTGTGCATTTGTAACAAGAAAACAAACAAACAAGCAAACAACAAAAAAAGCACTTGTGCATATTTAAATAAAATATTAAGGTGAACAGTGGACAGATCTGATCCCCAGGTGGATCAAGAATGAAGGACAGAGCTGCCAGTGGGTTCTCTTTTATATGAATATCCCCAAATGTTTAAAATAGTTCCCACATCCAAGAGAGATATATTTTTGGACTGCTAGCAATTATCGTTTTACACAGAGAACTTTTTCTAAGAAAGTAAAAAAAAAATGAAACAAGTATAATTAGAAAAACATTCCTCACAGGTCACTCAGTGTGTACTCGCAGGTTTTTCTATCCTCTTGTTCTGAGTCCTAAATCTCCGTTACAGCAATTATTAATTGTTCTATGTCCTTAGCAAATATATATATATATTTGTTTCTGCTAACTTTACAGTCTAACTGTATATCTACAGCCCCTTTCCAGACAATTGATCCCTGAAAAATAAGATCAGTTTTCCTGCTTTGCCTTTTATGCCCCAGAAGCATCTCTTCCTCAACTATGCTCACAGCAAGCAACATACTCTAGCAGGGAGATTTCATCAATAGAGAGAAGCAGCTGCTCAGCATTCTATTTCATAGAAACATGACTTATACTTTGTAATAAACTACAAACAAATGAGATGTCATTTCTCTAATTATACACACATGTATGTATTTGAGCTCATTAAATCATCATCTTTATGGCACGTTCACAAGTATGTCATTGTGTTGAGCATTTAAATGTACAGAGATCTTTTCTCTGAAGTAAGAAACAAAAGTCTTTTAGGATTTTATACATCAAATTGTTACACTGTAAAGTAAGTTTTCCTGACAGCAGAAGAGAGACACAATTTTTTAAAATTTTTTTAATCTCTACGTTCTTCTTATTTATCTTCAGTGATGAGAAAATATTCCTTCTATGAATTGTAATTACTAGTTTATTATTGGTATATTTTAGATACGTAAGACAAAAAGGGAATGGAAGGTCTTCCTATGATGTCATTTGGGATTTTTTTGCCTCATCTGTATATGTAATAAATTTTATTTAATTTTATTTTTTCTGCCAGTTAGTTTAGAGAATACATTTTTACACCAGTGACTACACACTTTCATTTGTTCTTAGCCTTCACTGCTAAGCGTTTATTTTATTTATCACTTTCGACATGTCACTTCCTCATTACCAATTTTAAGTCAGCTATCATTATTTATTGTTGAACCTCGGTTATTTTATTTAGGATTTCATAAATATTTTGGAATAAAGTTTTTGCGAAACTAAATATAACCAAGCTGTTCATATGATTGCTCTTCCTCCAAACACAGTCACTGGAATGACATTTAAAATAGCTATGTCTCTACATATATCAGCTTAACTTCTTTTCCAGAAATCTGTTCTTAAGGTCTACTTTAATGACTTTTTTTCATCCAGAATTCACAGTTAGGAATCAGAACAAAATTTAATTGCAAACCTTTTTCATTAAATATAAGTCTTCATTGAAAGCATGAGAAAAAGAATTTGAAAAGATTAAATTACACTAGTAAAGAGAAATGGTTACTGAATTAAGTGTGAAGATGTGATAGCATTTTCTTGGCAGGTAGTGTTGATTCAGAGTTCTCTTTATGGTTTCCTACTAGATGTCAAAATTCAGTTGTTTTAATCTCATCAGTCTTATGTGGAGTAATGTATCATGAAATCATAAAACACCACTACTCTTCCTGATTTCAGCTATTCTTTGAGTGACTGTGGGGTCACATAACCTGTGTTTACAGTAAAAATCAGTAACATCAGTTCATTCCTTATCTCCATATTCAATTTTTATTGCCTTCTATCAAGACAAGCAGTGTTCCAAATCAGTACTCCTTGCTTTTGCATGTGTCATAAAAAAGCTGCCAGTACAAGATAGTCTTTTGCTTTTTCTTTTGCTCCTGATCATTCAACTATACTGTTTCATAATATATTTCTACATCTCTCTCCTTCCAAGCTCTCCACACCTTTTGTTTAATTTACTCTGTTGACTGCACTGTATGATGACTGTACTATGTTTGATGAGCACCCTAATAACATACTAAAGTACTTGCCTGCTTCTTTTTTAAGAATTATTTTGTACTTATTATCTTTTACTTAAGAACATATTGAGAAAATGGAATATGAGTTGCTCATAGGATATATATACATTTATTTTGATATACTGATCTTAGATCTCTTTCACAACCATACGCCTTCAAGCAAAGTCAATCTTATCTCAAACTGTCTTATCATCTGTGTTCATCTCCTTTTTTTGTGTGTGTCTGCAATCTACCCATTTGCAAAGGTGTTCCCACCCTCCAGGTGGTGTCCCTGTTCTGTTCAGGATCCATCAGAACTGCTCATTTGTTTTTTCTCCTCTTCACATTTTTCTGCAAATTCTTTTTCTGTTTATATTCTTTGATCTGCCATTGTCTTTGACAACATGGAGCAAAAAGTCATTTTCATGGAGACCATAAGTCAGGAAGAAATATTTTTCCAGTTCACTTCTGTTGCCCTGGATTCTTTTTCTGCTATCTTACATCATCTTAGATTTTATGGTGCCTGTGTGTTTATCCCTATTGTTTTTTTATTCTTCCCTGTACTCTTCTTTGAGAAAACACTTGCTTCTGTGATTTGTCATTATATTTTCAGGAGTTTTTTAGCACTTAATATAATATATTGGATTTAGTTCCTTCCTACTCTCCACTTTTTTCTCTGCCTTCTGTCCAGCAGTTTGTATACATCCCCTGCACTGCTTTGAGAAAAGAGTTGATTTTTACACTAAGGACATTCATTGGTGTCTATTCCCAACACACTATAAACACTTAGTACCTTCTCAGTTTCAGTTTCCTTCTGTGCTCAATGTGAAAACTTCAAGCAGCAACTCTAAAAGCATAGAGCATGAGAAGTATTCCGCATCTTCATAGTACTTTATAATGAGATAGGGATCCATGACAGATAGAAGGCATTACTGTTGCTATTGTTTCTGAAATGATCTTCTATTCATATAGAGTTCCATGACTGTTTACCTCAAAGAATCCTTTATACTTCCATCTTTCTCCTGAATAGCAGCTCTACCTTTCTAGTAGGAAAGGTAGAAGGACAACAAGGTCCTACTTTGTTGAGTTTCTTTTCAACAAATCAGCTTGTAACCTAGTTGTTTTTCCCCAGGTGTAGAGCTCTTTCATTATTTGCTTCTGCTCCCCAACATTTTATATAACTGATTGGAGCTGGTGTAGATTGCCAGCCATTACTGCAAATTAGTTACCACTGCATGTGAAGAACATTAAGGAAGTACTATTTTTCCTGCAAAGATTAATTTCTCAGGTATAGCCTGAAAATGTTCATAAGGATTTTAGTATTTTCTGTCTCAGCTGTGGAAGGTGGAAGAGGAAGAACAGATTCTGCTCCTTGTGTTGACATTAAGAATGTTTTTTATTTTAACAGCCTGAGGTCTAGGAAATGGAAAGGATTACTCATGTTCGCACAGACTCCGTTTTGAAGAGCTGAATTGCAAGTAGCCAACACAAAAACTGGATGGTGTCCAACCAAAACATTCACAATATTTTGGTAAATACATTGAAATAAATATTGTTTGTCATTAACATTCATTTTAAAAATGTATTTCACCTTCTGCAACAGAAAAAATTTAGCCATCTCCAATAACTAAAATCAAAAAGTCATTAACTTCAGTATTGTCATTAGTCTTGGAGGAACTTTAAAAGATGTAACATAAACCTAATGCACTCTGCCATCCAACAGATGAAGTTGGACACTTTTCCAAAAAAACACTGGATTTTTGTCTACCATTAGGTATTAGTTTACATTTGTTTGTTTGTTTGTTTCTGTTTGTTTTTCATAACTTCCAGACAGGAAATAACCTTGTGTTTCTGTTTTCAAAACATTGATACTATGGCTATGCAATAAAAGTCTAGCTTCAACAAATCAGCTGAAATACATTCAGAATTTTATCCCCAGTATGTTATTAATTTTCCTTCTAAGGATATTTCAGTACTTTTCTCTTGTTCCTCTTAGATGCCTTTTATCAGTTTATTTAAAGTGCCTCCTTGCTTGTATAGCCAGAAAAGAGCAATCACTCAGATGTAACAAACATCTGGGCAATTGAAGTAGACATAAAAACAAGAAAGGACATTTGGAATTTCATCATAGAATGAATTAAAAATCCTCCCTGGGACTGAAAGCCTGACATATTTAATAACCCTCACATGCAGTAGTGCTGCCAAACATGCAGGGGAATCAGATTATTTGGATTCATATAATAAATTTCTGATCTCAGTGGTGTTTAGACATCATGCTTCTATCTTCTGGTTATACAAATCAACATTCTGTGCAATGTTTTGGACAAAAACTCATGGAAAGTGCATTCCCGACTCTGTCCATCTGACTTTTTCTCCTTCTATCCACTCTTGCTGCAATACTTGCAGTTGAAGAGTCAAAAGAACTGAGTGCAAGCAGGAGTTTGTCCGTGACTCTCAGATTCCTGGCAGCCCTAAAGAGGACATAATATCAAAGTCATATCTGGAAATAAATTCATACAGATTTAATTTCTGATTTCATGGTAAATGTAATCTAAGGAAAAGATGTGAAAAGACATTTCATTGTGAAGAGTAGATGTTGAAAGAATTTTATTAAGCTAGTCTTTTTTTCCTTTTCAGTCTTCTTTTTTCCAAAGTTAATCTTACTTCCAAACTTTTTGTTCTGTGCTTAATCTTTTAAAGTTAATTTATTTTTAAACTAAAGTTTTAGGTACTTTCAAAGTTAGTTTAAAATATCACTTAACAAGATCAGATGACCTGGAAGACCACTCTCATAGTAACACGAATTGCTAGAAGCATTTTGGACCATTTATGCTATTTCACTTATAGAAAATTTTAATTTGCATATGTTGTCTACTTGATGCTCCAGTGCTTATAACAAAGAAATTAATTTAAAAGTGCTGGTAAAAGTAGTCAGCCCTTTCTACGTAAACTGTGTGAAAGATAGTGGCAACCACTAGAACAGTAGGTAAACTTAAATGTTTTAAAGTAGTTTATCATTAAGTTTAATCTGTGTAATATATTGATTCTAAAACTTTATTACTATTGTATTTTTTTCCTACTAAAACTGGAGTATTGATTTAACTGCAAAACAGAGGTCTCTGGACAGTGAATAAACAAAGTGGAATGCAATAAGTATTTAATCATGTATTTGGTGTCTTTCTTTCCTTCCTCCTTTGAAAATAACAATCAAACCAAAATCCAGCTACTCTGGATACTGTCTATATACTACCTCAGTGTGAAACAAAAAGTCTTTTGTTATCTGTGACAGCTACTCCTTGTATTTCTGTTGATAATATATTTTTATAGAATCATAGAGCCATTCAATTTGGAAGGAACCTTTAATGTTCCAACTTTCCTGTCATGAACCCAGCTCAGCCTGACTTTGAATGTCTCCAAGGATGGAACATTCACCACATCTCTGTTCCAATGCATCACTTCCCTGTCTGTAAAAAAATATTTTCCTTATAGTCTAAATACCCCCTCTCATAGTTAGAAGTCATTTTGTCTTGCCCTAACACAACAGACCCTGGTTTTTCTTATGGCCTCACTTTAGATATTGAAAGGCTGCTATCACTCCATGCTCATCTCTAAGCTGAACGGCCCCATCTGTCCCAAGCTTAACCAATCATGCTGAATAATCTGTACTCATGATAAGCAAAGTTAGAAGAAAAGGTAATAATAAATTTCAGTAGAAAAAGAACAGATAAAAACTATGTATGGATGTAAAAAACATCCATAAAGAATCCAAAAAGACAATCACTGAAATTACAGAAATGGATGGTAAAATGTGAATGCAAAAAAAAACTTCAATAGCATAGTTTATGTTAGCATGCAAAACTACTGGAGAAAAGAGTTCTTCTGTTTTAATAAATTATTCTTGTAAACAGAGAGATTTTATTGTTGACTGAATGTCTTCTTACTCATTTGCATGTAACAAGGAAATTTGGCATGCTATTTCTTGCAGCTTCTGCTGATGGAAATTGTGACAATTTGACAGATGCACTAGGTACTAAGTATTCACAAATGTCCATTACACAAAGTAGACAAGTACTTCAAGCCCAGTACACACAGAAAACCAGTATTACTTATGTTTGAAGCTGAATAAACAGTTGCTAGATAATGGCTCAAAGCACAACCTTCAATACTCAGTTTTTCCCTCCCAGTCATTAATACTCAGGAAAGGCCTGTGTCACCTCTTATCAAGTTAGTAACATATAAAATTTTCTGTTACATTTTGTGACTTCATAATTTTAATTTATGCACTCTTTGGTTTTAGCTTATTTAGTCTTTTCACTCTATGGATCTTATCCTGTTTTCAGTACTGATGTCTGCTTTTGTTAGCTAGTATTTCTAAAATTAATCAGTATCCCACATTTCCAAAAAACTGTTGGTAATACTGCTACCGTCTTATCATAAATAATTACCCCTCTCTCATATGACAAAATAGACCAAACAAGAAAGATATTACTTTGAAACAAATAAAGAATCTTAGCAAAATATTAAAATTTGCTAAGCAAAAATAAAGATTTTCATGTCTTTCTCAGACCAAATGTACCCCGGTGTGCCCCGGTGGCGCAGTGGTAGGAATGCCACCTTGCAACACTGGAGCCCAGAGTTCGAATCCCCCTGTGGCGCAAGAGGTAGAAGTGCTGTTCTGCTACACAGAGGCTCGAATCCCAGGGGTTGGACTCGATGATCTCTAAGGTCCCTTCCAACACGCACAAGACTATTATACTATGAGACTATGACTATGATGATGATATTCTTTGTATTGAGTATTAAACAACAGCAATGCCTTACCTTACAAAAGTTTCAGGAGGGGGGTTCTTAACACTGAATGCTTTAATTTTATACTTAAAAAAAAAAAAAAGATCCTTTTGGCACCTTATGACAACTGAGATGAATATCAGTAGTATGGCAGTAGGGGCTGAACCTTCCCATTCCCACCAATACTGTTATATTTTTATATTTTCTTGCTGTGTCACAGGTGGCAACAGAGAGGCAGTCTAGTATTAACACCTGACACAGAAGCATATACGAAGCCAAGGTAAGGAACTGAATTCCTCCAAGGAGAAAAAAAATTGCACCCGCTGGCATTCTTGAGACTTGCTGAACATTTGTGGATGATAGCACAGTGAGTAATGAGTGGTGTGTTTCAGCAGTGGCACCAGCAACAGTGGACCACTTCTGTTGGTGCAGCTTTTATAAATGCAGTATGCTGGTTCTTGTGCATCACTGACCAAAAAAAAAAAAAAAAATAAAAAAAATTTAGGAGTTATATAGGATTTAAGCCAAATATGTAGATGTAGATCCACATCCAGCATCCTCTGACTACTGAATGCAATCCAAAGTGTTATGTCATCTTTATGTTTCTAAAATGACATCCATTCTGCTTTCATCTGCTTACAAATGACGTGAGGAAAACAGGTTTTTATTAAATGTAGGTGTTTATAGTGACCTAACAGCATGGTTCCTATTATTGTCAATGGAATGCTGAACAATAAATCAGTTGCACCTAGTCATATATATCAGACTACACAATCAAATTAATGGACTCCATAAACTCTCCACTGATTACAATGAGAATTTAAGTACCTAGATCAACTTCTCTTGAAGATGATTCTTGATAAGCAAAGGAATCCTGCCTAAGATAACTTTGTGAGTTAGTGATTCCAAGTTATTATATTAATACTTTCTATTTTCCCAAGAAAGCCTCCCAAGGTAGCTAAATTATACTTCTAATGTTCATAGTCCTTTATTTTCCTGTGTCTTTCATGGAGGAAATGAGGGTGAGCTACCTGAGCACACTGTAGATCTCCTCTTCCCACTCATACATATCAGGACACGGAGTTGCTGTCACCACTGCTCTCACTGTAGTATGCACAGAAGCACACACAGTTGTTAGTTTTGCAAGGAGAACATCTTCTGTCAGTACAAAGTGAAGTCACCAAACCTTATTGGTAATGACAAGATCTGATTATTTTTTATCTTCCTTACTGAAATGAGTTTCTCACAGATCTAGGGGGAGCATAAAGTCAGTGGGATGTTCACCATCTCTCTCCCTTTGTAAGAGAGGTAGATACTGAAGATCCCAGGACAGTGGCTCAAATTCTAAAATCAGACCTTTATGTGTGCGAGGTAACACTGGTAGAGAGAAAGCAGTGATGAAGAGAACAGTGAAAAACAGTAATACTGTTTAACCAGCTCTTTAAGAAAAACACAATGTCTTGCTGGTGCAAATGAATGTCCTGCAGTGGGTTTCTCTTTAGAATGCTCCAGCTCTTATCACATCAGTGACTAATAGCAACAGCTTTAAAGGAATAATTGTAAGCGTTTGAACAACACTTGCTAAAGAGCAAGAACAGTACTCAATAATAGTAATAATAATAATAATAATAATAATAATAATAATGATGATAATAACCCTGTATCTTCCTTATTCCCACACAAAATATCTTCTTTTCATGTACTGCAAAATGTGATGCAATAAAAAGTTTTAATTCATGCCTGGTGTGTTGTCAATAGAATTTTCTACAGAAATATGTATTCTTTTCTCTCTTATTTACTATCTCTATAATTAGGAGTATGATTATGCTATCAGTGCAGTGAAATGAAAATAGAATCCACACCCATTATGAATAATTTACCCAGTGAACATGGAAATTAAAGAATTTTCAAACAAAAGATAATTATGTTTTTCTGTCTCTCTTATTTACTTTGCTGTAATTTGAGAAATGTGACAAAGTTATTAATACAGTGTAATAAGCTTGAATCTATGCACAGTGAACCTAGCAACTTTTTAAAATAGCATTTACTTCTTGGATGTAAAGGACATTGTGGACTGACTATGGTAAAATTCATATGATTTATGTGGTAGGAGGGAATACAACTGTTGCTCAGTGCATTCAGAAATCCAGTCTGCTCAGCTATAATTGTATATTAATAAGACTGTAATTGTTAATATTGGAAAAAATGTCTTTGAATATGTTATATGAAGCAATATATGAAGGATATAATGTTTTAGGTTGTTTAACAGAGCAACTGATAGAACTAATCTGAAATCTTAAAGAAAGCAGATTTTCATGAAAATAATAAAAATAATAATAAAGCCTGTGTTTAGTTACTGACATCTTGCCATATTTAAAGTTAATCTGTGCTCTCTGAAAGTGCAGCATATGTACAAGAGCAACGTACAGAAATGTTCACATAGTACTTAAAAAACACAAAATATGGAGATGTAGAAACAAGGTAATCAAAAGGTTATCTTCAAAAATATTCATTCAAGATTACAACTGAATTTGTACTTGTCTGATAAATGTTTGTATATTGTTAAAGAGAAAATCAAAATAAATTTACATCAAATTTTAATTTTTTTATACTAGACTTAGGTGTAATAAGCAGCAATAAAAGAAACCTGTCCACTAGATATCCTTTGAAACAGGAGATTTGACACTGAAAGACACCTCCAAATAATGCTCAAATGCTGATCATTAAGAATATTCTGATTAGAGTTAGACCTGCTCTTTATGTTATTAAATCATATAATTTTAAATTTTATTTGGAAGTCATGGTCCACTTTCAATTAAACTTATTACTTATGGAAAAAAAAAAATGTTAGAAAACTCTCTTAATCTAATGAAATGTAATTATGTAATAATATTGAAATATATTTCAAAATCATATTTAGCATTCAGAAAATCAGAAGATTTAAATTTCTAGAGTAAATCAAATGAACTTTCTTTTTTTCCTTTACAAAGGTTAAAACTCATGTTTTCATACAGATGTAAGATTCTGGTTTTATTTTAATTTTAAACCCATAGACACTGAAAGTCCCACTACTGTGTAAAATCCACAGCTAGGAAAACGCATCAGGTAACTCCAAACTGCATAATAGATTTCCTGCAGAGTGATAAATACCGCACTTAAGACTAAAGACATCTCAGTTTTTGAAATAAAACTGTTCCCAATTTATCCCACTGTTAAAACTCAGTCCTTTCAGCAGTACAATCATTTTCATTGAGATATCATGTCATAGTATATTACTATAGAAGGAAAATTAAAATAAAGTTATGGGATTCATTTAAACCTTATGTATATCCTGTTCTCATTTTTGTTATTTTGTTTCAATAAATATTTGCTTTATACAGTTACTAAGTTTTTTTCTTTTTTTGTTGTTGTTGTTTTTTGTTTTTTATTTTCAGTATTTGCTTCTATCTGCTGCCTGCACTCTGTTCTTACTCAAGTTTATATTGCAATAAATTGTGCAGTGTCATTTTTAGCTTTAAAAATATTTACAAATACCATTTTCATCATCTTCCTAATCATTCTTTAAATTAACGTGTAAAATGAAAAAAATAAAATAAAAGAATGTCAGAATTAGAGAAAATAAAATTATTAATTTTAATTAATTATCAAATGATAGCTTTTAAAACCATTTATCAGAGCAAATACCACTTCATTTGTCTCTTATTATTATGAGTATTGCTTATTTAATATTTCTGTGGCTTGCACTATCTGTTAAGGGGGGAAGCTAACATTAAGATATAGTAAAGAAACGTGCTGAGGTGTTTCATGTGTCTGAGTTACAAGATTTTCAAAATGCCCACAGAATGATGTTGAAACACTAGCTACAATTACCCTTCTCATCAGTCTCTAGATGTCAGAAGACCTTGATCAGGTAAATATAATCATATCCTGTGAATTTTCCACTTCAATGAGTGACCCAGAATCAGGAAGACTATTACAGCTAATGAGCTCAAGAAAGATGAAAGAACACTTACAGACATACACTGAGCAGTTACTAGGCTCAAAAAATATGGCATTCCTTTTCTCCTTAGTTTTCTCTCTTACTATTTCCTGGGATTTTTTCATGGCAAAATATTTATCGAAAGTTAGAGAAAGGCATTCGCTAATCCTAATAATTAATTCATGCAGATTAATTCATGAAGATCAGACCTGAGTGAATACAGACTGGCGTAGCTACATTTACTTTGAGCTAAGATATCCATACCACCTGAAAATATAAACCACAGGGGGGAAAATATATATATTTAGAGAGAGAGAGAGAGAGAGAGAGAGAGAAAAGAAAAGGCAATACTGCTCTACACAATTATATCGATCAATCTTACTGCCCTCAAAAATCTATAGATATCCACTTGAAAATTGAAAAGGTGTATTTTTTTTAAATGCTTCGCCGAGATAAGGGAGAGAAAGGTCCAACGTGTAAAATCAGAATGCTTCTGAATGAAATGTCTTTCCTTTTCTGCCACTAGTATGGTTTTCTCCCTTATTATAACACAGTAAAAAATGCCTAGTAAAATTCTTGTTTTATTCCTGTAATTGTGATGATTTTAGAATGAGATAGGACAAGGATGGGGACAGTGTGCTATAGTGTCTGGGTATGGAATAAGAGCCTTGATAGTACTTAAAGCATGTAGATTACAATTAGAAGGCCTCAGTTCCAAACAGCCTCACTAGGTATCTTCCATGACCCTATACTTCTGCTTTCAAAAAAACAACAAATAAACATGTATTTTTCAGTTTATGTATTTTGAAGGCAGGTAGACTGATATAAAATTACCTGTTAATTTAAATCTTCTTTCTTAATCTTTAAGCTATGATCTAAATAATATTTCAAATTAAGAACATAAAAATAAAAAGTAATCATTAAAAAGTAATCTAAAGCTGTTATTTTGAATCAATACTTCTGAAAATTGTTCACATGAAGTACTAAATTGTAAATTTAAATGGAATAAATGCAGTGCAGTAAGCAAGTTACAGTGGTGTAGAACAAATAATAAATGTTTAACTGCATTCATAAACCAAAACAACAAAGAAACTGCAAGAAAAAAACTGTGCGGAGACAATGAATGAGAATAGGTATTTAAACTATAATTTTACCTAATTATTCTTATTAAAACAATTATATATTGTTAAGTTGCAAAAGAAGTACATGTACACACACATGTGCACACACACCAAAAAACATTCAAAAAATAAATTCATTTAAAATGGAAGATAAGCTATTTTAATGGAAAGAAAAGAATTTCCATAATTACATTTCATAAGCATATAAGCAGTCACATTCTTGAAGTTAATTTGTATGTAGGTCACTCCAAATTTAATGCCTCCTAATTATTTTGAAGAGATACAAAAGCAATACTAGATTCTCAGCTATATCATTGTTTTTCAACATCATAAACACAGTTATGTATACACTTTTCTCCAATGATGAACAAGAGGTTGAATGGCATACTTGTGAAAATCTGCTTGATGATCCAGAATTGTCTTTCATACTGTTGTCACTACTGCTGAAATGCACCATTCGTTGCTTCACTGTGCTAACAACTACTGTTTGATCTCCATGAACATTAATCGAGCATCAATCAGGATTAGTAGGTGAAATTTCCTCCACATGGAAGAATTCAGTTAAACTCCTGACAATTTAATGTCAGACACCATTTTGTCAGATTGCTCCTCAGGTGCTATCTGTTACACAGCTACAAAATGTAATGGATTATCATTGGCAAGGTTCAGTCTCCACTGCCCTGTCTTCAACGTCGGCCTCTAACATCATCGACCGACCTAAAAGAAAATAGGAGTCATTACTTTTGGAGTCAACCTTACAAATATCTTACATGCTCATGAAATTACAGCCATGTGGTTTTCTCCTATTCTATTATTTTGCCACTTCTGGAATTTCTAAGATTAAAAAATAAACAAACAAACAAACAAATTATTCCAATGCTGTTGCTTTGGAAATCTCTTCCTAGCTTAAACTTACAATAACATATAAAAATGTATACCTGGATCTGCACTTGAACATTAATAATTTGACTTCATCAAGAAATACACTAGACATAGCCTTTCCTCATATTTTCATTTTACAGCTACTAAATTAGAAGTATGAAATTAGACAGTCCAAATAATACATTTATTAATAATGTCAAGGCCTCTGAATCTTTGCATGTTGAATTTCTCACTTAACAACATAGAGAAAAATGGTGGAGTAAATTACTGCTTTATAAACTTTTCTATTGTATTTCTGCTATGTTTCTCTCATATGTTGAAGTGATACTCATTAGGTTTTCTTGTAAATATTCCCTTTCTGGTTGTTAACCAAACACACTGATCTATATTTTTCACATTGGCAGTCCAATAGAGACAAACAGATGCCTTCTTTTTTCTTATGATTGCTTTATTGCTTCCCAATGAATCAGTACTTGCTCTCCTTCGCAGAACAAAGGAAAGAAAGAACGGGAAACACTTTTGTTGTTAACTGAAATAATAGCAAAACATGTCCTTCTGACTGAGTCCAGATTCAGAAGAAAAAAAAAAAAAGTAAAAAACAAAATGCTTTGCTGCAACAAAATTCCTGTGAATTGTTGTGGAAGTCTAATACAAATCCTGTTTCCAAAAACACCAATTTATTTGTTTGTTTATTTTAGAAATACATAAGATCTAACCATTTCAGTATGAAAAAGTTTGAACAAGATTGTGAACCTGCTGACAGTATTATCATTCTAGAACTCCTCTGTTTTGAAAGTGAGAGAAAGTTGAAGGCTTTTTTTTTCTTATTTTTTTCTTTTTTTTTTTTTTTTCTTTCTAATAATTCAGACACATGGAGAATAGCTTCTGTTTGATTTTCGTATATAAAGTGGCTAATATGATGTCATTGGTTATTTATCTGTCTTTCTAGGCTATCTTACCAAAAAAAAAAAAAAACCCAACAAAAAACAAAAAAACTGCAGTGTCCTCATTGAAGTATAGAGCAAGAAGAAAACCACTGTCAACTCTAAAAATTATATTTGTCATTAGCACTTCAGAACATGTTTTACTGCTCTAATTTCTCCACAACTCCAAGAGAATTTCATCTGATTTTATACATAACCACAAAAGCATATAAAAATGTAAGTATTGCAGCACTTGGCAATATAGCTTATTGTCTAGATTAGAAAACAGTGCAATCCAGAAGCAGCACATTTTCATAATGAAATAGTTGAAGCTAAAGAACAATGTTCATAGTCAATGAGTTTTAAACATAATTAAACAAACTACTTATTTTTATTAGTATTACAACAAGTACTGAAATAGATTATGTGTTTTAATGTAATACAGAGTAAAAGAGATAAATGTCAAAGCTAAGATTATTGTATTGGGTTGCCATATTACTCAAAGAGTTTTTCAAAAATTGCTTACTGCTATATGCTTACTTAATGAAATCTTTATCTACTTAAGTAAAACACTGTGTAATTGAAAGTTAAACAATTAATGCAAGGCAATCAGTCTCAACAAGGGCATTTCCCATGTCTGCCTGTAAATTTCTGGAAGACAATACTCAGCACTGTACAGTGCAAGTGTATAAAGACTATTGAAATAAGACTGCTTAAAGTAAAATAAGCACTAAAGCCACACAGTTCAGATGTCAGTCTTAAACTGTGGAAGGCTCACAGTGTTCCAAGGTTCACAGTGTTCCATTTAGGAAAAAGATGTAATTTCATAATTTTGTTTCTTCTTGAAAAAAATAAAAAAATAAAAAATAATAATGTTTTCTGTCAATATGTGCTAATCCATGTCACATTTTTCTAAGCATACTGTTAATCTTTGTGATAACTGGCTTGTCTCCATATACATGAAGGAAAAAGAATACTAGTGCCCTAGTTAAAGATTTAAGCCTCTGTCACACATTACCCTAGGAAATCATTCTGGTATAGTGGAAGACATAATGGGAAGTTTAAGACAGTAGTAAAAGTTGGGAAAGGGGAAAAATCAAGGTCATTTCAGGAGGAAAAATATGAAAGATGTTAAGGAGATGTTAAGGAGAGATAGGGAAAAGGTAAAGGAGACTATATATCCATCAACAGTTTGTATGTGCTTATCTGATCAGCAATTTGGCTATCACGCAGGCCAGGAGGTACCAGCTAGCTGCTGCATTGGGACCTTGAGTCTGGGGTTCACTGAGAGATTATTGTTATGTGTTTGTATGTGCATGTATGGGTGTGTTCGAAGCATAAGGATAGAGGAGCCTCTGAGGACAGATGCAGGGGATCCCTGAGTGTCTAAGGACTCTTAGTGGATCCCTTACATGATTCTTTTTTGACTTCAAAAATATTTTTGAAAATAGATGTGGGAAAAATAGGAAGACAAATATTAAAACATGCCCATTCTACTCATGTCTTTGTATTTCTCTGCTTTACTATGTTATGTGTTTTAAGGTAAAGCACATTTTAACGTCCATAATTTAAGTAAGTCCTAATTTTGGCTGGATGACATCTGTGGGAGATCTGTCCTAAGATAATCAAGGATAACAGGAGAGTATAAATAAAACACAATGAAATAATAAAAATAAAAAACATACAAAAAAAGCTAAACCAAAAGGAACAAATAACAACGTGTCGGAGCACAAAAACAAGCAACAACAAAAAAAATGTTAGACCATTCCAAGTACAATACAACAGAACTGAAAAGCAAGATTTTCAGAGAGAATGAGATTGTCTACCCCACACTTTATAAACAAGCTCTTTTGAATGGATAGAAAATACATTTCATACAGAATTGCATTTGCAACTGATAATATGTATAAATAATGATTGTAATTTTATGCTGTGTCACTGCTGCCATCTATCTCAAAGCTCAAATTAAAAACATTTTGTTGCTTAAAAGACAAAATGTAACTACTGTGAAGTAAGGTTTAGGCATCAGCTGTTCTGAGGAAATGTTGAACTGTATGCATTAGTATAACTGGAATGCTCCATCTGCTGGCTTCCAGGTCCATTGCAAAAATGCGGCATAAATTCATGGTAAAATGTTCTCTCATTACCTTCAGACAACATAGAACTAAGCAGCAGAAACAGCATTACTTTACACAGCTGGCAGGCACACTTTCAGAGATGACGTGGATAATTTCCATTATCTGCATAAGCACGTATTAGCAAACAGTTTGCAATCAGTTATTCTTAATTGACTAATCTGTCAGAGTTCTGGAAGTTAGAATGATATAGATTTCTGGGTTACAGAAGTATGGAAATACAAAAAATCTCACTCAGTCACTTCTTAAAAAATATTTCTATCCAGAAGATACAAATTATTTTTAGTGTACCTTTTGTCCTACTGCTGTCACAATGTCTTTCTGGATCAGGTCTTCAGATCACGAAGAATTCAGAGATGGGAAGCAGTTAAGTACAAGAGAAGGATGAGCGTGCTGCACACTTACAAGTATATTTCTCTATCTACACTCTTGGAAGAATTTAAAAGAAAAATTATGAGGGAGTAATTTAAGTGAGAATCCTTTAAGAAATTTGAATATCAGCAATTTATAATTAGCAACTTTCTTCTGATTTTCCTCTGGAGGCAAAGCATCATGAAATTATTTCCAAGATTTATTGAAAAGAAAATAAAAATAATGAAATTTTTGTACAGATCTTACACAGACTCAAAAGATTTCCTGCACTTCATATTATTTTCTCTAGAATAGTTTTTTTAGATCATGGAACAAAAACTATTTGAAAATGCAAATGTATGCTTAAAAGATGTCTTGATAGTATAGGTTTCTTCTTAGCCTGCAAACTTAGATATATTACATTGACATAAACTAAACTCATGTTAATTTATCTGCATTTAACAAGTGCTAGTCTGGAAGAAGCAGGGATTCTTAGAAAGGGATTTTCCTTATGCAGCTCAAGATCTTCTAATCCTACTGAACAGTTCCTGAAAACCTTGCTTTAATAAGCAGGCTGTAAACACCTAATGTTGATTATACTCTTTAATTCTACCTGAAATAGTTAATGATGGATAGCTCAAGAATCCTACATTATTTTGACAATTATCTTAGTCATGAAATACTTGTGAATTTGAGTGGTTTACATTCAAAGCATATACAGTACTTGAGTGTATGCAGTTAAAGAATTGCAAGCAGTTATAGAAATGTATGCACAAGACCACTAAAGCAAGGGTAAGGAAGGGAGAAAAATAAGACTAAGTGAAAAGATTCATGTATGGAAAAATTTAATTAGATAACAATCAAGGAAAATTCTTTAAGGTTTAATTACAGTTCTTAGTTGAATCACACTTTTTGAAACATTACAAACTTAAATCTCTTTTGATTCACTATCCAATCTATAGAAATAGAATAATACTAATTCTACTTTCCTTCAGGCTTACAAACTCAACTCTTTTTTTGTGCTACAGTGCACAGGCTAAGTATTTTTCTTCTTTCTTTTCATGCTTTTTTTTACAAAAGATGTACCACTGCCAGATGCTGCCAATTTATCTGATTCTAGGAAAGACAATAATTGAAACTTGAAAATATGAAGTTCCACAAGCATGTATGTAACTTAAGGATAAATTTTTGCTGATTCAGACCTCATACAGAGTCCAATGGGCATCAATACTGACATAAAAATGTAAAGAAAACTTACTTTTATTTTTTTTTTATGGGAAGAAAGTATGAATTAATTTGCAACCAGATACATATTTATTATTTATTTATATTAATATGAAGAGATTCTTGTCATTAAACAGCAGTAAATCTAAAAAAATAAAAATAAAAAATCCACTGTCAATTATGGTAAGATCCAGAGTTAAAAAATAAAAAGGCGATAAAATTTTTTCACCAGATATCATTCACCCAGCCTTACTGAACATTTCTATAACTGAAATAGTGTATCTGTTTTTATATTCAATATGATAGGTGAATGTGAACTGTACTTTATTATTATACTTTTTTTTTTTTTTAGCAAGTTAAATTGTTTAATAACATTTTAGTTTATTCAGTGCATTTTATGGAAATTTGATTTTCTACATTTATGTTTCTTTTCTGAATGGAAGCAGGTGTGGAAATATAGAAATCACAGTATTTACTCCAAAACACATGCCAATGCCCATGTACTTGGCAGAATGCCCCTCTCGTAATTTACTTTCTTTATGTATTATATATGACATTGTAAGTATATAATAACAACGTGGGCAGGAATAGATTGCACTCCATCTATTCAGCAGATTGCTTTAATTGAGTAAATATAATGCAGTCCTAGGCTTTGTTTATCTGTGTAAGCATGCCTTTTAAGTCTTTGTGCCTTGGGGTACTTTTAGCACTTGGCATTATTTTTGCCTACAAGGCACAGAAATGAATTTTCTCTCCTTACAGTATGAAAATCCTAAGTGTTGACTCAACAGTGGTACAAATACAGCAATTTTCAATAAGTGTGATACTGTTCCCAACTGCACCAGCCTCTGTTTTACGTAGATCATGGCAAATTAGCTGTCTCTTGAAATGCATGTAATTCTTAAACAAAGGTCAAACATAAACATTAATAATAATTATTTCATATTAGACTATGGTAAAACAAACACAAAAGCAAACAAACAAACAAACTTCCTTAAGTGAAATGACAGAGACAGTTTCACTATTTAAATAACGTGTATGTGCTTCAGAGACACTAACTCTTCACAAGTGTACAGTTATCAAAAATTTAAACATGGCTTCACCAGAATGTATGCACTGTGGAATAGGTAGTATAGTTTACAAAACGGAAATTTAAGCTCACAGAAATCCAAATCTAAATAATTTCTGGGTCGACATTGAGAGACATGTAAATTCTCACACATTAGCACCATTCAGTCCTTTGCAAGTTTGTGCAAGTTCTAAAGCATTTTCCTGCTAGTCTCTATGATGATTGGAAATCAGTACTCCTGAAAACTCAGCCTGAAGGATCTTGGATTAGTTACTGATAAACATATACCTTTTGACCACCAAACAAGTTTGTTTTAAGCCGCTTATGTAGTATCATTAAGGACTCTGAATCACAGTGAACGTCTGTGGATTTTACTCATTTAAATCCAGATTTCTGATCCTAAAAATCCTCACTCAGCTTAAAGCAAGAGGCGCCTACATTTCATTGACAAACTGATTTATCACTTCAAGCAGTTTAGAGGCTTAAAAGGACAATCTTATTCTATAATTGCTTCCAATCTAATTGTGTGCCAGTTCATCCTAATTACTTATCTGTGGAGCCATATTTGTATTTTGTTTATATCCTAGTTTATCACAAGGTTTTGTTGCTTAGTGTTTTTAAAAAGCCTTGTAAATCTTCTAGAGGAGTAGTTATAGAAGTGTGAAGTTACTGAGATTCATGTTTTCTTTGATGATTTAAGTATGAAAATCCTGAAAATAAATTAACCTGAAATTTAGCAACAGGAAGATGTCAACCATCTGGTGACTAGTGTGATCTACTCAAACTGTAGCTTCTTTCACTGTCAACCACCAGTCCTCCTTACTTCCAAACCTACATTTTCTCTGAATTATGCATCATCTAATGCCCTCACTGGAAAAAAAAAAAAAAAAAAAAAAAAAAAAGATCTATCACTGCAGAAAAATATGACATTGTTTGTCTGTGACTGACTAAAAATAAAAATAATTGCACAAAAAATTATCTTTCAGACTATGACCAAAAATTAGTCTTGATAATGAAAAGAGAAATTCAATAATTTCCCTAGAATTAAAAGAACAAAACAAACAAAAAAGCAACCAGCTAAATTTCAGCTTTATTCTGTGATATTACAAGGAAGAAAGGCCTTTAATAAAAATTTATATTAATATTTCTGTTTCATTTTCCTAGTCTCAGAGGAACTAGAAAACTCATGCATGCTTATTTAGAGACATTTTATTTCAAACCAAAGGTTAAAGACCCTAAAAGTTCTGGGACTGAAATCTCTGAAATATTTACTCTGCTGTCCTGGGAGTCTGATAGTCAGCAAAGATATGATGCACTTCACAATGCATCTTCACAATGCTATGCAACACCTGTGGCATCTCACAAGCTCTTTGTTTCTGTCCCATATTTCATGTATCAAATAGGGAGTAGTACACTCATTTGAGGGGTTTATATGAATGTTTTCAGATTACTCTTTCATCCAGAGAAACTGCGAAGAGATTGCTAAGGTTAATAAAAATAAAGTTTGGAAAAAAAAATAACAAAGTATTATGTTAAAAAACAATCTTTGAAAGTTTATACGAACAGTTAAACAGTACTTTGCTCAGAATACTTCTTTATCCTTATCTGTTTTCATTTGTTCATTTGTTTTCATTTTATTTCGAGCAAGATCTGGGAAGAGTGTTTTCTTCCTGTCCTACGAAATCCACACTTCTGACAACATTCACATTCAAAAGAGGATAAGCTTGGACTGAAAACAGGAACATAAGAGAAAGAATCTCTTAGGTGAATCTCCTGCACCTTTCTGTTATGTCTTTATGTTATTGGCTGCTACACTCCTAATTAAAATAAAAATGAAACAGAATTTTTCTGTTAAAAAGAATGTTGGATTATATACAGAAAGTGTTTTCTTCCTATTATACTCAGTCTGGTCTAATTGTATTGCTAGCCTTTATCCTGCTGTTTTTGGTGTTTTAACAGATAATTTTACAAGCAGCTTCAAATTATACTAATGAATGCAGTTACTGGGTTCCTCCAGTTCACTTCTGTTAATAATAATGAAATGAGGGCTTGACTGTAATGTAATCTACCTGTCCACAAGCTATTTGTTAGGAAATTATATGATATTGATTAACTTTACTTTGAACTGGCATCCAAGTTAGTAACTCTGTAGGTAAATCTGAATGCTTTATAGAAAAACCTAGTTTTATTACACCCCAGTTAAATTAATAAAACTCACCAGAACAAAACAAAACAAAGCAAAACAAACAAACAAACAAAAAAAAGAATCCAAACTGAACCTCAGAACCTCAGATGCATTCTGCTGGCATACAAATTACATAAAAATTAAAATTAAATTAAATTATTATTTTTTTTTAAATTACTATATATATGACAGCACGGCAGACTAAAATTAAAAACTAGCAGCATGCGTAATCATTAATTTTGTGATATCTGTCAAGACAATTTATTTTGCTTTTTTCCTACCTTGAAAACTTTCATACTTACATATTTCACAGAAAGAATGTGCAAAATTAAGAATGAGGAAAATAAAGTCATAGATTCAAATAGTTAATTAAAAGTTTGTAAGACAATTTTACTTAGACCTTATCCATATTTCAAAAATATATTCGTTTAAAATTGAATTTTTTTATAGATATTCCTCTTAGATTCAGGTTAAAGTAAATAAAATAGACAATAACCTATGAGATATAGCTGAATCGTGTTAATTTTTTTGCAGACACAGTGTGTTTCTGAGTACTCATTTTGCCTCATTTTAAAATAGATAAGTGAATTAACCAGACATTCAAGTTAATTCATTCCTTTCTTTTCTGTATGTCTTTCTGAAGTCATTTATCTCTTGTGGTGAGTTATATTTTGAAGGAGGACTTAATGTTATTTTTTCTGTTTCTTTCCCTCCCAATTTAGTGTCATCTAAATCTTTGTGAGATTGCACTCTAGAGCCTCTATTCATCACTGATAAAAATGTTAAGTAAAACATTGCTGTACTCCACTTTTTAACAGCATTCTGACAGGGTCCAGATCCCTAACCACTGTGCTTTGAGCCCAGCTTTCCAAACAGTTCTGCCCACATGTTGTTCAAACCATCAAGATCAGAATGCTTAACTTTTTTTTTTTTTTTTTTTTAACACAAGAATACTGTAAGTGACAGTGTCAAAAATATTTCTAAATTCAAAGTAAATAATATCCACTTCTCTCTCCTCATCTGTAGATTCAGTCAGCTCACCATGGAAGAAAATTAACTTTGGCAGGTATGATTTACCCCTGGTAATTATGGGCCAGACTCTCTACCGAGGTGCTTATTGCTTTTTTTCCTCTTTGAACTCAGCTTTTGTTTTGCTTATAGCCTTAGGAACAGAAGGAGGAGCGTGTTTAATTAGCTTTAGAGATAAGATACCGATTTGGTGTTTGCTAAGAAATAGAGTTTTAAAGATAGAAGATTTAGGAGAAGCTTTGTCCTTCATAAACGAGACATAGACTATCTACTGTCTTGATTCTTAAGCGTATTGTTTTATTTGTACAAGTTAACAATTACAGTGTAAAAGATTGCAAATGTACAAGTTTAAATCATTGTCCACACTTGTGTGCAGACACAATATTCACATTACAGCTGGAGGTCTATTTTTAGCATTACAGATTATAATTCCCATTCTGAAGAGGTTTTTTGTTTGTTTGTTTGTTTTTCTTGTTGTTGTTGTTGTTTTTTCATGGTAAAGTCATAAAAGGCTTATGTGACAATTTTAAATGATCAAAGTTTGCACAGGATGCCTCCTTCCATTCCCACTGTATAACAGGTAATATTATGTAAGAAAGGCCGGCTAGATCAATTTTCTTGTCTTCATTAAGACTCATGCATTAAGGAACAATGCTAAAGACCAGAAAAAGCTTTAGAAAATGTATTGAATAGCTATTGTAGCTCCCACTTTTATGCTCAGGATGAGAAAGCGAATAAAACAGATAAGTCATGTTTACAGACTGATGTATTCAAAAGAGAAAAAAAAAAAAAGAGAAACCAAAACATCGTAACTGTGCAAATAAACTGTTCTTAAAATACAACCAGTTAAATGAATACAATCATATTACTTCACTGACTTTATTAAAACAAAGCTTTTCTATGAATCATAGAACCAAAGAATTCCTCAGTTTGGAAAAAATCCTCAAGATAATCAAGTCCAACTGTAACCAAAATATACTACCCAAACTCCTACAACCCTCCACTAAATCATCTCTGCAAAGAAATTGTTTTCCTTCATACAGCCACCTCCCTAACAAAAATAAATTATTCTCTTAGTAAGTCAGTGTATGAAATGGAGGTATGTATGTTTTCACATGTCTTTATCTAAAGTGGTCATGGCTGAAAACACATTTATTTTTAGTTAATTTTTTAACACTTGTATTCATACATTTTTGAGTATCAAGTCTGGAATTCTGGAACATATTATTTAAAAGATTAAGAATGTATTTATTTATTTATTTATTTATTTATTTTTCAGTTCAGATGCTTATAACTAACAACCTCAAAAGAGAAGTGCAAATAAAAGATTTGAATTGCTTAATGAAGTATACAAAGTGATAATTAACACCATGCTCACAATCAAATTTCTCAAGAGAATCAATTATTTTCACAATCAAACTTCATCAGTGATCCCTTAGAGTTAATTAATCTCCAACAGAAATAGTACTTTAAAAAATTTGTGAAAGTCTTCAGTTTCAGAAACAAAAAGATAATATATTCCAGAGTACAGCTGAGTAGCTGGAATAAAGAAGAAAACCTTGAAATATTTCTCCACAAAATATGCTCTTAGATTAACCCATATATTTCATACCTTCACTTTCTACAAAATCATTGTATGGAAGTTTTCACTGTGTTGTAATAGGAAAGCTTCAGAGTTTATTATTCAAATAAAATGTTGCATATCAAGAATATCAAGTATTATTTACAGCACCTTTGGTCTATACATAATTGATGTTATCCTAGGTTGTTAGAAGGCTAGAAAACATGTTGAAGAATCAATATGATACGATAAATAAAACAAATGATTATCAAATATATTGTGACATCAACTATCAAACAAATGTTAAGAATGTGTAAGAAAACTCAAATAATCAAGTGTTCAAGCAAAGAAAATGTATGTATGAAAATGTATTTATCACATCCTATGCGAAATGTGAAGGTTTGACCCTATTCTTATTCTCGTAATGCACTTCTCAAGATCATTCAGTCTTGTTCTCTGCTGTCAAATTTGACTGTCAAGTGATATATTCTTAACCCTGTTCATCACCTTTATTAGTATTCTGCTTTCTGAGTGCAAACTCCACAGATTTAAACAGATCAAATTCAACTTTTGCAGAGTTTCCCTTATTTTTTTAAGCTAGGAAATGACATACATATATACACACATACACTCATATATCCACACACAGCTACACGTACTTATATGTGTAAATGCTTTACTCAAGTTTTGAGTGCAGGTTACTCTTGAATTGTTATTATACAGTTCAGAACACACAGAATGCAGAGCTGCTTCCATGGAAATCCATTCTTGTCATAATTCATAAGTCACTTCTTGTCTTCGGAGATAAGAAAAAATAAATAAGAAAAAATCTGAACTCTGTGATAAAGAATTTTTAAAGGTAGGTCTTAAAATGGACTATCTTTTGAGTCATGGATATTTAGCAGTACTGTTTCTGCTTTCCTTGGAATTTTCTTGTTGCTTCAGAATCCATTGAAAAACTCATCAAAATTTAGTGACCAAAAATCTGTTCTTCTCTTATTTGGAGACTGAGTCTCAGGCATTACTTCAGAGAAATAATCCTGAAGTATAGGCACATGAAAAGCCACATGCAGTGGTCTCCCTGCTCACTGTCCCAGTCACTGATTGTCCTTTACTTTGTCTCTATTTAGCCAGGTTACAAAAGAAACTGTAATCTCCAGGCAGTTTTGTAGAGATGTAACTTGATCTTTTGAGATACATTCTTGTAAGTAGTATGCACAGACTCTAACTCATTTTGTTTCTAATCTCTTTGCAAATACTAAGGATCTCACTTAGAAGGCTAAAAATATCTATCTTGAATTTGAGATAATACAAAACTTAACTCTGACTTTTTGAGCATCAAATGCATTCTCAGAATAATTCAAAACAAGTGTAGGATTATATGGGAGGATATGAGAGTGAGAGTGGGGCAAGTCTCTTCTCACTGGTGACGACAGGACAAGGGGAAATGGCCTCAAGTTGCTCCAAGGTAAGTTTAGGTTGGATGTTAGGAAACATTTCTTTACAGAAAGGGTAGTTAAGTACTGGAATAGGCTCCCTGGGAATATGGTTGAATCTCCATCACTGGATATTTTAAGAGCCATGTGGATGTGGCTCTCAGGGATATGATTTAGTGTAGGGTTTTTAGAGTTAGGGTACTATGGTTAGGCTACAGTTGGTAATCTTCAAGGTCTTTTCCAACCTGAGTAATTCTAAGATTCTATGATTCTATGAAATCATAATTATTAGTAGTTAACTAGATATCTAGAACACTAGACCACTATGCTTAACCAGTCTTGTGGCCTTCTATGATGGAGTGACGGCATTGGTTAACAAAGGGAAGGCGACCGATGTCATTTATGTGGAATTGAGTAAGGCCTTTGACATGGTCCCCCACTACATCCTCATCTCCATATTGGAGGGATGTGGATTTGACAGGAGGACCACTCAATGGATAAGAAATTGGTTGAAAGGCCGCAGACAGAGGGTGGTGATCAATGGCTCTATATCCAGGTGAAGGCCTTTAACGAGCGGTGTCCCCCAGACATCTGTCTTGGGACCAGTGCTCTTTAACATCTCTATCAATGACACTGATGATGAAATCGAGTGCACCCTCAGCAAGTTTGCTGATGACACTAAGCTGAGTGGTGCGGTTGACATGGAAGAAGGAAGGGATGCCATTCAGAGGGACCTTGACAGACTTGAAAAGTGGGGTCGGGTGAACCTTATGAGGTTCAACACGACAAAGCGCAAGGTTTTGCACTTGGGCTGGAAGAACCCCAGGCACCTGTACAGACTGGCAGGAGCGGTTCTTGAGAGCAACTCAGCAGAGAACGACCTGGGGGTCCAGATGGATGAGAAACTTAACATGAGCCAGCAGTGTGCTTTTGCAGCTCGGAAAGCAAATGGTATCCTGAGCTCCATCAGGAGAGGGGTGACCAGAAGGGATAGGGAAGTGATTGTCCTTCTCTACTCTGCTCTTGTGACACCCCATCTGGAGTACTGTGTCCAGGTATGGAGCCCTCAGTACAAGAAAGACAGAGAGCTGTTGAAAAGGGTTCAGAGGAAGACCATGAGGATGATCAGGGGGCTGGAGCACCTCCCCTAGGAAGACAGGCTGAGGGAGCTGGGTTCATTCAGCCTGGAGAAAAGAAGGCTGTGAGGTGACCTACTTGCAGCCTTTCAGTACCCTTACCCTTTAGCCATAACACTAGGCAAACCATTACAGTACCTCACCAACCTCACTGTACATGTAGCCACATGTTTGTACAAACTGCATTTAATAAGGAATATCACACATTGTTATGTGAGTCCAATCAATCCAACTTTTATTTGTACTTTTCTTAAATTAACTATCTGTAATTTTATTTTTGAAACTGGATTATGAGTGTGGACTTGTGTTATTGCGGAATTAATATAAAATGGAGAAAGGTTAAGGACATCTTGACTGAACTGAGGAAATAATAAAAAGGAGGAGAATTTTAAGAGGGTACCTAGTAAGTGATCAAAATGATCAGTGACTGAAAAGCATATTACAGTCTTTCTATTGTCTCAAAGAAGGAATGTATGTCTATCTGGAAAATATACAATATATATGATATAAATATATGATCCTATTATAAAGAAAATAAACTATTTAAAGTTTAGAATAATTGAATTATTTGAGTTGGAAGGAACCTTTAAAAGATATCTACTCCAGCTCCTCTACAATGTACAGTGACATTTACAGCTACATCAGGTTGCTTGGAGCCCAGTCCAGGCTGAATTTGCAAATCTCTAGGCATGGCGCAACTTCTATGGGCAACCAGTGCTTAAATTTTTTTCTGTTGAAAAACTGTAACTTTCACCTCCAAATCACCCTAATTCTAATAGTGCTAAATTATAATTCTTAAATTAATAGTGGTGCAGGTGTTGAAAATTATATATCGACATTTTATTTTTTACATTTTTTTTCATATGGAGATCTCAAATCAGTAATTTGATTAAGATTTGTAGATATCACAAATCTTAACACTGTTCCAAATTTAAGAGTATCTTGTTAGAATGTAGAAAAAGAAGGAAACAGAAAATAGCTTCAGTCCTCATTGCTAAATACTGAAACATGCTGTGATATTTAAAGCTTCTAGTTCTACAGAGGAAAAGAGACAAGAGTTCAGTAAACATATTCTACCATCTGCTTGGGATTCCATAAATTAAAGATGTCTGGATATTTTTAACTGCATTCATACAGAGTTGGACATCGTTTATCTATTTTGCATCTGTTGTGTTTAGCTCCTTGTTTTTTTTTTTTTTTAAAAAAAAATAAAAGCTAACATATTTAAGGTACTGAGCCTACTCTTCTAGATTGCAACAGAGTTCAAAGAGATACTTGCCTCAAAATCTGTAGATGGTATTATTTACTATAAGTTGTTCACTGTATTTCTATTAAACTCCAAAATTCTCTTCTTATCTATTACCTTTTAATATGTTGACAACTTCCCGTAATACTAGGAGGCAATACAAACCTACAAAGAAAGAACAAGCTACCTTGAAAATATTTCCTTTAAAAAAGAAGATGCTATTAACCAGGTTACTGATTTTAGACAAATAGGTTATAAATAACATTTTTTATATTTTAGTCGTTGATTATTTTTCATAATTTCTCTACACTGAAATGTCAGTTTTGATTTTCTAAATGCTTTCCTGAAAGACTATGTAGATCAGATCATTTTGATCTACATTTATTTAATAGTTTAAAGGAGTAACTAGTGAGAGAAAAGAACATTTGGAAATGAAAGACAAGGTAAAAGTTCTCATTCTAGATCTTAAAAATTCCTTCAGCACAGGAAAAGCAAAGTTTTAATTTCATTTAATTTTATAGTTGATGGGTGATATCAGCCTTAATTATGTATTTTCTTTCTTATGCAATATGAAAAGTGTGACAACATAGTGACTGCATTTTCTGTAGTACTATCTTCCCATTGTAGAGTACGCCTGAAATACTTGTCTTCCATAAGATTCTCATAAAGCAGGTGATGAAGTATGGGTTTGCAGAGCAGACAGTAAGATAGGTAGAAAACTGGATGAGTGACTGGGCCCAGTAAGTGATGAACAGCAGCACAGAGTTCATTTAGAAGCATCAAATAGCGATGTACTTCAGGGGTAAATAACAAGTCCCATGCCATTTAACAGCTTTAATGATCCAGTAGAGGGAGTAGAGTAAACCCTCAGCAAGTTTGTTGATGACACAAAACTGGAAATTGTGGATGATACATAGGGGAATTCTGCAGTCATCCAGTCGTGTCTTGATAGACTGAAGAAGACTGGTAGGAATCTCACTGAAGAAAATGCTAAGTCCAGCAACTGAAGAGGAACAACAGCAGCTATCAGTACATGCTGGGTGTCACCCAGCTGGAAAGTAGCTTGGCAGAAAAGACTCTGAGGTCTTGGTGAGCACCAGGATGACCATGAGCCAACAACATGCCCTACATGTAATACATTGAAGGTATAGTACTGATCATTTCCTTTATGCAGCTAGTGTAGCATAATAGTACAATACACTTGAGTATTTTGAAGTTCTGAAGGAAAAAAAAAACATTCTGATAACTGAAGTCTTATGCAATCAAAGGAATTCTCAGTTTAATAATGAAAATTTAGAAAAGAGAGGGAAAGAGGCATGTAGTTATCATTTTGCAGTGATGGCAGATGTAAATTTATAAAATCAATTTCCTGTGAAGAGTTGATCACCAAGACTTATTTTCCCAGCTGGTCTTATTTCTTGGTCCATAAACTTGAAACTTGCATGTTAGAACGTGTATTGCCTTTACTGATACCATTTATGGTTGCATTTCACTCAGGGATAGTAAATTGTTATCCAGACAAAAGACCTTTCACTCAGTAAAAATAAAATAACATCGGACCAGATGATAATTTTAATGGCTTCATAAGCAAGTAATAACATCATCAGATAGTTACAACTTCTGCACCTTAAACTGACATGATGTCTCAGATCACACCGTATTGCTTCTTCTGAAAATCAGAATCTGACTTTTTTCTTTGCTGCATGTGGAACACCAAATCTACTCAATGGAGATGTAATTCTAATTATAAGATACGTTGAAATTTAAAAGTGAACAGTAATAATTCAGAAAGGATACATACAATACATTATTTTCACTCCTTCTTTTGAGATAATGTTTGGATAAAAACACGGAAGATTTAAAAATCTATGGTTTTGTAGTTTTGTTAGTTTGCTTATTTTTGAGTTGTTTTAAATAATTCTCGAGTGTGAGAACTGTCCCCTGTTCTGGAATTCTACATTAGGATTTTGTGTAGATATCTTTCTTTTGAGTTACTAATCCTCTTGAATAATTTAAGGTTTAGAGAACACAATTGTTTTATCAAATACTGACAAAAGTTTTTCCAGCTACAAGTCTCTGTAAACTTAAGCAGTGTAGTGAAATGCAAAACAAATCTTAAAAAGATGTCATTTTCTCCTCTTACAGTGTGCATCTGTATAGAATATCAAATGGGTGTTTTGCTATTCCTTCATTAGACTTTTAAGAATTAAGTTCAAATGTTAGTGGTTAGAGCATATTTTAAAATGTCATTACCTAGTATTCTTTGCTTTCCGTGGAATGCATGTTTCCTTGACTCTTACTGCAACTAATCCGTTTTGAGACAAAAATGCACGCTTCATGCCACTCTTTCTCTAAACATACAGGAAGGACAAACTCTATTTCAGGAAGGACAGAAGTATGGCTACCTTACAGTCCACAATATCACTTCTTTTTTTCATTAATAATATGTCCTTTAAAAGTATGCATTTCAAACACTGATTTTCAATATTTATGTTTGATTTTCTAGTCCTAAATTTAATGTTTCTTGAAGATCTCCTTAAATAAACACACAAAAGCAAAGCCACAATTCAATGCCATTATTGGTGCCGGACAGAATTAAATTCATCAAATTCAACGAAAATTTTAAGTACTTTTAGCCAACAAAATATATTTTTTGCCAGTTAGAACTATAACAGTAAGTTCCCTGTCTTTCTACCAAAGTATCTGTTTTGATGGCTTTAGTAATATTTTAAAGACCTTAACACAGAGCTGAAATAAAATGATAGTCTGAAAAGCATTTAATATATTTTTAGACTGAAAATAATTTGCATATGCTGTTTATATGAAAGTTCTTATATCTACATTTTTGCCAATTAAGTACGATTAAAAAATATATATATTCTAAGTCCAAACAGGAGTTGCTTTACATTTAACCATTACTTAAAATTTCACTGTTGAATAACACAGTGTAGGCCAAGATTTTAATTACATTAATAATTGGGAATCCTTTCATTTTGATGTCTTACACAAAAAGATTTCTCATCCATGTATCATGTCAAAATACCTCATTTCTATAAAGCAGATATAATCATTAGATGGACTGAAGGCTTCTATAACTGGAAATATATATATATATATATATATATTTCTTTCTAGAAGGATTTAAAAAATATATTTAACTCTTTACTTTTTTTCTTCCAGATAACAGCTTTTATATATGACGATGGTAATGGACTTTATCGAAAATTAAGTAACCGTTGAATCTGTGGGCATGAGCAAGGTATTGCCGTGATAATGCACTGTAATAGATAAAAGAGTGATATAAAGAGAATACAATGCTGAACTCTCTTGATTCATCAAAGAAGTGTCACTCTTGAGGAAAAGTGAAGGTGGTGAACCACAGTTCCCACGGGGCAGTATGATGCTATTTCTAAGACTAGTTTTCTCCATACTGATGAAAAAAAAAAAAATAAATAAATTCAAAGTTTAAGGATATTAAAATCAAATAAAATGTATTTGTTGCTTCTTAGGAATGGGCTGAGAGCAAGAAAAACACTAATTTCCAGCAGCACAACAGCTTTCTTGCTAATTCCTCTATGCCCCTGCTGAGACAGTTGCAGAAGAGGTCACAACAATAATTTCTAATACATTATTTAATTATTTTCATCTACAATGATTTTTTTTTAATTAAAACACTTCTAGTTAGTAATTATTTTGTAAATGTTAATGAATATCCAATTTTTAAAAATTATTAATATTTTTTGTTTTCCTGAGATAATATTCAACTCTTATCTTAAATATATGTAAAACATATCATAGTCTAAAATTTCCACAGGACTTTTTTTTTTTTCATTACTTTTTTTTTTTTTCATTACTTTTTTTTTTTCGTTTCTTTCAATTTAGAATTATAAAACTAAGTTGGTTTGGATAATAGTTTATTTTAAGAAATTAGCCACATGTCTCCACATGTATTACAATAAGATATTATTTTATCTCACTATTTTAATTGAGAAAAAATCCTCAATTACTTTTCTAACCTGTGCTTAAATTTCTATCATTATACTATCTAATGAACACAAAAGAAAGCCAAAAATCCTTTGAAAATGAGATATTGATACACAAGACTAAAACAAGTTATATGTGTAATTAATTAGAAAGTAGTATGCATTGCTAAGTGTTTATAAAAATATTATTGTTTTATTATTTGTAATCCACGCTAACAGCTATTACTATTTACCTTCCTTCTTACTTAACCCACCAAAATGTAGAACTAAGAAAAAAATAGAAAGCTTTCTCATAGAATAAAGAACATGAAAGAAATAACACTATGCATATGGTATTTACACAACCGTTCTAATATGAAATTAGACTGTGGACAGTCCTGAATCAATTAAAAAAACAAAACAAAACAAAACAAAAAAAACCAAAACAAAAAACATGCAGAGGCACTGAATGAAAACATTTATCTTCATTAGCTCTGTCAGATTATAGTGCTAAAGAATACAAAAAAGAAAAAAATTCCTGCATATCAACTCACATAAATCTATGTAATCTCATATAGAAATATAAGACAATAAACAGTTTTATTTTATCAGAATGTTTGCACATCAGAAACTTTTCAGGACAAAGGAATATCAGAGAAAAAATATTTAAATCAGTAATACCAATTCTACAGCAACTTCAGAACTGAAGACAAAAAATGAAATGAATGCAATATTGTTCAATTTAAGGAAGATACAATAAAAGACCAACCTGGCTAGTGACTACATGAACTACACGGATATTTATCCCTTAATCTCATTAATAAATGATTACTTAATCTTAAGTAAATTATTTTCTTTTTGAAAGACTCATAAAATATTCAATTAAAACTAGAAGCTATATGTACGTAATCATTTTTTAAATACTTTGTCTAATTAAGATTAATCGTCCTTGTCTACATACAACATAAGCTGCCAGGACACTGTAATATACATAGTGGAACATCACAGTTTCCTTCAACCCCTGCCTACTCAAATTAGTGTAGAACTATTTTTCTTAGTTCATAAACCACTTCTTCCTTTCATATGATTACAGTAAGTGCTTGAATGAGGATGGACTTTAAAATCAATGAGTGAACTATCACATCAGTGGAGTACTGTTCTGAGATCTTATCTAGCTAAAACATAAACTGCCATGAAATACTTACTTGGCAAAATCCATGGTTATGAAAGAGAAGTAAACATACTTTGCAGTGTCATTTTTTGTGCAATGTATTCCTTCTCCACTGACTTCCTCCTACTTGATCCCTCCAGTAATTACATATCTAAATTATTTGATCAGAAGAGATTGCTTCCTACATCAGCCATTTTGTGAGACTTTCTGGGAATAGAACTATTTCTCATTTCTTTAGTAGATACTCGGAGAAATTTCTTTTTAGCGGTGTCTGCAGATTGAGCAGTGGTGTGAAGGCTACTCACCTATAATCATAGGCCTTGTGGGTGGATATTGAAAATATTACTTAGTTACTTATCCTGCTATGCAGTTTTGAAGAGAATTCTTTTCAACAGCATCTGCACATGCCTCTAGAATTTGCTCTTAGGCATCTGTTTCTTCCCATGTTAAGTAATAGGCCAATAGTCTACTCTGTCCTAATATACCAGTATTCACCTACCATTAAAAATCAGGTAATTTGAATAATTATTCATGAATTAATTTTCTTGAGATTTGAACTGGGAGAGATGACTGACATTAGTGTTTCAGTGTTGCATAACTTCACACAGAAAATGAAATCAACACATTACGTGACAGCTATGTATTTCATCCCCAAGGTTAGCTGGCAAAATCATATAATTTACAAAATTAATTATAATGGAATTTGTATATATATGTGTGCATAATACTGTCTACTTTTAATTGACATAGTACCTATGAACTAGAAGAGTAATTTAGTCATGCCCGTAATCTATACTCAGGATTTAAAACAGCATTCTCTATGTAAATTATGCATATAGGAAAGCAACCTAATGTCATCTATCTGATGTCCTATACCAATTTATTGTTCTGGTTATTCAGCCCCTCCTGATTCAAGAAACCACACAAAATGTTAGAAGTTCTCTTCACTCTATCTTACACACAAGAGGTATGCAAAGATGGTAAAAACTGAGGGACATAGAAGGGATTATTTTAAACTTCTACAAGACTAGGTAAATATAAAAGTGTAAATTTAATTAAAAGTGTAAATGTAATTAATCATAATTGATAATTACAACATAATTACCAGTGAAAAAAGGTTATCAAAACCACATTATAATCAAATAATCTGTCTGATGATATTGATAACATAGTGACTGAATAAAAAACAGCTCTTTCATCCTTAAAGTAGAACCTAAAAAAAGGTTTTCTACCTCTGGTATATTTTGCCATTAAAAAAAAAAAAAATAGCAGATGTTTGAGTTACGGTTTAGGCTTCTGTGGATGCCAGTTTATGAACTGTTGAAAAAAAAAAAAAAATGTTAGAAGCATATTTGTCCCTTTGACACTTCGCTATGATGCTGAATACATAATGGTTATGAAGTAATCGTAGAATCATAAAATCACAGAATCACCGAGGTTGAAAAATACCTAAAAGATCATCCAGTCCCAACTGTTCACCTATTACCAATAGACCCCACTAAACCATGTCCCTCAACACAGTATCTAACCGTTCCTTGAACACCCCAAGGTTCGGTGACTCCACCACCTCCCTGGTAATCATTCAGTGGCATATATAATGAAAATGTTATGAATGAGGGTGATGTAAAAAAAAACCAAACAAACAACAACAACAAAAAAAACAACAACAAAAAAAACCTAGGTTGTCCAGAACAAGCTCATATCTCCCAGTCAGAAGGATGTGTGGCCTAATGTATGTCATAAATAGTCTCAATAAAAAGATGCTGAAAAATTCATGTTGAATGACAGCTGCAATACTTGTATTTGAATAACTTATTTACTGTACAAAAGAATCTTCAGGAAAACCTGAAGAAACAAGTCTCAGCAGAGGAAATGAACAAATGTTCTTTTAAGTTTCCTTTTTTTGTCTCTATACAATTTAATTGTGAAGACCCAGCTAGGAACTTCATACTATCAACTTTTGTTATTTTATGGGCAGGGAGCATATTTCAGTGAGGTCAATGGAAAATGGGAAAACATTTACGAAATAAAATTATATACAAATTACAAGGCATTTTTATTTATGAAGCAGAAAATAAAAAGTATTTCCAGAACAACAGTTATAAAATTCATATATATGGAGAATGGTGTAGCTTTATAATAAACTTTGAGCAGAAACTGTCAAATCTGAAGCCCAAAGAATGTTCTATATCATTATTTATAATATATAATATATAATAGTACTTTTCAGACATAAACAAATATATGGGCTGTTTTCCTGGAAGAATATTCCAGGAAAAAACTTAATGCTTAAAATGAGCAAGCAATGTGCTCTTGCAGCTCAGAAAGCCAGTGGTATCCTGGGCTTCAACAGAAGAGGGGTGACCAGAAGGGACAGGGAGGTGACTGTTCCTTGCTACTCTGCCCTTGTGAGGCCCCATCTGGAGTTCTATGTCCAGGTCTGGGGCCTCCAATACAGGAAGATGTGGAGCTCTTGGAGAGGGTCCGGAGGAGAGGCACAAAGTTGACTGGGCTAGAGCAACTCCCCTGCAAAGACAGGCTGAGGGAGCTGGGCTTATTCAGCATGGAGAAGGTTGTGGGATGACCTCACTGCAGCCTTCCAGTACTTAAAGGATTTATTTAAACAGGAGGGGAGACAACTCTTAGAAAGAGTAGATAATAGCAGGACAAGGGGAAATGATTTTAAGTTGAAGAAGGGAAGTTTTGGATTGGATGTCAGGGGGAAGTTCTTTACTGAGAGAGAATGTTGAGGTTCTGGAACAGGCTGCCCAGAGAGGCTGTGGATGTCCCATACCTGGAGGTGTTCAAGGCCATGTTGGATGGGAACCTGAGAAACCTGGTCTAGTAGTAGATCTAGAGGTTGGTGGCCCAGCTTGCAGTGGGGGGGGGGGGGGGGAGGGGGTTGGAGCTTGATGATTATTGAAGCCCCATTCCAACCCAGGACATTCTATGCTTCTATGATTCTATAAATATTAATACTTGATTGGACTATTTATTATAGTCTTATCAGCTATAAAGCCCCAGTCAAGTTTTCACCACAAACAACTGGGTTCTTTTACCCAGTTTCACCTGTTACATATATTCTGAAAGCTACATTTTAGATACCTCTTCATGACTTTTTTTTTTTGCTAGCTATTATTTCAGGCATCTTGTGTTAGTTTTGACCCCCTAGTACTAAAAGTGTATTGAGTTGCTCTTGTGCAGAAAAAATCAGTTAAGCTGGTGAAGAGATCAGAAAAGAAGGGCACCAAGAAGCTGAAGGAACCAGACTCATTCATTCTGAAAAGAATACTTGGAGAAACCTTATTTCTCTCTATGACTACCTAAAATGAGGTTGCAGCAAAGAGAGTGTTGTTCTGTTTTCTCATGTGATAAATGATAAAAGACAAGCAAATGTCTTGAAGTTTTGTTAGCAAAATTTTAGACTGGACATCAGGAAAAATTTTTTCATGAAAAGCGTGGTTAGGCACTGGAACCAGCTGCTCAGTGAGGTGGTGGAGTAACCATCTTGAAGTATCTCAGATGTGTGGCTGCAGTGATTATAGACGTGGCTTAGAGATGGACTTGTTGATGATATTTGGACTTTATGATCTTGAAGGTCTTTTCCATCCTAAATGATTCTATGTTTCACCATAAATACTGAAGCTGAGTTATTAGAATAAGTGCTTATTGACTCAGATAAACCTTCTTGCCCTAATAGACTACAGGGCTTATTCTTCTGTTTTCACTGAGTCAAGTGACACAAACCAGACTCATAAATGCATTATATGTGTTTTAGCCAAAATGAAGAGCAATCCATACTTTACTGTATTCACCTAAAAAGTATTTCGTGATAACATTTTCTCTAAATATATCTATTTATAGTAAGAGATGAAGAAAGTTTAGAACAGAAAGTTTATCAGAATAAAAAGAGGTCAAATTGTGATTTATCTAGTTTGAACTCTGTATTCAGCAGTTTTTTCTGCCTTTCGCCTGTCAGAATATCACTCTTCTCCACTTATCAATATGAACTTTAAATTTCCTGACAGCTTCATTCAAGTAAACCTGGACTATGGGTGTTTTTGTCAAGGTTAAATGTAGAAAGTACAGTCTCAGTTTCATCCCATCATAAATACTGAGTAATTGAAATCAATGGTCCTACTACTGGATAAAAATATACTAAATGGGGAATTTTGTTCTTAGACTAGTACACACAATTGTCTTGCCAACAATTACATTAACAGCTACATTTTAAGCTGCAGCATTTTAACCAGACTGAGAATTAAATGGAGACAGAATGAAGCCCATTTATAAACATCAGTGAGTTTCATGAAGATGAAAATAATTTTATTATAAAAACAGCTCCAACAAAAATGATATTTCTAAACATATATCCTTGTCATTTTTATGCTGATTCAATATACACTGGCAATCAGAAAATTAAACAGCACTGAATAAATATGAAGCCATTCCTCCATTGAAAGAAAACTTTGTTTTCCTCTCTTGGTTCAAAAAAATAGACATTTCAAGGAAGTGAATAATACATTACTAGTGAACCAGTAACAAAAAATGTCAGACCTATAGAGTCTTATTCTTATAGATATTAGGTGCTATAAATTTCACTGTCAATAAACATTACTTAAGTGCATAGAAATTGCATAGACGTAATGTTCTTCCATCCATTTTAAAGATAGTATTTTAGTATTTTAATATGTTACCCAATTAAGCCACTGAAACTTTACTTTTAAAGTTACACAGGCAACATTTTCAAATAAATCAATGGTTAATTTTCAGAATTACTAGAACTTGCAGTGAATTAGAGGTTTTGCATCATTATTGATTTTAAGTGTGAATGAAATCAGTACTCAAAAAAATACAGTTCTGTACTACAAATAAGAATATTACCAAACTAAAAAAAATATAACCTTTGAAAAATGTTAAAGGATCTAGTAATTGCATGACAGCATTTTCATACTGGATTTTGGAGTTAAATCAGCTAGTACATTTTAAAACATAATTACAGTTTCTTTTCCCTCCAAGACAAGTTATTCAGTCATTTGGGTGGATTTTCTGTTATGGTTCTGTTCTGTTCTGGAATGGTAGTCTGTCTCATTCCTCTTCAACATTTCTGCTTAGGGTTTCTTCTTACCTATTTTTTCAAAAGCAGCCAAAATTAAATAGAAGCCTCTTTAACCTCCAGCAATATTCCGACCTTTGTTAAAATGCTACTAGAAATGCACAACTGTTTGAAGTGCAACCAAAAAGCAGTGAAGACCTTGTCATAAAACATCCCCAGCTGTCTAAGAAAGCATAGGAAAGCTCACCTCCCCACTGACTGGCAACTTCTTGTAACTCATAGCAAAACTAGAACCTGGAACACAGGCTGTCCATCATCCCAACTCTATTAGGAATTTAACATCTAATGTAGGCATGATACACCATCCTCCTTTTCATCTCTTTGGAAGACTCCCTTTATTGGAAATAAATATGTATTTAAAGTGTACTTACGAGTAGCAAAGCCTGCCTTGAAAAATATAGGTGACATAGACATGGAGAAGTCCTAAATCCTAAATAATACAAATTAACTTAACGTGTGGTTTTTATCTTCCTGTAGGCACAGACTGGGGCAAGAAGATTTGATTTCATCTCAAGTGCAACATTTTAGAGATATTCAGAAATAATTACTTTGGTTTAAACTTTGGTCTTAGCTATCCATGCTTGAAAAATACCAAAAAAAACTAAAAAACCGCACACCCTAGTAATCAAGCAATCAAAAATAAAATCTATATTTAAAACTATGAAGCAGGTCACTGAAGTCATGCTTCATGAGTACTGAATAGCCCTTGGAAAAATCCTATCTTTACTTATCAAAATGTCTCTTCCAACTCTGTTACCAGAGGCAGAGTGCTGAATAACATATATAGATTTCAGTAGACTATTTGGCTTCTCTCTGTTGCTATAATTTGTATTCATATAATCTACCTATAAAATTCAAAGTAATATAATCCTGCTTGCACTAAACTAATCTGATTACTGCATGAGTCACTACGTAAGAAGTTACCAATTTCACTGACAATAGTAAGCAATTTGCGAGCTGCTTGCAGTGCTTCTGCATATATGACAATTTGGACAAATTTCTGTCTTAGAAAGCAAAGCTAGGAGGTAAGTGGAGTGTGAAGAACTTCTTTATTTCCTGGGATAGGAAGATTAATATTAAGTTCTGCAGATGGAATGAATTTTATATGGACTCCACTCTACTTTCTGTCTAAAGAATTAAGAGTCAGGAGAAAAGAGAAAGAGAAAAGAGAAAGAGAAAAGAGAAAGAGAAAAAGAAAAAGAAAAAGAAAAAGAAAAAGAAAAAGAAAAAGAAAAAGAAAAAGAAAAAGAAAAAGAAAAAGAAAAAGAAAAAGAAAAAGAAAAAGAAAAAGAAAAAGAAAAAGAAAAAGAAAGGTGGGAGGAGGAGAGGAATTTACAAAGAGGAATAAAATTACTACCCTACTTTTTCAATCATATTAAATAATACTGATAACCAGATTTTTGATATATACTAGTCTAGTGGTGTTCTTGTATGTATTTTCTTATTATTTATTTCATTTCCAAGTAAGTATAAGCCAATAATTAATGAAGTTAAATTAGAAGAGATAAGGATTTTTCACACAGCTCATATCTGAAAGCTCCATTTTAGGCAATGCAAAGATTTTTCTCCTCACTTCCTGCAGATTTCCCTTTCTTCCCTTGACAGTTTGCCTTGGAACACACAACACAAGCTTGCAGTTGCTCCACAGCATTCATTGGCATGGTTATTTTTACAACACGGATTTAAGCCAAAACTAAGTATCTTCACTTCTGAAAAATGGTATAAACACATGGAAATAAAACAGCCTGCTGTGGACAGAGTTGCTCTGAGCAATGTGAGAAAAATACTACCTATCTTTTGAAATTAGTCAAAGAAAGAGGTGATAAAAAGAAGAAAAATGATTTAATTAAAAAAAAAAAAAACACAGAAAAGAAGAAAAGTAAATAAAAATATGGACAGTTTTCAAGCAAATGCCATAACTTTAAAGACATTAAGTTTTCTGGAACCTATAAGATTATGGTTTTCCACACAAAAGCAACAGTTCTGACTTATTCATTCTATCCACATTAGTGCAACTTAGAGCAGCTGCTTCCCAAATCCTCCTCTTCCCTTTTCCTCAACTATCAGAACTAGAAATGCTGTCTGCTGTCAGTATTAGTGTATTTGGTGCAGAGGATATTCTGGGGGTTTATTTAAGTATCTAAAATAAGATACAAATGGTAAAAGAAGCTTAAACAAGACATATAATGCCAAGATGCAAAAGGACAAGAAATAAGTAGGAATTTTTGACTTTTTTTTTTCCTCTCTTTTTTTTTTTTTTCTTTTCTTTTCTTTTAGTCCAGTGGAGAGGAGTATGAAAGTTAGAGAGATAAATCCAAACAATCTCTAATCAGCATTGCAGTTATATTTTTAACTACTTAAAAGATTTTCAAATTCAAAATATGTAAAATACTGTTTAATGAACTCATTCAAAATGCAGAACGTAGAGCACAGCAGAACAATACAGGAGGGAAATGTGGTTCTGACTGTTATTTAAAAGTTTTATAACTTTTAGTTAATTCATTTAAATTAAAGCATAAAATTTTTATTTAAAAACAAACAAAAAAACCCCAAAACAGCTGCAGATGTACATATATAAAAGCAGTAATGAAAATAGACACATACTTGTTACAGTCAAGCATTGTTATGTTATTTTTCCCTCTCAAAGCCGTGCTAATTTATTTATCCTCATGCAGTTTAGACATTTTTAACTCAAATGAGATGTAGCATTTTTAAGACTTAAAAGGATTTGTCTGAAGCTCTCTGTTGGCTCTAATGAAATGTTTAATAGTACTCGAAAGTCACGGCTTTTCCCCTTAAGTTGTTCATGAGGTTTTATACTCATAAAATAAATTGATAAGTGCTACTAAACAGGACAAATAGGATTTTCAGCAGCACTCCACAGACAGAGATTCTTTCTTTTGCAGTTACTCTAAGTGTCTGAAATTTGGTTCTGAAAATCTAACTCCCTAAATTTTGCCAAGGGAAAATGTGAACATCTTGTAAAGTCAACCCATGGAATATTCCTCTTACTTTCTTTTTGTGAAATTTGCTGTATTTTTGGGAAATATTCTATGGAACACAGTAATGAATTGTTCTATGAAGTTATAACAACAACAACATAAATTCAAATGTATAATTTATGTCTGATATCTCAAAAAATTGAAACTTGGTGTCCATTTTATCAGCACTTTTACTTATTAGTACCTTATGTAATTTCTGAAGGCAAAGCCAGGTCTTCTACACATATAAAGTCATTGCATGCACATTTTTCCAGTTTTTTAAAGTGCTTAATATAGGTAGATACTGAGGCCACAAGTTGATCTCTGTAAATTCTAAACAATCTGGCTGAAGTGACTTTAGAATTGCTGGGGGAAAAAAAATAAAAAAAAATAAAAATATAAAAGTGCTGGAGGCAAACTAAGCTTTTACCTAAAAAAAGCCACAGCTCTGTTCCAGCTTACAGTATTTTTTTTTTACATGGCCTCTGGATATAAGAGACAACACCAATAAGGCAGCAGTGAATTGTTCATTCCCTACTATGCGTGTAAGTGAATCTAAGCACACAATTAAATTTACATATGGAGAAATTAGACTTCATGTCCCAGGAGTTTTTCTATCAGTTTAAAAATAAATAAATAAATAGATAAATAAATAAATAGAATTATTTTATTGCAAATGAAATTAAACTTGTAACTACAGAGGCAGATATAGAAGTGAGAATATAGTGAAAATATATAGATAGATAATATCAAGCAGAAAATATAGTCATTTATTAATGTTCCTTAGAATTTCTGTTCAAGAGATTCTTTTGCAAATATTAATTAGTGTTTAGGATATGTGTGTGGGCAATTAAAAACATTTTTTTCTGCTTCCAAAATATGTTTTCAGCAAAGTAAGAAATTACTGAATCTTAAGTAAAGGTCTGAATATTTATTTTACATGATAGTATGCATCAGAAACATAATGCAATCAGTATATGCGCATTTAACTTGGAATTATTATATACAATGAAATTGGTGCAATTCAGAATTCATATGCTCTATTAATCTTAACAAAAAATTAGACCTAAAAACAGATTTTTAAACTCATCAGTCTGTGAGAGCTAATTAGCAAATGTGAGATACATGATGTCAGAAACCTTCCAAGGGTAGCAGACTGAGTTGAAAGTCTAACTCCTTATTATTAAAATGCACTAACAGTAAAGCAAAGTAACTGCATATTTTTCTAAGAACCGAAATATTGCATTTTACTATTGCTGTGAACATTTCTTTCTTAAAAAAGAAAAACATAAACAAAACCGGTCCAGCTGTTTTAATTTCTGTAGTTGTCTACAGTAAATGAAAGCAGCTCTTTCTCCCAGCAATATACATGATAAAGAAGGTTTATGTGCATGCCAAGTTTCTCTGTAGACGTTGTGGCACAAAATAGAGAAGATTTAATTCCTAATGCACAAAGAGTTGTTTTGGCTTGATCTCAGCTATAAGAAACAGAGCCGTTACTGTTTTTTGCATGTAACCGTTTCATGCACAGCCAGTGAATTACTTCTACTGCATTCATACTTCGGAGGTTTATAAAACTAGGCAGAAAGAAGGGCTAGGAAGAAACATAAAAATAAGACCAGCACAATGACAACTCATCTGGCAAATTAAGTGAGGTCATAAGGAAGTATAAATTCTGGAAGAAACTGTATATTATTCAGCAAAAGTTGCTTAATCCTGGTTACTCAAACAATCCACTGTGTAAAAATATTAAGGCATTTTAATTCAAACATTTTTCTTAATTATTTTGATAATACATCTTTAATATACATTCATTTGACTTAGCCAAAAAACTATCCTTTGACAGAAAAAGCAGAATCTTTCTCCACTTCAGCTGACAAGCCTCCAAAAGGTAAAATGATGGGTCACACAGATAAGTAGTATAATCATAAACCCATGATTTGCTGTCTGCTGAATAAGTGCTAATGCTATACAAACATTCTTTTTACCTAAAGTTGTGTTTAGAAGGTATTGAGGAATAAAGAAATGTTACACTTAGCTGGGGATTAAATAAGTTGCTTTTTAAAACATAAATACAACTCAGTACCTCTAAGGATATGAGCTTTCTGAGAACAAGATGTAAATTCCTAGGTCAGCTTGGTCAACATTAAAAAAAAAAACAAAAAAAAACAAAAAAAAAACCATAAATTGTCTGATATAATCTTAAAAGCTTGGGCTCCTTTAGTCAAGAATAATAAAGATTAGATATTCACAAAGAGATTTGTATAGAGCTTCAGGGCACACAAGTTATCATCTGGTGTAAATCAGCATAATTCATGACATGGTTCTGGGATTTGTTTTGTATTCCTACTTAATACATTTGGATTTTCCAAATGAATCTATTTATGTAAATCAGAACAAATCCTACAAATAACATACTAAGATAGGACTCTCAGCAATATTGGGAAGAAATAGATTGGTTACTTAAGCTATCTATACAGTAACTTCTGTGGATTTATGTTGTAAGATTCTGCCTGATCTTCCAGGGCTCCCCAGCACTACATAAACTGGGTCTGCTTATCTGAATTTGGGCTTTATAAAAGTTGTCATCCAGAAAACTCTTCCACTGATGCGCAGCCCACACTCTTTTTTTTTTTTTTTCCTTTCTTTTCCTTTTTTTTTTTTTTTTTTTTTAAGAAATTATACTCAGGTTATTCAGTATTTTGTGTAAAAGTTTCTCAGATGCCTAAAATTCAATCTGAACATTTGCAGTACTTCCACATTACTTTGTTTGAGGAGCTGAACAATTAGATCATTCTTAGCATGGACTTCACCCTATAGAAGATCAAGTCCACTCATTTGCTCCTATCTTCATGAACTAGAAGTTATTCTGCAAATACATCAAAAAAGCCAGGTCTCTTATGAGGTGATATGAGGGTCATTCAGCAAGTGAACGTAATGCACTGTTTCTCTTCTTTCTGTTCTTAAAAATCCTCAGATAACTATATCAATAGAAAACAGAAACACTACAATGAGACTTATAATCACAGTATTCTTCCTGCTCCAGAAATTTTCAGTTCTGCCTGAGGGAATTCAATTGTCTTCTTAGTGTTCTCTAAGCACCAGACTATGTTTCTTGGACATTCTCCAGTTCTCCATTTGTAGTCATTCTATTACTGTCCAAAAAGGAATAAAAAAATAAAAATAAAAATAAAAATAAAAATAAAAATAAATAAAAATAAAAATAAAAATAAAAATAAAAATAAAAATAAAAATAAAAATAAAAATAAAAATAAAAATAAAAATAAAAATAATTGAAACATAAGAGAAGGTGAAGAATGCCAGCTACAAAGCAATCCTGGTCCATAAACTCACAATCATTTAGATGATTTCTCCCCTGGTCTCTTGATTTGCATATCAAAACCGCAGATGGCTTTAATTTCATTAGTAGAATTCTCTAACTTTACTAATATAACTGCTTTTGGCCAATAAAACTAGAGCAAATAAGGACAAAATCCTATTTATATATAATATATATGAAGGTTTTACTAATTTGAACTTGTAATGGAGATAACCTTAACCTCTATGTACAAGGACAGAACATCTGCGCAAAACTTAGACACTGAATATGGAAGTGAAAAATAAATATTGGAACTAAAGTCTTCATTACTGTACATCTGGTTTGATTTTTAACTACCTTGAGAAACTATCACTACAAATATACCAAAAAATAAAAGTTGGAGCTAAAAATATTTAACATCTTCAAACCTTTTCATGATGATACTGTAGCAACTTTTACCACTTGTAAAATACTGATGTAAATGGCATTGAAATGGAAATACACCTGAATATTTAAGCCTTTTAAAATTAAGTGTAACTTCCCAAGTAATGGTAAGTACTTAAGCATGTTCTCTTGTACAATAGTCATCATTCCATGCTGGTAGCTCGATAAAGCTGGTTTCTTTTTATATGGATTTGTACGAATTCCAAAAGCATAAAAAAAGTTTGGCCTGTTTTTTCTCTACTTTCTGCTTAAGTAGAAATCAGTGTACTGTGTAGCTAGTTGAATGTTTTCTGCAACCCAGGAAAATAATTTTGAATGTAGATATGAAAACTAATATTAATCTCTGTCAGAGATAAATGTTCTAGTTTTATTAATTGAAATGTGGATAAAAATGCAGGTCTTCCCAAGGCATACTTGAAAAAGATGAATTTGTAGTCTCAATTTTGCAGAAAATATATACAGAATTCATTGTTCATTATTACATTAAAAAAAAAATCCTTCAAGAAATTCTAAATAATTATTCATTACAAATTGATAACTTTATAAAAATAGGACTAGCTTTCTCTTACAGCTTGAAGTTGTTTGTGATGATCAAAAGAAATAACTTAAAAAAATTAGCACCACCTTAGTCTTAATTCTGTAGACTACGGTTATGTGTGATATGTGTATTCTGATCAATCATCAGCCAGTCTTCTGAAAGATGCTTATGAAATTTAAAATTTTTGAAGTCCAGTTTGTTTCCAGACAAAGAACCCTACAGAGATAAGCTATGATTGTTCTCTGTCAATCTCCTTTTGAAACAGACATCTATGAAAAATGTCCACAAATCTCTTTTGAATTTGGAAATGCAAAATTATGATTTGGTATCATTTTATAGAAACTGTGCTTTTCAAAAGCACAATGTAGTAGACAATCAGACCCAGTGAATTATTCGCATGTTTAGTTGACATTATTATTCAGTGACAATAGTATTCAAGAACTGACATATACAAATGTGCTGCACTGTACAGAGATAAGAAAGATCCAGATATTAATTTAAAGAGACTGAATTCTAAACAACAACAAAGAGATAACATAAGTGCATGTGGACTTGATAGCGTAAGGAAATAATGAGATGGTTCTAAACAGTACAGTGTACGCTGGTCTAAGGTCACCAGATATTAGATTAAGAGAAGATGTGGCAAATAATTTAAAAAGTGATCATTCTTAGAGCATGCTAAAGAATAATAATGTTGATGATTATGATTATGATAATAATAATAAAGAAATATGCATTATTTTTAATAGACTGTTCTGCAAATCTTGCATATATACTATGAAAGAACACTTATTTGTAAAATTTTCAATTCTAGTGACTCTCATATATCCAAGAATAAAAGAATTTTCCAGTGGCTTTGAATATCACTGATAAATCATCATCATCATAGTCTCGTGCGGGTTGGAAGGGACCTTAGAGATCATCGAGTCCAACCCCCAGGATTCGAGCCTCTGTGTAGCAGAGCGGCACTTCTACCACTTGCGCCACAGGGGGGATTTGAACTCTGGGCCCCAGTGTTGCAATGCGGCATTCCTACCACTGTGCCACCGGGGCACACATAAATATCACAGATAATTAGTATCATTTACAATTTTTACATACTATAAAAGGGATAATACTAAAATTTTTCAGAACAAAAAATGTAGGCTTGTGTCACTTCCATTTTATTATTACTGTATTTGGATTATTTTAGATAGCAGATCAGTACTGAAAAGTTCTATTCGAAATAATAATAAAATTAAAAAACAACAAACAAATAAGCAAAAACTTCTTGTAATCATTCCCTTACACAAAGTTTAAGAGCTAGCTTGTTCCCCTTGGTATACAACCTGCTACTCCTTAGGTAACATAGTTAGCATTTAATATTTAGTCATGCAAAACTTGCCTCAACAAGTTTGTGGATGACATCAAACTGACTGGTGCAGTTTATATGAAAGAAGGAAAGGATGCCATTCAAAGGGACCCAAACAAGCTTACAAAGTGAGTCTGGGTGAACCAAGTGATGTTCAAAAACGCCAAATGCTGGGTGTTGCACTTGGGTGGGGGATATTACAAACATAAACAAGCCAGGAGAACTCACTGAAAGAGGCCCTGCTGAGGATCCTGGTAGATGAAAAACTTAACGTGAGACTACAGTGTGCATATGCAGCCTGGAAACCCAACTGTATGACGGGCTGCATCAAAAGAGGGGTGACCACAGAGCATGGGAGGTGATTCTCCCTCTACTCTGCCCTCATGAGGCCCTATTGGAGTATTGCATTCTGGTCTGGGCCCCCCAGCACAAGAAGGTTGTGAGGCTGTAAAGAGTGCGCCCAAAGGAGGGATACAAATACAGTCAGAGTTGGAGCACCTCTCATACAATGACAGATTTAGGGAGCTGATCTTGTTCAGCCTGGAGAGAAGGCTCTGGAAACAACTCACTGCAGCCTTCCAGTAATTAAAGGGTGCTTAGAGGAAAGAGGGAAATCAAGTTTTTGCACAGGTAGATGAATGATAGGACAAGGGGAAGTGATTTCAAATGAAAAGAGAGAAAATCCAAATCTGATGTCAGGGGGGAGATTTTTTCAGTGAGAGTGTGGTGTGGTGCTGGAACAGCCTGCTTGGAGAATTTCTGGATGACGCATCTCTGGAGGTGTTTAAGACCAGCATGAGTGCCTGATTTAGTTGCTGGAAGCCTGTTTACAGAAGGGGAAATAGGTGAAGTCTCTTCCAACATAAACCTTTCTATGATTCCATCATTCTATGATTCTATTACAAAAAGGTCCAGCACTAATGGAATCCAAAGTTGTGGCTTCAGCTTAAGCAAAGTCTTCTGGAATGTCAGCTGGGATTTCCATGGTCTGGAAATCCAGATCAAAATCGTCTAGATGCTTTCTTTCAACCTCTTAAAGGGAACTTGCTTTTGCAAGGAGGGGTTAGGTTTGATGTTCCCTTTCAGCTTTCCTTTCAGCCCATATCATTCTGTGATTTTGTGATAGGCTGCAATGCAATTTTGAAAAAGGCATTACCTAGTATCTACTGAAACAATGGAACTTACTTAACACTCAGATTTTCATCAGTTCTACAAGAAATTTGCCTGAGTCATTAGGTGCCTAAGTACCTTTAAAAATCCCGCACACAGCTGACACATAGAATAAGTCTGTCTGTTAATAATAGGTAATAGGTAATACTTTTCCCTGATGATGCTGTTATCAAGAAGAATGCATTAAAGATTATAACAGTGCTAGATACTATGGATTTGGCTTGGCATACCAAGGCATAAGGTAAATTATGAAGAAAAGACATTACAGAATATTGGGCTATACCTGGGAAAAGAACTGAAAGAATCTCAAAGATTACAGATATAAAAAAAAAAAAAAAAGAAAAGAAAAAAAAGAAAAAGAAAAAAAGAAAAGAAACAGGAAAAACAAAGACCAAAACCTTGTCAGCAAGATCTTTTTTCAAATGAGCTGGTCTGCTCACTATAACATAATTAAATAATACTAGTAATAACTAACAAAACTAAAGCTTGTTAATACAGATTACTGTTGTACCAGGAATGCTTTCGAAATCTTATCTCTTGAAGATTAAATGAGACAATTACCAGTTTCATATGAACTGTTTAATTTTGTTTCTCTATATATATTAGGTCATTTTTTTTTCTCATATTAGTCTTAAGTGTATTAGTATAAAGCAATGGCTAACTCAGTATGCTTCAAAGATAACTTAAACATTATCTCACTGGTAAAAGCAAGGGTCCAAAACTTTTCATTATAAATACTAATAACTCAGATTACTGTAGATATTTTTCAGATAGTAAACTCAAAAAAATGCATATAAAAGTGCCATAATTACACATTTTCCAACTTTCAAATTTTGCAGTCAAACTGTTCTACAGGGTATACATTAACATTTTCTATATTAGAAGTATAATATTACTATCTTGTATGGCATGAAAACCAGCCCAGAGCCTAGAGAATGTTGGTCAAGGTAAGAGGGAATGTATGATGGATATACATTTGTTCTTCTGTAAACTTCCTTAGAAAGTCTTTTTCCAGCTGAAGACGTTCAAATAGACCTCCATCTGCTTTAACTTTGTTGGGTTGAATGATTTTGCATTGACATCCACAGATGTCTCCCTGAAGCTGCAGTTCTCCATTATATCTCAGCATGTCTTCACTTCAGACATTGTCAATAATGAAGGCACTTGTAACTGTACATAGTTTAGCTTTCTTTCATTATGTTCCTCTTTGAAAAAATCACCTTCCATTCCCTTACCATTCACATGTCCCTCAAAGTACAAATGACTTCTTACAAGCACAACATAGTAATGTAGTAATGGATAAGAGCCAGGAGACCCGTGAACACACTGAAGGAAAGAAGCTGGCTACTAGGCAAACTGGCCTTCATCATGACAACATTTTCTTGTTCTTCTCTAGTGGAGGGGAAAGCACAAGGACTATTGCCAAATGAATTATGAGTCTGAAAAAATTCCTATAAATTTTAGGAAGTTACATGGATAGTAATATTGAAGATGTTCTCAGTAATTTTCTATGAAGTGAGGAAATGAAGAGTTGCATTTTTGTTTAACGTTTGTACTACTTCTGTCTTTACTTTTCTGATTAAATTGGTACAAGTTGGTAAAAGTTAATAATTAAGAGTTGCTTATGTTCTTACCACTGTATAATTTTGTTCTTACATTCAAGGGGGGAATAAAAGTAGAAAAAAAATATTTGTTATATTATGATACAAAACATTAATCAGGAAATACTGATAGAGCTGGCAGTCTGCATACAGGCTATCGAAAACATCACAAGAAAATGGGAAGCATAAAGAGGATAATTTGAAAATAATATGTTTATATGCAAATAAGATGTTGATGATCTTCCTTTTCTTACAATATATCCCACTAATTTGCCACAAGGCTATGCAAAAAGCAATAACAGTGAACAAGCATAGTAGGAACCTTTGAATGTTCAAAGGGGACGTTCAATCATTTAAAACTCACAATATAACCTAGTGTGAAATTGTTATTATATGGTGGGAAATGGCCTACTTAGCACAGAGGATGCTTCACTCTGCATGGCTGCTTTGTATTCTACAGAGAAGCAGATGGCATTCCCTGCAGATCTGCTTGCCCCACGCAGGTGGGTGGCTAGCCTGGCTCACCATCAGATAAACCTCACTGCTGAGGGAAGAAAATGATGGGAGGACATCAAATAATTGTATTTCTTGCTTCTGAATTACCCTTTGCATGAAAGTATCAACTCTTAACACAATGCCTGGGTCTTGTCTGGAACTGAGGTGGTTTTTTTTTGGTTTTTTTTTTTGTTGTTGTTGTTTTTGGTTTTTTTTCTGCACAGATTAATATGAAGCTGTATTTTTAATATATATTTTATGAAAATAGTAGTAAAATTATCCCCATGTTTTTATTTTCTGAAGAGAGGAGGTTACACAGAACCAAGGACATTTCAGCTTCTCACTCTACCCTACCAGCAAGGAGGCTAGGGGTACAGAAGGAGCTGGGAGAAGACAGAACCATTAGCTGACCTAAACTGGTCAAAGGGATGTTACATACAGGGACATGCTCAACAATTAAATCTGGGTTAAAGAAGGAGGAAGAGGAGATGTTCTGATCAATGGTGATCATTTTCCCAAGCAACTATTAAGAATGATGAGACATTCTCTTCTCCTTGGTGACAGGAGATAGGATGAGGGGAAATGGCCTCAAGTTGCACCAGGGTAAGTTTAGGTTGGATATTAGGAAAAATTTCTAAACAGAAAGGGTTGTTGAGCACTGGAATAGGCTCCCCAGGGAGGTGGTTGAGTCACCATCCCTGGATGTGTTTTAAGTGTTTGGATGTGGTCCTTGGGGACAGGATTTAGTGGAGGGATGTTAGTTAGGGTAGTATGGTTAGGTTATGGTTGGACTCGATGATCTTTAAGGTCTTTTCCAACCTGAGTGATTCTATGATTCTAGATGTGGCTGAACATATACTTGCCAATGAGAAGTAGTGAATGAACTCCTCATTTCGCTTTGCTTATGTATGCAGCTTTTGCTTTACACAATAAACAGCCTTTATATCAACCTGAGTTCTCTCACTTTTCCAATTCTCTCCCACCCCAACTGTGGAGACTTAGCACTATTTGTGTGGTACTTAGCTGCTTGTCAGGTTTAAACCACAAAGCCCAAAGAATCACGAAGTATGCAAGTGCAACAAATTGCAATTCAAACTGTCCTTTGAATTTGTCTCTGGAGTCAAAAAAGAGCTAGTTGTCCTAAATGTGCACATAAGGATCATTCGGTTCTTTTTCCTTTCCAGTCCCAATAGAGAAAGTCATCCACTGTTTGTGAAAGCTCAGAATTATGCCCAGGAAAAGAAAATCTCCAAAGTTTTCCTCAACTAGGAACAAACCAACTAACCAATCAAACAAAAGAATAGCACAAGGATTATTATTACTATTATAATTATTACGGAAACAGTAACAGAAATTTGTCTCAGTGGCACTGCATAAGCCACTCCTATTCTCAGAATTTTGAATTTTATTGGGGAAGAGAAGCTACATAGGAAAGGCAAAATTAAGTTACTTAAATTAGATAGAATTAATAACCTACAAAACTATTTTTCAATATGTAGATATTTATCATAATTACTTCTGCTTTTCCTACTTTTGCAAATATACAATGTTTTGTTTTTTGTTGTTTTTTGTTTTGGTTTGGGTTTTTTGTTGTTGTTTATTTGTTTGTTTTTTCCCCTCAGGTTTCACAGAATCACAGAATCACAGAATTGTAGGGGTTGGAAGGGACCTCTAGAGATCATCGAGTCCAACCCCCCTGCCAAAGCAGGCTCCCTACACCATGTCACACAGGTAGGCGTCCAGGCAAGTCTTAAATATCTCCAGAGAAGGAGACTCCACCACCTCCCTGGGCAGCCTGTTCCAGTGCTCTGTCACCCTCACTGTAAAGAAGTTCTTCCGCACATTCATGTGGAACTTCCTATGCTGTATTTTCATCCCATTACCCCTAGTCCTATCCCCACGCACTACTGAAAAGAGACCAGACTCACCACTAAGGCTCCCACACCTCAGGTATTTATAAACCTGGATCAAGTCCCCTCAGCCTTCTTTTTTCAAGGCTAAACAGACCCAGTTCCCTACGTCTCTCCTCATAGGGGAGATGCTCCAGGCCCTTCACCATCTTAGTGGCCCTCCGCTGGACTCTTTCCAAGAGATCCCTGTCTTTTTTGTACTGGGGAGCCCTGAACTGGACACAATATTCTGGATGAGGCCTCACCAGGGCAGAGTACAGGGGGAGATCACCTCCTTTGACCTGCTGGAATACACCACAGTATGCCATTGGCTTTTTTGGCTACAAGGGCACACTGCTGGCTCACGGTTAATCTGTCGTCCACCAAGATGCCCAGGTCCCTCTCAGCAGAGCTCCTCTCCAGCAGGTCTACCCCCAGCCTGTACTGGTGCATGCAATTATTTCTACCCAGGTGCAAATAAGATTTGTACTTGAATCTTTGAAATTCATAAACAAGAGACACTGAGGTTCTACCCTTTGTCAAATCTTATTACTAAAAACTTAGCTGCCTTTCTTCACAGAATGCATCAGTGAAACACAACAAAATAAGTAAAGAAATAGGTGTAAATTTGGGAACAAGTTCTTCAGTATGGTTTGATCTTAAGATGGAATTTTTTACATTATCTGCACTGGAACTGGTTTCTTCTCAGAAAAGCTAGATGGCATTATTTGCTTTTTTCTACTTTGTCATTTATGTGATTGAAAGATATATCTTACAACAAAAATCCTACAAAGAGCATATACATTTATTTTTATGAATTCATTCCACCTGATTAAAGTAATTAATTAGGATTGTATCTGATGAACTAACTTCAATATGTATATATATATATATTGTTTGTTTGTTTGTTTCTCTAGCAAAGGACAAGAATACCCTTGAATCCAGTTGTTTGATAAGTGTAAAAAACAGAAGACTTCAAAGTACTATTCAAACTATAATGCATATCCTGATTTTTTTACAATCTTCTGGTAAGTTAGAAATGAAAGTCGTTCAAGTTTCACCAACCCACCCAATAAAGTTGTTTAACGGAGAAATTGATTTTTGGTCCCTGATCATTACCTATAAGAAATAAGTTATGTTTTAATTCGGGACTGTGCATTTTGTATTACACTCATATATATTAATTTTGTATTTAAAGCAAGAACTAAGCAAATGAAAATTCTGTATGTAGAGGACTCCAAAATAGCAGTTAATATAACTTTGGCAACAGTAAATAAATAATGACAACCAGGTCAAAGAGGCCTCTACACTTTTGTAACATCAGAGAAATAAAGAAATTTTCAATCTTAGAGATTACAGTCAAAGTATAATCTGCACAGTAACAGCACTTTTTCTTTAATCTTATCTAGATAATTTCTCAGCTTGCTATAAACGCAGATGTTGTTAACACAGAACCAGGCATATATTAAACACTATAAATACCTAATTTATACATAATATTTGGTAAAATGGGCTTGATATTATTACTTTTTTAACAGATATGACCAATTCTGAATACAGTTTAAAGAGAAATGTGTGTTACTACTCTTCTATTTTGAACCAAAATAATGCCAAACAGTACTAGAAGTTACAGAACTGCTATGATCTTGCATTAAGCATGTTGATTATTTTTTGTAAGAAAGCCACAAATCCAGAAGTATCCCACAAACCTATACACTTCGCAAAATACATGACAGAACAATTATGAGTGAAATTGACAATGTTTCTGTCCTTTTTTCATGAAGAGGAAAAGTCTTCTTGATGATGGTTGATGGATGGTATTAAATGCAATTTAAATGAGAGTTTAAGAAATTATACAGGAGTTTGTTCTAGTTTAGAATAACTGTGTCAGCAGTCACAGAGAAATCATCTTTACTTCCCATGTCTTTCTTATTTTCATAGTGAGTGCCGCTACATACTGTGGGTTATAGAGGGAGCTGTACCAGTAATGTGATTAATTGTGAAATTATTTTATTCTTCTTTTGTTCTCACATCAAAGCAAGGAACAGAATGAGTCACGTGTGCTTAATAAAATCTTTTACTCTATAGTACCTGGAATATTTCCTATTCTACCATTTGTTACAAAACTAATACTGTCTGGCTTCATAACAGGTCCAGATAACCAATTTTTGTCCTTTTGATTTTTTTTTTTTCTTATGAGAGAAATCCAAATCTTTTGTACAGCTTTAAATTTCTTTAAATTCTGTTTTGTACTCCAGTTTTCTGTACTTATCCTTCGTCTTGAACAAAAAGCCTTCATTTAATCCTTCAAACACATGCAACACCCATAAAACTTTTCTTGTAGATTTCTCCACACTTGTACTCATCTCCTTGAGTTGAATGTATTGTATTGTTTATCTAAAACGTTTCCATCAACTCTAAATTAAATTGCAGCTATCTTGATAAGGAGGTAGTTTCCTTTTGTTTTTGTACAGCACTAAGGAACTCTTCCTACATGACAAGCACCGCCAACGCAGCTGTGCAATTTATCATTCAGCACTAAGTAGTCAACACACCTTCTAAAAGAGTCACTTTCCCGTAGTTTAGGAAGCAGTTACCTTTAAATTAAGCCGACCTCTTATTTAATAAATCATATAAATGTTCCTTAGAATATTACAAATGGAAATATGGAAGGTTATTTAACATATTTTGCTTAGTGGATATAGAGAGCAGACTGTAATTGTCCAAATTGGAATTTAGCCAGGAGATTAAGACTAATAACAGTATCCAATGAAAAATACTGTTCAGTTTTTCAGGAACAAAAAAGCCAAAAATACCCCATCTGAATGATGGCAACTGTAACAGTCCACTATCCCTGACACTTTATCTGCATTCGTAGTTAAGATCAAACTCTAGAAAGAACAGTACTTCCAATGAAATCACTTCTACTTACTGCAACTCCAAAAAATTAAAAAATTAAAAAGTTTTAAAAAGTGTGTCTACTATGAATGTATTCAGCAAAATAATTTTACTTCAGTAGCACTATAAAAAGTTTTTTGATTCAGCCTGCAGAGTACTCATGAGTCTTCTGTGTAGTGGAGGGGCAACATGTATAAGCAGTCCTCTTCTCCAGTAGTTTAGGCTTTTTACCTCATAAGGTTGATTGCTTGTAAGTCAGATGTTGCAGTACTGTGGAGAACTTATTGCTGCTCCTTTGACCCTTCTTTCATAAGATATCAGAAATAAGACAGGAGTTCAGAAATGTAGGTTAGGTCCCATGTTCCATGTACTTCATCTAAGAGAATTCAGCTCCACTAGCTTGACCACAGTTAACGCTATGAGCTGGGATTTCTGTAGTCTTGTAAACACAGAGCTCTCAAAACAGAGACACTCTTGAATTTATAGCTTACACTCAAAAATAATTTAGACATCTCTTTCTGATTATAAGCCCAACTTTTTGTACTGGGTGGGGTGGCCAGCAGGGACAGGGAAGTGATTGTATCTTACTACTCTGCCCTTGTGAGGCCTAATCTGGAGTACTGAATCCAGGCCTGGGGACCCCAGTACAAGAAAGTCAGAGAGCTGTTGAAGATGGTCCAGAGGAGAGCCACAAAAGTGACAGGAGGAATTAAGCATATCCCCTGCGACGACAGGCTGAGGGAGCTGGGCTTGTTCCGCTTGGAGAAGAGAAGGCTGTGAGAAGATCTGCAGTCTTCCAGTATTTAAAAAGAGATTATAAACAGGAGGGACATCAATTTTTTACTCAAGTAAATAGTAATAGAAAAAGGGGGAATGTTTTTAAGCTTATGCAGGGAAGATTTGGATTGGATGTCGGGGAAGTTCTTCACAGAGAGAGTGGCTATGCACTGGAACAGACAGCCTAGAGATGCTGTGGATGCCTCATCCCTGGAGGTGTTCAAGGCCGGGTTGAATGGAGCCCTGAGCAACCTGGTGCAGTACCAGATCTGGAAGCTGGTGGCCCAGACTGGCAGGGGAGTTGGAACTCGGTAATCTTTACAAACAGTGGTACAAACTCATCAATTAGAATAACTAATATTTTCTAATTTTGTCACCTTGAGCATACAACAGACTTTGATAAGACTCTTTAATAAATACTGTGGAACAAAATTAGTTACCACAGGATAGAAAAAAAAAAAAAAAAAAAAAAAGATCATTTTACATACTTAAATCTGGTCAAAGGATAAGACTGAGAGTAATGTTTAGCTGCCTACTTGGACAAGGAAGATAAAAGTGAGTTCCTCTAGGATCAGGGATGATGGATGATGTTAAGGTCTTTTCGGTAGACAAATGATTTGCCTTTACTGAGGAATACCAGAATGCCCTCTCAAAAGGGCATTACTCTCATAACCAAAGTGAGTTTTAGTGTAGATTAATACTCGTATAGGGAAGAAAAAAGGAAATGTTGAACTTGGAACTTAAAATATTAGTCCTAAACCATTATTGTTATTTCTCTGAAATCATCGACTTGCCGTCAGCAATTGAGCCATTCCTTCCACATCTCCCACAGCATATTCACTATTACCACAAAGTGTATTTATAGTTAGACAAGGTGTCCTCTGTTTCCTACAGAAAACTCTGACACGCCCATATCTTAAGCACTGTCTGGCATATTAATCTCTACATCTCAAGAGCAGAGAATACAGACAGATAAAGAAGATTAAATAAAATGCAGAGATAGGCGGGTAGCTGATCTTGTAACTGAAGTAGCTGCTTTATGAATAGTGATTAAAAGTTCAGGATTGTTTCTGGAGAACATGACAGTTTGGAATGAAGATATGAGAGTTATATTCCTCTGTTTTATTGCGGTCTACTTTATTTGAGTTTTGCTAGACCTTGCTGTGAAAACTTTGAAGAAACAGATTTCATCCTCACCACAAAACACAGAGGCCAAAAATCTTAGGGGGCATTATGTTTAGATAAGGAGCTACTATACCATGTGTTGGTTGTTTTGCAGGGACACCTGAGAGCCCTGGCCAGTACACAGATATTGTGTGAAGATGGAGCATGTCTGGTATATCTAAGTCAACCTAAGCTGTCTGCAAATAAAATGTTGTCTAGAATTTCAGATAGTTAGAGGCTAGCCAAGTCTGGGAAGACTTTCACAGAAAAATATAAGAGATACTGAAAAAAAGAAGTTTCAAAGAATCTTAAAGCCTCTAACAATGATAGATAATGGAGTTTCTAAATTAGAGAATCCAGATAATTTGCTTTCTCTCATTTTTTCTTATTATTTTTCCACTTCTATTTCTGAATAAGTTTCTAAAATGTTTCTTCTTCCTTTTATTTCACTGTAGTGTTGGTTTATATATTTGTTTCTTGATGTTTCGTTTTTATTCAGAGATATCAAATCAGTCATAAGTATACTCTATTCTAATTCCCCAATGCCACATTAAAAATGGTCAGCTTGGATCTGTTCACTCATACCTTAACAAAAATTTGACCTGAAGTTTCCTTTAAACTTAACTAGATGATTTTACTGTTCCACAGAAAGGTCTGCATATTTTTGTTTTAGTAATTTCTTGACATTTTGCCTCTATAAGTGAATGTCTAGAAGTGAATACAGCATTGCTACAGTTCAGCATTTCCACTATGAAGTTCCTTTTTTTCCCTCTTTCAAGATTTTATATATGTAACTCCATTGTGAAAGATTAGACAGATAAAGAAGCTTTCAGCAGAATCACAATACAGGTAATTACAGGTCTGTCAGCATTTTCATTATGAACACCATTTAGCATTAAGGGCTTAACGTTTTTCAATCATTTCAGAAAATGTCAAACTGAAGGCTGGCACACAGATTAGCAGTCTGAATGCAAATTTGTTTACACAAAATATTTAAATCTGCTCAGCTGTTTTTGATTTAGAGATCAGCCAGAAACCTTAAACTCCAAGGGTTTCTCATGTTTTTCTGCCAACTACTAGAACAGTCGATAGTTAAAAAATGTAATTTGTTAATAAAATGTAGTCTTATAGTCTCCTAAAGTTTTTAAATGATTTACTTCAGACTTTAAAAGAGAATTTAGAATTTCCACTCATTTGGCAGTTATTTCTCCTGCCATATTTATAAATGAATGATGAGTTACAGCAGGATTCAGGAACCATTACAAAATCTGCCACTAGTCTTAAAGTCTAAACCAATTTGGTTTAGAACTCTCTTACCATCATATGACAGTGAACAAACAGAAAAGGATTGAATCCTGTACGAGTTTGAAGAGTGTCAAAAATTTAACCTACTATCTCTAATGCTATTTTAGGGTACTGCCAAAAAAGTGTCTGATGAAATTCAGTTGTTTTACAGTTTCATCAGTTTAGTTCTGTGCATGCTATCAAAATTTAAGTAGAGTTTTAACATCCTAAATAGACTCCTCTGTACTGAAAGAGATTTTTGTTTGTTGTAACAATCTGTTGTGTTCTGCTATATCTCACTGGCAAATTTTTTTATTTCAGTGGAGACAGATTCTTAATTAATCTGCTGATAAATATTCCAATAAAGTTATAATTGAATGGATAATCACTCTTGTTCTACAACACAGGGTGGAGAAGTAAAATCTTTTGACTATAGTGATTTACAGCTACCAATTCACACTAAAATTAAAATAAAATAAAATAAAATAAAATAAAATAAAATAAAATAAAATAAAATAAAATAAAATAAAATAAAATAAAATAAAATAAAAAAGAGTTAAAAGCATAAATTAAACTATGAACGGGAACATTAAATAAGAAAATAATAATATAGAAGGAAATAACAGAGTTTCAATTACAGCGGTTCAATGACAAATTTTCAATTCAATTATAAAATTTCAATGATATTTAAGATACTGATAAGAGATGAGCGATAAGGAAAGCTTAATGACATATCTCCTCAACAACCGTGCAGTGATCCAAGTGTACCTGACAAAAAAATGGAAACAGTCTGAAGCAGTATGTGAACTGAAAGCATGAAAAAGAAGAATGTGCTACAAAAGAGATTGTCTCAATAAACTTTGTGCAAATTAAGCATCAAAAAAGCAGGTAAATAGGAGGTAAATAAATAAATAGATCATTTAAATATATCCAAATAGGTTTGTTCAAAGGATATTCACCAACAGGATGCTGTGTGTCAACTTTAATAATAAATATTCTTACAAGAATGAAGAAAAAGTTATTCAGAAAACATATCTCAGATGACACACTAAAGTACAGCTGTAGCTTCATACTATTTTTTGCAAAGTCTTTGATGATTACTCCATGGAGGTTATGCAATAGATTATTATTATTATTATTATTATTATTATTATTATTATTATTATTATTATTATTGGTTTTGTTTTCCTTGTAGTTACCTCAAATTTACCTCATGATTTCTAATAATGACAGAAGTTTTACTAAGCAGATTTTCTCCTTAGCTGAGATTCTCTGAATTTTCTCTGACTTTTTAAATAAGCTATTTATAATAGCTCTGCTGTCAGTGCATTTCAAAGAGGTGACCAGAACAGGAGGCCCCATAGGGAGCAATTTGGAAGAGTAGCTTTCACACGTCAGTTACATTGCAAACTCTCTGGATTTCACTGAAGTGTTCAGAGTTGCTTTTAGAACAAGTACATAAAATCCCTAAAATTGTATCTCTGTGTGTCTTTATATCTATATCTATATCTATATCTATATCTATATCTATCTATCTATCTATCTATCTATCTATCTATCTATCTATCTATCTATATTTAATTATTTATTTATTAGCCTAAGAAATTTTATGGACTCTGAACTTTAGGATGACCAGAGTAAACATCAGTAAAGGATATTAATTAAATATGAAATATTTCATATCTGATAAGTATGAATAATTTCTCTTACTCTATCACAAAAAGAATTTCATCGCATATATTAGAGCTTGAAAAACAGAGAAAATACTTCTTGGATTTCCAGTATTTGTGAAGTATAGAAATTTTAACAAGCTGATTCCGCAGCATTTATCTGTATATAGGTAAGGGTTTTGTTTTCAAGTTTTTAGAATGGTTTGATCATTTTATTCATATGTTTGGAAGTTTCTTTGAGGTAAAGTTGCATTGTTGTTTTAGTTACCAAAAGATCATTTTGTCCACAGGCAAAATAAACTGAAGAAGGTGAAAACAAGTTTAACTGCACCCCCACTCTTCCAGTCTTTCCTTCTTGCAGACAAATTGAAATCCAAAGAACATTCTAAAATTGGTAATAAACCTACTATATATGATTGCAAGGCAGGAAGAATATTCACTTTCCTAACAGTTTGACTTTACATAGTTATTACTTTGGGCCACAAAAGGATTTCACTTATGATATAAAAACTGAAGGGAACTTCCCGTATTTTACTACAAGCTTAATCTTTTTGGAACTTCTCCAGTAGTGCCTGTGGAGTGGGAAGAGGGTTCAGTATGGGATCACAGAGGTTGCAGGGGAAACGGGAAAATTACAGAAGCTAACTGATAAGCTAGAATTTCAATGTCAAGGAAGATACACGGATAGAACTTAAACACATACATTTATAAAAGATATACAGGAAGGAATACAGTAGTCACTAGGGCTGCTGAACTCATACTATATTAAACATTGATTGTATTGCTCATTACAGTTTCAGAGTAATTACTTTCAGAAGTTTAAGTCTGTGAGGATGTTTACAAAAATCACTGTCTTACACAGTTGATTGCTGCAACTTTCCACTGCTGACAATGAAAATGTCAATAAGATATATCTCACCTATTTGTCAGCGGGAACTTGTTATCCTTGCATGGCAGAATTTGAGATTGCTAGCACTTTATCTGTGAAAAAAAGAACCACAGTAATGCTATTTCTAATATAGTGTCAATGCAATCTTTCTTTTCACATAAAGGGGCTGAAAATTAAACTTTCTTTAGAATGCTGAAGTACTTTGGTGCAATATTTGGCCACTGAAGTATAATAACATTCACATTCTTGCAAGATGTCTATAATTGCTATATGGAGAACATGGTTGAATTTATGATATATAAAAGTTTGTTAATAGAATCTATAAAAATCTCCATAGAAATATTCTTCTGAATGTCAGAGGTATTTCATTTCCCCAGGAAGGAGTTGCCAAAATTGAAATAAAGGCTAAAGAGGTGATCACATAGTCTTTGAAGTTAATAACTGTATGAATTGTGTGAGGGAAATGATTGCCCCACTTTAAAAGAGCTCACAGAAAGAAGCAATTTTCAAAAAAGAGAATTCTGAATAACAGTGGTAGATACACTGAATAGTAATGTAAAAAAGAGAAAGTAATGATTCCTATTTGTTTTTAAATTAAAGATCATACCGAGAATCACAGAATTGGAAGGGTTGGAGGGGACTTCAAAAGATCAAGTCCAAGTCGTCCTTCCTAAGCAGGTACCTTGCAATAGGTCAAACAGGTAGGTGTCTGGATAGCTCTTGGACATCTTCATAAAGGAAACTCTGCAACCTGTTCCAGTACTCTGTCATCCTTGCCGTAAATAAATTCTTTCACACATTTTTATATGGAATTTCCTGTGTTCAAGTTTAAGGCCATTGCTCCTTCTTGAGGAGACATACACAAGATGAGCAGAGTTATGAATCAAGAACAGATTCTTCTTCGTAGTATACACAGCTAGAGAAATATGTCTGTGCACACATGCTCATGTGTTCATGTGTGTGTCTGTGTTCCTACATACTCCTGCTTCTCTCCCACACGTGTGGAGGTGCATGAAAATGGTAGTTTTTATTTCAGAGCTGACTGACTTGAGTATGTGTTGTGCCTGAAGACCTTATTATTCTTTTTCTTTGCTCAAGAGTTGGGTAACTAGGTAGACCTTCCAAAGACAAGGATTTGAACTCTTGTTTTTCAGTCTATTTTAGCTCCTGTGACTCTGAAATGGTAGAAAGTACAAAGAACAAGCTAACAGAAATACAACAAAATGAATATAAAATCTGATTTTTTGACTCAGTTTTGCCATCTAATTTAGCATTTTCAAATGTAACTATATATCTAGAGTTTCTGATAATCCAATAAAAATCAAATGCATTAATTATTGAATTTGAAATCATTCTAATCAGGAATATGTTTTCACAATTCCTCCCTCTTCCACTGCAGCTATTATCAACATTCTGCGAATTCTAAAATGATTTGCTGGAGAACAAATATATAATCAGCAATTTTGAAACCAGGTTGTAAACTGGCTGATAAAATCCATGAGCATTTCATGATTTCAAGGATTACAGCAGGCACTTTGTCAGTGTACTACTATTACCATGAACTGATGGGCTGATCCCTAGAAGTGCTGACATGATGATCAATGAAATGTAGAAACAGAATCTTCCAGCAGTATGCAAATATATATTCTATTGCCCTTAAACAGAATTATAAACAATTTCCTTTTGCAGTGTTTAGGTTTATAATGCAATGTGTTTTTCAAATGCATTTTTTGTTGAAAATCTCTAACATATTGTGAAGTATCCCACCTTCATTATAATTCACATTTCTGAGTCAAAAGAAATATATGTACAGAAAAAATGCAATTCAGAATTCAATAAGAAAAGAAGCAGAGGTAAATCTACTCTCAAAGGTCATATTCTGGATTCTTTGCCATATTCTTTCCTTCAATTGACTCAACAACAGGCAATTTAGAAACTCCCTTTGTACTCAATTTTATGACTTCCGTTCACCTTGGATCAAATGAGCTATATATAAAAATGCAACTTTCATTACAGATTAAATAAATAAATAAATAAATAAATAAATAAATAATAATAATAATAAAGTTAGATCAAGTTTCGGGTTAAAATAAAATTGCACAGGAATCAAGGAAACTAACTACAGTTAAGTTTTCCTTCTGGGTCAGATTAAAACATTAGACCAAAAGTCTTGTAATTGGAATGCGCCATCTCAAAAGTATGCTAAGATATATATATATATATATATTAGAGAGAGAGAGAGAGAAGATATATATATATTGTATATATATAATATAATATAATATAATATAATATAATATAATATAATATAATATAATATAATATAATAATATAGATAGATATATTAGAGCATTACTTCTTCTCTGTCTTTTAAAGGTGATTCAAAATTTTTGTTCCACTAAAAATAATTTTTTTCAAGGTCAGTCTGGATGCAGCTCTGGGCAGCCTGGGCTGGCAACCCTGCAGATGTCAGGGGGGCTGAAACTAGATGATCTTTGAGGTCCTTTTTAATCCAGGGCATTCTATGATTATAAAAAAATGTATTTTCGTGAAACATTCCTAAATCAGTGATGATGTATAATTGTGTTGGTTAATTATTAATGTCCTAGGATGAGTAACTAGTGCTACTAAAAATATTTTCAAGATTTTCTCTTAATGTTTGCTGGATATCACTACTTTAATCTTTTTTTCGTTGATGTAGTCAACTATGATTACCCTTTGAGACTGGGAATCCTCAAAAAGGTAAGAAGTAACAAATTTTGGAGGAAGAACATCCAGTTCAAGTTGTTACCTGCACTTCTGTAAGCTAACATTGCAATCTATTATATATATTCATAAGCAAATACATTATTTCCTTATTAGATATGCTTATTAGATAACTATGTGAAAATGTGTACACAATTAAATAGAATTAAATCAGAGACTACAATACACAGAGGTATAAAATTATTAACAGATGGAGATACAGGAAAACATAAGATAGTATTCAAGATCAGTAGTGGTGATCCATCATCTGTATGATCCATGCAACTACTTTCCAGATTCTTTTAGTCCTACAGTAAAAATAATCTGTGTTATTTATAGGGCTCAGGGGTTGAGAATTCATCACCCCACAAATTCTTTCTATGGTTAAATAAAGTTACTTTTATGTATCTTATTTCTCTGATGCAATGAGAATATGACATATTATGTTATGAATTATTTTGTAGAACTAAAGAGAAAAAAAATGGGATGTTTGTTTTTATATGTACATGCTGGCTGTCTCCCATCTTTCTCTTTGACAATACAATTATATGAGGGCACCAGTTCCACTGGAATCCCTTTTATGCCACTCCCCAAGCCTATGAGGTTTTTCTCTATGAGTAACAGTGTTCCTAAACCTATAATCATAACCATTCTAACATTTCAGACCCTGGGAAGGAGATGATGAATTTCCACCATTTCCTTCTTTGACATTTACAACATTATTCAGCACTCCTAATGCCAGGATTATAGAACTAACGTAAATCTGAAATGATCTTTAAAAACAAGGTAGGGGCTCTGAATACAAATATGCCCAACTTCCCCACAAATAAATAGTGGAATGTAAACATCTACATAAACTTGTGTGTGTGCAAGTTTATGTTAAAATATTTTTAACTGACCAAAATCTTCATCCTTCCCATTGCCCCCCAGAAAAGCCAGATAGGTAGCAGATGTTCAACATATCCTAATACTACTAGGCATTTTTTAAGAAGGGGATGTCATCTTGTACATTAAATATCATGCATCTTCCTGTTTAATTCCAGGATCATTGCTAAATATTGTCTCTTGAATCTCTGACAGATGCAGCTTCACTGAGAAGAAAATGTTCTTCAAAGAAGCTACTTGGAAGGCAATTCTTAAGACTTGTAAGTGTTTTGGAATTTTGCAATAAACCTTTGAAGGAAAATTATTCAATCATAATGATGAGATAAATTTGTTAGTCTTTCAACAATTACTTGTATCATATGCCTGTGCTATTATTTAAACAGTGCTTCCTGAAATAAGAGCTGCTTTAAAATTATGGCAGACCAAGAAAAATGCAGCATTTTCAACTATCTTGTCTGCTCTCAGATGTGTCTTTCCTGGGAGACTGTGTTGAGTGTTCTAGTAAAGTATTTTCTCCCAGGGACTTTGCTTTATCATTTCAACCTTAACCATTATGCACAGAAATACAAGCTGTATGTTACTCATCATTAAGAAGTGGTGCTTCACAGCCTTGTAGGTTAGACTGGAAAATTTCTGTTAGTGGGGAGAAGAAAATGCAATGTTTGCAGCAAATCATAAAGCCTTTCCCATTCCTAGAAATTCCAATTCATGAGATTCTATAGATTTATCACTTTACACATAACTGTAAGTTGCTTTATAGACACTTTCCTTTGATTCGTACTGCCTCTCTGTCGCAGCATTACAACATCAGGCGCTCTTGGCCTTGCTTCAAAAGTGCTAACTAGTTCCCCAGGCTCTTACTGGAGCCAGCTGGAGTTGGAAATGCTCAATAACTCTGTAAATCAGATAGATTGTCTCTAAGATTAAGGATGTAAGGCGATGTTATTCCTTATAACCTTTTCACCAAAAAGGTGTTCTACTCACTTAAACTGAGGCATCCCCACAGGTTATTTCAAAATCTTTTAACATGTCTCTTAACGATTTTGTGCTTTTCTTTTTACTAGATCTATGTACATTTGCTTATTCAGTCGTTTCAAATTCCAGATTCTGGAGGTTAATCTATGTATACCATAAAAACTCTTAGTGTAATATGGCCAATTTAAATGCAGATTTCTGTACTATTCAGTGTTTTCAGCTAGACACAGTTTATAGAATGGAGAATGTACGTGAATGCAGAAGTAGGAAACTGCTGGAGAATTTTTGGAGGCCAAATGTACAAATAACTTTAAAAAAAGAAAGGGAAAAAAAAGAAAGAAAAAAAAAGAAATAAATAGAAAAAGAATAGAAAGTGGAAGAGAAAAAGAGAGAACAGTCAAATAAGTGGAGCATTGGCAAGTCTATATCTCTTTAAAAATGATGTTCCAAAAGCTGGGCTGCTGAAACCTGAGATGATATACCAGTCATTTTGTACTTGCTGTGTTTCTCATCTTTCCCTAAACTGCTGCTAATATTCACTGCTGGAGGTGAAGGACACTAAGTGAGACAGCCAATTCATCCTACTTGGCTTGTTTTACTTCAAACAAACAAGCAAGCGAAACCAGGTAGACCATTGTTCCTGCTATGCTTTGGAAAATGAAAGGTTTGAAAGCACATCCAAGGAGCTGCTTAAGTCTTGAGGGCTGGTGCTTCCACCTCGGGATGTTGACAACTGAGAAGCAAAACATGTCTCTCTACAGCCTTTTTGGTTGCTTGGAGCTCCCATCCGCTCTTTCTCTCAGAAAATGAGGGGTTGTTTTTGTGTGTGTGAGTGCGTCAAAAGAAAAGAAACAAAACTCAAAACCCTAATGCTATCTCAGAGAGGCAGACAAAAGACTTGCAGCAGTCGCTGCTACGAGGAAGGGAAGCCAAAAGGCATTTGCTGTCAGAGCATTGGGAAAGACTCCACGGAGGAGCGGTCTCCGCGGGATGCACTGCCGGTGCCGGTACCGGCGCCGCTGTCGGTGCCGGTGATGGTGCCGGTGTCGGTGCCGGTGGTGGTGCCGGTGCGGGTGGAGCTGCTGCCGCTCGCTGCCTTGCGACTGCTGCTGCTCTACATGAAAAAGCGACGACTGCAGGCGACGTTCCTCCGGTGCCCTTTGAGGGTCCCTAATGTCAGAAGGCAGGGAATGGAGAAGCGGTCCCTACTGCTGCTGCGAGGGGCTGCTGCCCTTCCCTCCCACTCCGGAGAAGAGGAGCAGGAACTGTGGCTGAGCGGAGGGTGTAGTTTAACCCTGAGCTAAACGGGAAGATGGTGGCTGGGGTGGGTTAACTTTGTCTGCAGCCCCGCAGAGCTGTGCAGCCCTGTGTGATGTGTGGGAGGCTGTGGGAATGGGGCTCCGCAGAAGGACTGAGCATGTGCTGAGGAACTGAAAAGAAGGAAACCGTTGTCCCTTCTGTCAGCGTTTCCTAGCTTCCCTGCATGCTCATAAGACTCACACACATGCAGATACAGCAATGACCATCTGGAAATGTGGCAACATTAACCTACTGTTACTTGCCAAACCATTTCCACTTCAGGGACACAGTGGGGAAGGCCGTCTGTCAGGAACCCCACAAGTCAAGCGACTGGAAGGGAATCACTGGGGAGGGGTTGCTGGATCCTGAAATGATCTGTGGCAGAGTGGGGTTGGGTTGGGAATGTGGGAGAAGGGGAACTGCAGAAGGACTGGAAAGAAGCAGGGTACACTCTTTGCTAAATGTACCCTCATGACAGATACACATCATTTGGAAAGCCTGACCATTTTCTCATCACTTCGTCTATGAGCCATTTAAAATTTTACTGCTTCATCTCCCTTTTATTTTGAAAGCCACCCTTGTTACACTTGTCACAACTGCAATGGGGGAACAGAGCAACAGCTGCAGAGGAAAAGCCAAAGAATGAGCTTAGGTTTCTGCTGTGTTGGAATGACAGCTACACAGGGGAGATGGAAGAGTCTGATGATCATTTTGTTTGGCTTCATCTGATTTCTTCCACAAACAGGTCACAAGCATTTGTAAAATCTGTTTTAGTGGAAGAAACTGCCAAACTGAAAGTGCAGAGAGATCAGTGATTTCTCCCAAAGTCCAAAGAGGCAAAGCTTGCTAAAACTGCCTGCTTCATTTGTGCCTACAAAAGATCTGTCCTGAACATTAAAGTTTTTTGCTTGCTGCTCCTCCAAGTTCGATTTGTATCACTCATGTCCAACTGAAACTTCCTATTTCTTCCAAGGCAAGGAAGGTAGAGAAAGGAAAAGGGGCTCTTCTATGTGTCTGCACATCCACTGGGAAGAGTGCAGTATCCACCCTCCTCTGCAGCTGTCCAGGAATGAATCTGGTTGGCACTTCCTTGTTTTGTTTGTTTGTTTGTTTGGTTGGTTGGCTGGTTGTTTTTATGCCTTCTCTCACTTTTCAAATGAACCATTTCTTTGCTCTTTTACCATAATCTCAGTGAGATTATCGTAGAGACTGATCCAAGGCATAATTGGACACTGAACCAGAAATTAGAAGTTTTTATGTGCAATTCCTTATTCTTGTCCCTTCACTAGCAGATGACAATTTACTTTCTCATTCTTTCTTCTTCCTTTTCTAACTTCTTCCAAGAACTGTTGTAAGATTCCATCAAGATATGAATTTGCAGATTAACATGAAGAAATTCTGCATCTATTAGAACATACACAAGGAAGACATGAACATGGCTGCATAAGCCTGCAGGGAAGATAGGACAGTGGTACAGGTATGGGTCAAGACTGTAGAAATGGTGTCAGAAGGCTGAAAGAACTTAGGAAGGGCCTGAGAGGTAGATACCAAAAGAAAACTGCAGAATTGGTCTGAAGGACAGAAATCTGAACAGCAATTTGGGTATTGCAGTGTGATGCTGGACAGTGTGGTAGAGGTAATTAAGCAGCCAAGGGTATGGATGAGAGCTTGCATGGGTGAGGTGTTGTGAAAGAGCCTTGCCAGACAATGGTAGAGCAAATGCAGAACCTGGGGACTTTGAACTCAACATCTGGAGTGTTTTAAATGGGAATGTATTCATTCATTGTTGGCCTCTGCCAAAGTTTCTGGGAGCAGGAGCTCATGCTGACACAATGGGAATGTAAATCAAGGTAATATGTATTCATCCACAAGAGTGGGGAGAGAACTAAATATAAATGCCCAGAATAGATGCAGTGCTGCAGTGAATCTAAGCCAGCTCTACAGAGCCTGGCTGCCTGAAGGAGCCCTAGTCCAGGATGTGAAACCCAAAGTACTGAGTTCCTAGTTGGGAGGATTCCCAGTCTGAGGCAAGCCTGCGCAAACTGCAAGGCTCAGCATAGGGGAAACTCAGGTCTTACAAAGGAAACGGCTTCACAGCCTTGGGACTGTATATGGACAGGAAAATAACAGACCATTTTTGTAAAGTCTGCTTTTTTCCTCTTTTTGGGGGGCTGCTTTAGGTGCATAATTCCAGCTTTTGCTGGCAGTACTTTTTTTTTTTTTTTTTTTTTTTTTTTCTTTCTTTCTTTTCTTCCTCCCCCCTCTCTTCCCCTCCTCCAAGGGCAAGACAAGAGGTTTCTCAACAGGTGTTGAGGAAACTTGCACTGCTCCCACGGCCATAGCAGCATGGGGAGAACCGCCCAAGTCCTGAATTTTGTAGGATGCTGCCGCCCTGCGACTCGTGCTCGCAAAGCAGCTGCTTCGGCTGCAGCCCCGGAGCCACCCAGCGCCTCCACACCGCGCCCGCTGCGCTCCCCGCAGGCGCCAAGCCCGTGGCTTGCGAACGAGACTGCCTACATGGAGGGAGGCGGCGAGGGGAGGCAGAGGAAAGAAATGCCCCCAGAGCCTCGGAGTGGGTTTGTTCGCAGACCTCAGCAGCGTCTGCGTCTCGCTCTAATAGACGCAAGCGGGGAAAATGCTGCCTGTAATTAAAATGAGCTATTAGCATCACAGGCAAGCACCTCCGCCTCGGATCCCGTGTCAGGATAATGTAAAAACCTTCACCTCGGCCTCTGTGCAACACGAATTATCTTTTCCATGAGATGCAAATTGGGAGACAAGCAGCTGCGAAGCTCTACAATAAACTGTTTCATCCAAGGCAGAGCGAGCCGGCGAAGGCACGCCTTTGAAACCCCCTCCCCCCCCGCTCCCCCCCCCCCCGGCTCATCTCCTTCCCACCCGTGTAGGCAAGCTCCGTAGGCGATAAGCAAGTGTAAAAACTCGGAGAGGATCGATAACGTCTGTAAAATATTCTGGGAGAATGCGAGTGTGGCGGGGAGAAAGGATGGGGACGAGGAGCGGGATAAAAGGGTGATTAATCAGCTATTAATCACTGGCCACAAACAAGGGGAGATTATTTCGGGTAGGCGCAGACGACTGTGGGGAGTTGCAGAATAAATCCCTTCACTGAAGGCACGCGTGTTGCTATCAGCACTTTACCGCTCAGCGATGCCCATGTAGTACTGGCGGTGCACATTATTTAAACCACATATTTCTTTCCTCTGTATCATTTTCCTTAACTGTCGAGAAGCACAGACTTATTGGAGATGCCGCTAACTAGCGGCTTCCTTTCTGCCCTCCTTTCATGAACACAGAAGCAGGAAGGAAGCAAAATATTCTCCTGCCTCAACAAAGAGGGGAAGAAAAAAAAAAAAAAAAACCAAAAAAACCCAACACACACACACACACACAAAAAGCCACCTAAACCCCAAAGCCCTGCGCACAACGGGAAAAGGGACCAAAGGAGGGGCGAGAAAAGGTGTCGTTCTTTGCACCCAGTGATAGACCGTGCCTTAAAGGCTGAATTGCTAACGTACCTTTCCGACAGACAGGGAGCTCTGCATGCATACAAACAGCGTGAAGCGCATTTCGGGCAGTGAGACGGCTACGCACACGCTGAGTCCTCCGTAACTTTCCCCACGCAACGGGTTAAACTAATAAGTGCATCGATACAGGCATTCCCGCAAAGAGCTCGGTTGCTCGACCGAAAACCAGAAATGTAGGTAATCCCTCCACAGCAGCATCACCATCACCTTACAAAAGTCACCCGGTGGGATTTGTTTGAATATACACTAGTTCCAGGCTATATGAACCAACTCACGTCTCCGTTTGAGCATACTGCAAGAATATTTATTGAGCCCCAGCTCAGCTACTGCATTGAACGCCAAGGCTGGCAAGCAAATACATTTCCTATCTCCGAAAAGAGATCTGAATCAACTCATTCTTTCCTCCTTCCTTTAGCGATCACTTACATATTTCCATTGCAAAGTGCCCAAGGTAAATACATAAAATAAGAGAGAAACATATTTTTAAATATACCTTTGCATACAAAAAGGCGAGAGCTTGCAACGCCCTGACCAAAGGACCCCTAAAAAAATACCCCTCGAATGCTACCCTACCTTTTACACACGAAACCATCAATAAAAAGACGAGGTTCCAAAATGTAAATCCACTTTTAATCTCCATTTTCTTCACCAGGATGAAGTCCAGCCGGCCACATTTAGTACATCCCCTTTCCCAAAAGTCTGCTAATTTCGATTCCTTTGCACGAAATTCCCCTCTGCAGATCCCTTTCATATTATTCTGGAGAGCTCCTAATTCCTATTCCTTGGCCAGGCGCAGCGGAGTTGTTGCTGTTGATGGTGCGCGGTCACAGCTCGGAGTGAATGGTGTTTCTGGGATACCACAGCAACCTTGACGAGGACTCAACCATCTCTCCAACGGGGGCACAAAGTCTCAGCTACTCTCGATCGTGTCTTTTCCTTCCCCCCACCCCCCGCTACCCCAACTCCCTGCGCAGCTCAAACCCACCACAACCCTGCTCCTTATAGCATCCACCAGGAGCCACGGGAGAGCATCTTAAAGCTCAGACGCTCCCTAGAATAAAACTCCAAACAATATTTGCTATTGAGATTCTCCCCCCGCCCCCCTGCTCCCCCAAGAGGTTCAATTCTGCCTAGGAAAACGCCTCGAGAAATAGCAGTGGCGAGGTTCCGACAGCCTCCGGAGGAGCCTCCGGGAGCCGAACCGGCGGGGCTCGTCCATCCTCCGCGGCTCGGGAAAACAATCACTGCCTCGTTATTAGGAATTCACGTGCGGTGCTCGGGGCTGTGACCGTCACCGCTGACACACACACACACACACACACACATACACACGCGCGCACACCTCTGGGCACACACCTCACACGAGAGCATGACATGCTGCTCTAAGGGGGATTTGCAGACTAATTGCTCTCCGCAGAGGCGTTAATTACAAAGCAGATTTTGGAGGGGAGGCGGCGGGCGCAAGCCCGTTCCCCTAAGACAGCGGTGGCAGCTCAGGGGTGCCTTTGGAACCGCGGGCGAGGCGGAGCGGCACGGCCCCGTGAGGGAGAGAGAAAAGACAGCTCCACGGGCCGAGCCGAGCCGGACCGAGCCGGGCCGGGCCGGGAGGGGGCTGGGGCGGTACAGCCGCGGCTCCGCCAGGAAGAGCGATGGCACCACCTAGCGGCCTCGCTGCGGGGCCGCGCCTCTCCGCGGGGGCTGGGGCGCAGTGCGGGGGGAGCCCGGGGAGGGGCGGGGGTCTGCGGGAGCCGCGCTGCCGGCTTCTCTCGGCTTCTCTCGGCTTTTGGGCGCAACGAGGGCGGGAGGTGCGCGGGGCTGCGGTGCTCTGCGTTGTGGGGAGCTTACAGAGGGGACGGGGGATGTGGGCGGGCGGAGTGTGCGGGTGAGTGTGGCGGTGCGGAGGTGCTCCCTGTGTGCGAGTGTGTACGGTTTGAGTGTAAGGATGCGCCATGCACAAGCGTGTGTAATGTGTGCCTGCGTCCTATGAATGCTTTCTTGTACCTTTTTGTGTATGTGTGTATTTGGGTGTGTATGTGTGTATTTGGGTGTGTATGTGTGCACTGTGTGTGCATGTGTTGCTGTGTGTGCAGTGTATTGCTGTGTGGGCGAGGGCGTTTGTGCTCAATATATGTGGGTGCAAGTGAGCCTGTCTGTGCATGTGTGGATGAGTGTGTGCACTCTGTGCAGCTCTGTGCATGTGTTTGTGTATGTGTGCAGATCAGTGTCTTTGTGTGATTCTGCGTGTACTCTTTGTGCACCTGGGAATGTCAGTGTGAATGTGCATGCCTCTGTGAGCATGTGTGTATACATGTTAGAGCAAACATTTTTTTTCTGTGTACATGTGTATAACTGCATGTGTTCTTACATCTGTGAACGTATATGTACCTTTGTGTGAACACACGCTTTTATCTTGCACACACGTGTATGTGTGCATGTGTGTACATATGCATGCTTGTGAAGGAGTGCACAGATAGACTCTTAAGAGAAGTGCTGGTATACACAAATGTGTGAGCTGGGAAGTTTGGTGGGCACTCAGGAAGTGAAAGTGTTTGTCTGTGACCACTCCATGGTTTGCATTTGCCCATACTACACAGTGGTGTAGTTTGTTGTATGTGTATGAAGTGTGTGTGTGGAAATGTATGCCCTAATACTGTTGTGAACAGGCACTTGGATGTGAAGCGAAGCTTTCTCTATGTATTTGTAGGTGCATATATGAATTTGTATGAATATGTACTTACCTGCATATAGTTTATATGTGTCCAGCAGTGCTATAGAAATAGAATTGGAGGATGTGAAAGAGTCACGATTCATTCCTAAGACACAGATATGAAAGACGAAATTTTCATTACAGTGGGTGTTCACCTGTGGTTACAAGGTGAGCAGTATGTGCCTGTCTTCCACCCTTATGTACTTCTCTGCCCTGTTCCAGTGAGACCATCAGCGTTATTAGAGACTGGCCTCACAAATGGCTTCCTTGTCTTTGCAACTGCAAGCTGCGTGTATCTGCTTTGAGAAAGGTCTATCTAAAGGTATGATACTAACCAACTGCACTGGATCCACACTGGCTTGTCTGTTGTGGAGAAACAAAAATACAGTTTTTCGCACCTTCTGTACTGTCTGCAGCCTTCTCTTGCAGACATGTACACCTTGGAGAGTGACTGATAAAACTGAAGCTTGGTGGGCCTGTTCCCTTCCTCCACAGCAGCCCAGAAATGTGGTTTCACAGGATTTACAAGCCCTGTGCTACACTTAAGGACAGTGCAGCATTAGGACATAACAAGGCTTTCAGGTTTGTGAAAAAATATCAGTAATTCACTGCATTAGGTAATATGAAATGGGTGAAAGCCATTCTGTTCATAATCTGCTCACTACATTTTTTAAAGTGTATCACTCTTTCCTATGCACTAAACCAGAAGCCATTTTCCAAGCATTTCAAAATGGAAGGGAGAATTGTGCTTTCAGAATAGCCTGGGTGAGTTCACTTCCAGTATTTGGCTTTTTTTTTTTTTTTTTTTTTTTTTTTTTTTTTTTAATAATATTATATATATGTTATTGCAATAAAATTTTGCCTTTATTCCTCAAGATTTTCCTGATCAAATCTCCTTGACATAAATATTTGTTGAGGAAAACAAATAGATATTGAAAATTTGAACTTAACAGCTGTTTCTAATTACTTCAATACATAACTTCTTTAGCAGACATACTGTTTGAGATTGTGTCTGTTTGACTTTTAGTAAGTTTAACCTGTGAGATGTCAACATTATTTCTGAAAATGAAATTTTTGGCTAATAAGTCAAAGGTTAAGCATGAACAAAGAAACCCATATAGATAAAAATAGGATGTCTAAGGGGTCTTTATGGCTAAATTCATGCTAATTTTGAAAGACCCCTACGTTTCCAAGTCACTTAATTGCATTTAAAATAATAATAATAATAATAAGCTCCTAATGCAAATCTTAGACACATTTGATATAATGCTAATGCTAGGGTTTGTCTTGAATTTCTTTATAGGAAAAGAAACACAAACCCTTGAACACTGTAGTATTGCATTCTTACCTGAGCAGTTTTATCGTTAAATCATTAAATACTAGCATCCCTTAACCTCTTGAGTAATTCTGGGTTCAAGCTGCGGGTTATGCAATATATTTTATATTCATATCACATTCCTTTCTTCCTTCAATCTGCATTCCCTTTCTTTTTTTTTTTTCTTTTTTCCCTTTCCTTTTCTCTTCACTTTCCCTTCCCCTTAGTCTTCCCCCTTGCCTTCTCCTTCTCCTTCTCCTTCTCCTTCTCCTTCTCCTTCTCCTTCTCCTTCTCCTTCTCCTTCTCCTTCTCCTTCTCCTTCTCCTTCTCCTTCTCCTCCTCCTCCTCCTCCTCCTCCTTCCCCTTCCCCTCACCCCTTCCTTCCTTCCTTCCTTCCTTCCTTCCTTCCTTCCTTCCTTCCTTCCTTCCTTCCTTCCTTCCTTCCTTCCTTCCTTCCTTCCTTCCTTCCTTCCTTCCTTCCTTCCTTCCTTCCTTCCTTCCTTCCTTCCTTCCTTCCTTCCTTCCTTCCTTCCTTCCTTCCTTCCTTCCTTCCTTCCTTCCTTCCTTCCTTCCTTCCTTCCTTCCTTCCTTCCTTCCTTCCTTCCTTCCTTCCTTCCTTCCTTCCTTCCTTCCTTCCTTCCTTCCTTCCTTTCTTCCCTCCCTCCCTCCTTGCCTCCCTCCTTCCCTCCTTCCCTTCCTTTCTTTCCTCCCTCACTCTCTTTCTTCATCTCCTTTCTTTCCCCTTCATTCCCTTGTTCTTTCTCTTCTTTCTCCTCCTTCCTGCTTCCAGTCGTTCCCCCCTCTTTTGGCATGGTCAAGCTTATTGATCATTTGGGTACCACTCAAGGATGAAAGTGACTTGGCAAGGACCATTAAGTCAATCACTATGATTAAATACTCCCAAGAATTCTAAAATGTGCTGAAATCAGAAATGGGCAGATACTTAAATTTCTGACCTGTCAGGCATAAGAGTATCAGCACCAGTAGTGGAATATGTGTGTTGGAAACCTGACAGTATCAATGCTCCTTTGTGCTATAATTGTTGGATGCTTAGTAAGGTGAAATCATGATGTGATTTTATAATATTATATAGTTATAGTATCTGTAAGCAGGCACTCATCTCAGAATCTCTAAGAAATAAGTACACCAAAATAGTTTCATGGTGTGATGTACTACAACTGATATTCACATTTCCCCATTTCACAGTTCCTTGTTCTCTTTGCCAAAGCAGAACAATTTTAAGTTTAGGTAATTACGTTACAAATTCCGCCTACATTTTCAACTGGATTTGTTATTCTTCATTCTCTGTCATACACTTCTGAGTAAGGTAGTTTTATTTTGTTAAATAACTCCTACATTTTGCTCCCAAGTAACTTTAATTGCAGATAGACTGATGGCTTTGCTTTAAAAAAGGAATGGGATGTTCTGTGTCAGATAATACTGTGAGTAATATGAAACACAAATGCTTGCAAGCACAGACATTGTATATATGCATATTTTAAGCATATAGGAAGTGAAATTCAGAAGTTTTTGATTGAATTAGGATACAGTCTCATTCACTCTTTTCATACAAGCATTTTGAATGTTCTGACCTAATGCAGAACACAACATGTTTTAAATTCCTGTCACAGTCTGTGTGGTGATAAACCCAAATATGATTCAGTTAGAATTAAATATGTCTCTGAACAGCCTACTAGTCTGTATATAAGCACTAGCATTCCTTTCTTACCTTGAAAACAATAGGAGGGTATTAACAAATATACTCCCAAACGTCCAATTTCTCATGTATGCTTTTTAACATACTGGAGTCCTTCAGAGGATTTCTCAAAGAATGAGAGGCCATTATGCTGTCACCAGGTAGGTGGCACTTCGCTCCTTACTCTGCTTGCTCAGAGAAGAATAGTTTTACATATGAGAAACAGGTTTAGATGAAAAAATGTGAGACAGGGATCATTCCATATATGCTGAGGTACTGTGATAAACTGATACTAAAGGTATGATACTACAAAATGGATTCAGCTGTAGTATGAATATCAAAAGTTATGTAACACAAACAAAGATGCAGTAAAACATACACACTAATAGAAATAGCTGAAGAAAAAATGTCACATCATCTTTTCTTTCTTGATTCATTTTTAGATTAAGTTCTCATAAATCAGGTTCTGAGATAGATCTTGAACAAGAAATTGCTGTTCAGGAAAACTGAAGAGTAACGATATTCTGAGATATCCAATTACATTCCTGAATTTAAAAAAAAAAAAAAAAAAAAAAAAATCTCATATGCACTGTCTGTAGGGAGACAGAAATCATGTGTTTCATTATCATGATTAGCTGTGATTTTGTTATCTCACTGATAAATGTTCTGCTGGAGACTACATCTGCATTCTGTTTGGAAACATAAGAGAGAATGCAATTTTATTTTATACCACATTCACAACATTGCCCAGCATAGATACTGTGCGATGTAGCACTTCATTTTCAAGTGGAATTGAAAGAGTTAGTTTTGATCTGATGCTACAAGATTTTGCATATCTTACTGACTAAATTTATTTTTATCATGTCAGTCACTATCAGTCTAGATGATCTTGCTGCATAGTTGTGTTTGTTTGGGATTTAGGTAACTGATATTCTCAGCAAAAGCTGTCACTACTGTAATGTCTTTCCATCTCTGGTCAGCAGAGTTGAAGTTTGTTGATTTGGAAATCCTATAGGGTACGTGAAAATCAGAAGTGTCTGACTTCATTATGCAGGGAGAATAACTTTTTATGTGATAAGTGCAGCGGGGCCAGGCTCACTGTAATGTGGTATACAGTAAGCTTGGTCAGAATTTAGATCTTGATTCCCCTCTCCTTAAAAACTAAGTGATGTACATTTAAATAGGTACTTGAATAATAGCTTTGTTACCCCTTAGATTCTGCAGTATAGTACCTGCGATCCATGACCAGGGATGTCATTGTTTATTCTGTGCAATACACTGCTTTGTTCAGATACATAAGTAGCTCCATTCTTGTGCATGTAAGTGATACAGCACAACACTGAGCAGTGACAGCTTTCCAAAAGAGGCAAATGAATGGTTAAAGTTTAGAAAATACGTACAGTGTGATCATTGAATTAAATGCAATTACTTATTATATATTTAAATATAGATTTCCACTTGAAGTCCTCACTACCACAGGCTTAAAAAGGGAAAATTCAGTAATAATGAATGATGGTGCATAGTGCTTGTAGAATAAACAAACAAACAAATAAATAATGTAAATATTAGGAGAAAATAGAAGTGTTGCAAAATATTGTTGCTGACGTCCCTGTAGGCAAAAGAGAATTGTCTAGAACTGCATTAAATCACGAAATCACGGAATCACAGAACTGTAGGGTCTGGAAGGGACCCCTAGAGCTCATCTAGTATAACCTTTTTGCCAAAGCAGGCTTCCTAGAACCTCCCTGTGCAACCTGATCTAGCCTTCTATCTTAATAATACTGTTGCAATATGCAAAGGAAAAGGAGTCAGAAAGGGGTACTGAGGTGCTGAAGTAGGAAGAAAATTGATGTAGTGGTCTTAGTGGATTGTGTGGATAGGAAAGTGGGTGAGATGGATTTTTCCGATTTTTCTTTCCTGTTTGCATTAAACTGATACATAGTAGAGGTATATATAGCATTTCAGTTATTTAAGTGTAAGTCAGTGATAATGAGATGCAATGTATGTACAGTGATTCTTCATTGAACTGCATCCTCACTGGTGAATTTAGATTTTCTCAGTAGACGTCTATTAGTCAGGAGATGAAAAGCAAACTTTGTAGGAATGAAGTTTCTACTGCATTCGAGTATTTTAATTATTTACATATCTTTTTATCTGTATTATATGTTGTGTTGTTTAATATTTAATGTTTTAATGACTTTCTGTGGTTCTTGGAATGTTAGGGATGATAAGCACCGTAAATATAAAATTAATAATTAATTATTCTTCATGATACTTACAGGGGTTACATATAAAAAACTTCCAAGGTTTTGTGAGAACAAATCTAGAAGTTTTTTGTTTTGCTGTTATTGTCCATGAAGGATTCTCCTTTGCCTGAACATGAACTCTATGACCTGAGCTGTAGAAAAACGAAACCTGGAAGATATTAGTAACTTTAATTCCCGTTATTTAAGATTTCAAGTTATGTAATTAACATCTTATGTAATGAATAATTGCATGAATTGTCTAACTGTGCAACCTGGTCTAGGGAGTCTACTTTGGCAGAGGGGAGGGTTTGGACTAAATGATCTCTACGGGCCCCTTCCAGCCCCTACAGTTCTGTGATTCTGCAAACATTTGTTGGTGACTAGAAGAAAGATCAGCATTCTATTTGCCTGTCATATATTTCTTATTAAACAGCTATGTACTTAGATGCAGTTGAAATTGCAGAAGGATTTGATAACTTGAACTTTGATAATCTAGGTTGGGAGGTTTTGGTAGCCAGTGTTAGTATTTTTTTTAATCATGAAGAAAAGAGAGGCAAACTGGAACGTTAATATATCTGGTGATCCCATATCACAACTGAGATAATTAATTTTGATTAATGACTATGTAATTTGTATCAGTGTTCAAGGTACCCTAGTAAGTTATTTCAGACTTTTGTTCATAGCATTTAATGTTAGACACTGATCAGAGGATGGAGGGGGTGGTTAAAGAGAGTGGGTGGAAAAGATTATTGGACTAGTTTCAGGCTATTTTGTTTCAGCTAGGTATTTGGTATGCATGAACATATCTAGACCCCTTTCCTATCTATTTCACTCTGTACTCCACTCTCAAATGATTTATAATGTTTGAATCCCTTCCCTTGTTTAGCCAAGTGCAGTATTAGGGAAAGAGTATATTGGTGCTGATTTTGAAGAGCATTTCACAACCAGCTCTGTCCCTTGCTTCTTTTTTAGTAAGGGCATCGTGTATTACTTGGAGAATGATGAGCTGAAAATGATGAATAGTGATATGATGATGCTATAATTTTTGTGCAGTGTGAAAAGTAGGAGGTTTGAGCTGACCAGTATTAGAGTATGAGCTGAAGGTTTATTTCCACCGCCTCCAACCCCCCCCCCCCCGACCCTCTCACTCCCTCCCTCTGCCACACACACAGAAAAGAGCACAGAGGTAGAAGGAGAGTTCCAGTGCCTCAGACAGGGACAGACATGAGCCCCTGCCAATCCCACCCAGGGCTGTCTCAGGAGACTGTCAGCCCCACAAACTGGATGAGACTCAATGCTATGAATCCATGGGTGGGGCTCTGTAGAGCTTCAAACAGACTCCAGGAGGATCTCTGCCCTGAGGAGTGGGGTGCATTATAGGATGCTGAGGGAAGATGTCTTGGAATTCTATAAGATTCACTATTAGATGTGTAGAAGAGGAACAAGTTATGGGGAAAGGGATGAACAGAGATGGTTCGGGAAGGAACAAATGTGTAAAAAAATGGGGAGCTAAAAAAGAAGAGGGGGACCATTCACTTGTCAACAGCTTGTTGGTTTGTAGTTTTCTGGCCCTGATACTTCGCTTGCCTGGCTGGTGTAGTCTGTTCTGGTGGCAGCAGCTGGAATGGGGCTATGATCTCAGGGCTCATGTGTCCATGTACCACCAACTGGGATCCAGAGGCAGCAGTGGGCATGTATATTGTCACTAGTTGATCTCCATCATGCTCAACTAGAATGAGAAGCAGGTTGAGGCCACTACAGTGCTATTTATGTTCATGTGAATGCCCTGTTTCTGTCTGTACTTTGTGTGACTGACCATTAGATATGAATATAAGTGTTGTATGTATGTGTTTGTGTAAGTACACCTAATAGTAAAGCATGATCAGTTTTGCTACTTGTTGGGCATGGAGCTACATCGCCACTACACAGTCTGACTTGGTTTCCACTTGTGTGCATTGCATGTATATATTTTGTCCTCATGAGGCCCCATCTGGAGTTTTGCATTCAGGCCCAGCACAAGAAAGCACAATAAAGATGTGGATTTACAGGAGAGGGTCCAGAGGAGGGCCACAGAGATAACCAGGAGGGTGGAGAACCTCTCCTATGAGCAAAGGCTGAAAGAGCTGGCCTTCAGATCCAGTTCAGTGTGAAGAAGAGAAGGCTTCAGGGAGACCTCATTGCAGCCTTCCAGTACTTGAGAGGAGCTACAAACAGGAGAGAGACCAACTGTTTCCACAGGCAGATAATGACAGGGCCGGGGGAACAGATTTAAATTAGAGGAGAGATTTAGACAGGCTAGGAGGAAATTCTTCACTCAGAGGGTGATGAGGCACTGTAACAGACTTGTCAAGAGAAGCTGTGGATGCCCCATCCCTGGATGTGTTCAAGACCACTTTAGATGGTGCTCTCGGCAGCCTGATCTGGTGGGTGGCAAGCTGCCTATTATGGCAGGGGTTTGGAACTAGATGATCTTTAAGGTCCCTTCCAACCCAAGCCGTTCTTTGATTCTATGATTCTACTATATGTCCATTCCACAGGGCTTAAAAATATAGTTACGTTGTAACAAGCTGTCATATCTTTTGCCATTTGGTTAACTGGATTTGAGTCTGCTGATTGTGTGACATGTGAAATAAAACCACAAAGGAATTGAGGTTGTCAAATAGACCTAATTGTCTGCAGTAAAAAATACTCATCCTAATACAATCTTATACAATCTTATAGTGATGGCAAACATTGACACTTCCAGGTATTAATTTGCTGCTTAGAATTAATTCACAAACTAGGACTACTAACCTGTGTTTTGCACTCTGATTCTGAGGTTGTCCCTGTTTTCTAGTGCTTTTCTTCTGATTCTGAAATCAGACAGATTTTAGGGCTAGAATTAGGTTCACATATCTACTGCCATATGCTTTTATTATTTTTCTCCATAAGCTGTTTGTCTTTTGTTATTTGATGATGGAAAATAAAGATGGTATGGTAGTCTCTGTTTTGCAGCACTGAACATGATGCTCTCAGATATGTTTCTAACCTATTTATTGTGTTGATGAGTACTACTGTAAGACAAAGGTAGACAGTTTGTTGGCATCATATGTATATCAGTTTTAACTCTAGTATTATTATGTGATTATTTTTTCTTTTAAATCTCTTTCCAGGGAAACCACAGTACCTAAAGAGGGCCTTAAAAGAAAGCTGGAGAGTGACTATTTATCAGGAAGTGTAGCAATAAAACAAGGGAGAGTGGCTTTAAACTAAAAGAGGGTAGATTTAGATACTGGGAAAAATAAAAAAATTCAGTGTTTGGTTAGACACTAGAACACATTTCCTAAATAAGCTGTGGGTACTCCATCATTGTAGGTGTTCGAGGCCAGATTGGATAGGGCTTTAGGCAACTTAATCTAGTGGGAGATATCCCTGTTCATGGCAGTGGAGTTTAATCTAGATGATATTCAGTGTCCCTTCCAAAACAAACCACTCTGTGATTCTGTGACTGTGTGATTTTGTGATTTCGTGATTCTATGAAAATACAGAATTCATAATGTTACACATTTTCAGAAATGGACTAGATGAACTCTTGTCTTACATCCTCTAATTTCAGTCATCACGAACAAAGAAATTTGATAGTATAGTATACTATTAGTGTTCATAGTCACTCTTTTTTCTTTCTATTTGCCTTGCTGTATCAATTTATTACATAGAATTGTTTAAAATTTTCCTCAGTTGCTGAATATAGATGTTGCTTAAACATAGGAAGAATGATGTAATTTAACATAAAATGATTATATTGTCTCTTAAATCTCTTTCTTCACATTACACATAGCTTTCAGTGGAAATAGTGTGAATACAGAATAGAAAATAAGATTAGAGAAGAGAAAATATTTCTGAATATAACAAAAATGTCGGAACATGCTGTATTTTACTTTATATAATTCCCATTTAGTAATAGTTTTTATGTATACTAAGACAAGTCATTGGTTCCTATTCTCCTAAGAAAATGAATTAAATTGTAGAATGTTCCTTCATTATGTTTTTCAACATTAAGAAATATATTTTTCTTATTTAATCAGTGTCCGTACTTTCCATATAGTTGTACCCTGTACTGAGCATCCAGTCTGACTCTCAAATTCTTGCTAGCAGTCTACTCCTGAGATTTTTACTAAGCACTGTTCCTTCCATGAATCTACACACATATATATTCAGTTACATTTGTCTTTAATTTGAATTTTAAACCACCATCAGATGAGGAGCAGGATGCTTTTCCCCTTCAGTCACCTTCTTTCCCGCAGATGCTACATCATCTCTCCATCTTTTCAAATCAAAGCTTGTCCTATTCTCTTACTCTCTTCTAGGTTAATGGACTCCCCATTTCTGCCATCAGCTCTTCACTGCACTGTCAGCAAGGACTTGGAAAAAGTTCTTGCTGGCAACATTCATTGGAGCAGCAGCTATTCAGCTTGTACACCCTTGCTTACTCATTAGAGTACTCTTCTTGTCACAAACTCAAAGCTGACATCTCTTTTCACATCAGTCCACAGAGAATCCCAGATCCATAAATATTTTCCTGTTTTGTGCTTTTTAATGGATATGTTAAAGCAAATCAAACCTAAATTAATACAGCTAACTAAGAAGTACTAAAAATGAAAATATTGAGAATGTCATGAACTGCAGTGGACTTCAGGATCAGAGGTTTTGCTTTATGATTGGTAAAACCTGAGCACAACCTGTGAATCTGGAGGTCTCTCTGTCCCATGGGTGCTGCTACAGTTCCCATGGGTGTTGCTACAGTACAGAGCAAGATCAAGAGAAAAAGAATGTGGGTTGTATACATTTAAGATGCAGCACTCGAGTGTTGCATTAATCAAACTGCATTGGTGTAAGATCAATTGTTATAAAAGTCAAGGTTTGGGGATATATATATATGTATATGTATACTTTTTTTTTTTTTTTTTTTTTTTTTTCCTTGAGTAAAATTTTGGTAGAAGAAGAATAAAGAAAAGTGAGCAAAAGAGTTTTGGAGTTTCGTTCTTGGTGTAGGATGATGAAATTTGTTTTGGATAATGAGCCTGTGGGGAACACCAGTTATGACAGACTGCCAAGCAGATACAACTCTGTTCACAATGACCCTTTGGGCCCAGCCGTCCAGCCAATGTTTTTTACCCAGTGAACAGAACATACATACATCCAAGTCATGAACAGCCAGTGTCTCCAGGAGACAGCTGTGGAAAGCAGTATCAAATGTTTTGATATCAATGAAATCAATGAAATATACCCATTGCTTCTCATTCACTGAGTTATCCTATTATAGAAGGAGATCAAGTTAGTCAAGCTAGATTTGCCTTTCACAAGCCCATGCTGATTAGATCTGATCTCCTAGTTTTCTTGTGACTTTTTTTGGCATTGAGGTCAGATTGGCAGGCCTGTAATTCTCCAGATCCTTCATCCTGTCCTTGCGTCGCATTTGCTAACTTCCAGTTAACTGAGACCTACCCAGTTAACCAGTTAATTATTAACAGAGTGTCTGTGGATGAGTCCCATCTTGCCCCAGAGATCTGTGCACATCTGAGTAATATAGTGGGTCACTAATCACTTGGCGTCACTTGGCTCCCTGACTTTGTCTTCTAGCTGAGTGTACTGAGTAATCTGAGATCAATTAGTATTACTAATAAAGACTGAGATAAAGTTACCGATGTTTCAGCTTTAGGGCAGTGGAGAGTAATCATGGACTAAGTCAGTTATTTCTTTGTAGAGTGAGGAATGATTTAATTCCTCCACTGCACTCTTACACAATGTTTGCTTAACTTCTGATTTGGAATTGGGACCATATAAATCTTATTGCATCCCTACAAAATCTTTCGTATCTGATTGTGAAACTCTGCAGGGAAAAATGAAGAGTTTTGTCTTTTGGTTTAGAAAAGGGAAGAAAAATGGAGGACATGCATTTTCATGAAATTTTGGATATCTGTATATAAACATAATTAAGATTTATAAAAGTTCTACTTGCGTGAATCTGGCATTTATGATAGTTAGTTTAGCAGAAAATTGAAATGAAATTTTAAATTCAAAGGAACCAAGAGTTCCTCAGTGAATTTGAAGTAGATATCATTAGATGCATATATAGAAGGACCTGGGTAATCCAAATAACCAGTGGTATTTTTACTCCCATACTCAGAGGGGAAAAGCAAACAAGCAAAGAAATAAAAAGACGAGCAAGAAGACAGGGAACATTTCAATGCATAAGATTTAGGCTGCTAAACACTGACATATGAAATACAGTCATTTTGAAAATTTGGTGATTTAAAATTTACATAATTTTTAATGTCTCTGCGTACCTGCTCCAACAATAGGAGAAACTCACTTTCTTTGTCTATCAAAATTCACCTTTTCATCGTAGCTAAATTCTCATTCTGTTCAAATGGTTTCAAGAAAAAGAAGAAAAACTGAAAAAGGAATTCACAAGGGACCCAAGGAAAAGTCTTCTGCTTTAAATGCTTGAATTGTAAAGCTCAGAGCATTGTCTTTTTTCCCTAAATGTGAAACTGGTCCTCATTAGGGAAAGCTTTATAAAAGAGAAAAATACTAAAAAGAGTATGTATAATAATAATAAAAAAAAATCATCCAGCACTCACAATTTCTAAGTGTGGATTTTAATAAGAGATGGATATTACTGAATAATTTACCGGAATATATCACAGAATCACAGAATCACAGAATTATCAAGGTTGGAAAAGACCTAGAAGATCATTTAGTCCAACCATTACCAATACTTCCCAGCTAAATCATATTCATTAACACAACATCCAAACGTTTCTTGAACACTCCCATGGTCGGTGACTCCACCACCTCCCTGGGCAGTGCATTCCAATGCCTGACTACCCTTTCCGAGAAGTAATACTTCCTAATGTTCAGCTTGAATCTCCCCTGGCGCAGCTTAAAACTTTCCCTCTTAAACATTCAGCTTAAAATATTCCCTCTAGTTCTATCATCAATTACACGAGAGAAGAGGCCAACCCCCAGCTCACTACAACCTCCATTCAGGAAGTTATAGAGAGCAATAAGGTCTCCCCTGAGCCTCCTCTTCTCCAGGCTGAACAATCCCAGCTTTCTCAGCCTCTCCTCATAAGGCCTGTGCTCCAGACCCCTCACCAGCTTTGTAGCCCTCCTCTGAATGTGTTCCAGGGCCTCAGTGTCTTTCTTGCAGTGAGGGGCCCAAAACTGAACACAGTACTCGAGGTGCAGCCGCATCAAGCCGAGTACAGGGGGACAATTACCTCCCTGTTCCTGCTAGTAACACTGTTTTTGATGCAAGCCAGGATGCTGTTGGCCTTCTTGGCCACCCGGGCACACTGTCGGCTCATGTTCAGCCGAGCATCAATCAGTACCCCCAGGTCTGATTCCTCCACACAATCCTCCAGCCAATCCGCCCCAAGCCTATAGCGCCATCTGGGGTTGTTGTGGCCAAAGTGCAGGACCCAGCATTTGGTCTTGTTGAACCTCATCCCATTGGCTTCAGCCCAGCTCTCCAGCCTATCCAGATCCCTCTGCAGGGCCTCGCTACCCTCAGGCAGATCGACACTCCCTGCCAATTTGGTGTCATTCACAAACTTACTGAGGGTGCACTCAATGCCGTCATCCAAGTCATCAATAAAGATGTTGAAGAGGACAGGTCCCAGCATCGACCCCTGGGGAACACCACTCATGACTGGTCTCCGACTGGATTTAACTCCATTTACCACCACTCTCTGGGCCCAGTCCTCCATCCAGCTCCTTACCCAGCCAAAAGTGTACTCATCCAAGCCACGGGCTGCCAGCTTTTGCAGGAGAATAGCATGGGAGACACTGTCGAAGGCTTTGCTGAAGTCTAAGTAGACCACATCAACAGCTTGTCCTTCATCCATCAGACAGGTCAAAGGATCATAGAAGGAGATCAGGTTGGTCAAACAGGACCTGCCCTTCACAAACCCATGCTGGCTAAGTCTGATTTCCTGGTCATCCCACACCTGCTGCGTGATCTCCCTCAAGACAATCCATTCCATTACCTTCCCTGGCACCGAGGTCAGGCTAACAGGCCTGTAGTTCCCCAGATCCTCCTTACAACCTTTCTTGTAAATGGGAGTCACGTTGGCAAGCCTCCAGTCTTCCAGGACCTCACCCGTTAACAGGGAGTGCTGAAAGATAATGGAAAGTGGCTCAGTGATCACCTCCACCAGTTCCTTCAGTACTCTCGGGTGAATCTCATCCAGACCCATGGACTTGTGACAGTCCAGTTGGAGTAGTAATTTCCTGGCCGCTTCTTCAAGAATCATAGGGTATATGTGTGTATAAAATAAAAGTAACAGAAACAGTTATTCCTGTAACATTGGTGTTAAATATATTATACACAGAATTTATGAACTTAGTTATGATATTCAGAGGTCTTAAGCTAGGCCAAAATTCCATACAGTTTTGTGTACCCAGTTATGACTGAAAAGAAAGGAAAATGACATTTCTATAGGAAATTGTCAGAATGAAGTTATTCTGGAATAACTAGAGGTAAATACTATTACCTTGCTTTTATTTTTCTGATATTTTTTGTGATGATTTTTGTGTGTTTGTTCTTATTCTCTCTTACCTTATTTACAGACTGAGATACGAAGAGCCATTTTTCCACTGAGTCACCACCATTAGCTGTGCATTTTCACATTGTTAAAATTCTGCACCAGTGAGAGTGACCTACTGTTATTGTTGCCAGTGCTGACATGCATCACTCGCTGCCTCACTGTGCTCACATCCACTGTTGGTTCTCCATAAATGTTCAACAAGTGATGATGAATGTCAGTGGATGCAATTTATTTTTTTTTACATGGAGGAATTCAGTTCCAACCTTTGCTTCATATGCTCTCCCATGTCAGATGCCACTTTTTCAGAGTGCCCATCTGCTTCCATTGTTCACACGGCAACAAAATCTAACAGAATATTGATAGGAAGGTTAAATTCCTGCTACCATGTCAGTGCTCAGTCAGGTTAGAAAGCTCTAATAAATAGAATGTAAATTAAAAACTTGAAAACATAGTGTACAATAATTTTAAAGTACAAACACTAAATTCATTTATCCAGTTTTAAATATACATGTGTGTAAAGCAGCAATTAAGCATGTTCTAATATATTTTAACATTGTATTCACACTGTTAGATGTCTAAATATTGCATTTGAGTGGACAGAATATTGTAGATGAGACCGAGTCAGAAGGGAGCGTTGATCTGTTGGAGAGCAGAAAGAAACTACAGAAGGACCTGGATAGACTGTATTGGTAGGCCAAGGTGAACAATATGAGTTTTAAGAAGGACAAGTGTCGGATACTGCAGTTTTGGTCACAACATCCCCAGGCAACCCTACAGGCTTGGGGATGGGTGACTGGAAAGCTGCCTGATGGACAGGGTCCTCGGTATACTAATGGACAGACAGCTGAATACAAGCTAGTAGTATGCCCAGGTGGCAAAGAAGGCCAATGATGTCCTGACTTGTATCAGGAATGGTGTGGTGAGCAGGACTAGGGAAGTCATCCTGCCCCTGTACTCAGAACTGATGAGGCCTCACCTCAAGTACTATGTTCAGTTTTGGGTACCTCAGTACAGAAAGGACATTCTGGAGCAGGTCCAAGGAATGGCAGCAAGGCTTGTGAAGGGCTTGGAGAATATGCCCTATGAGGAGTGACTGAAGGAACTGCAGCTGTTTAGTCTGGGGAAAAGGTGGCTTATTGCTCCCTTTCAATATCTGAAAGGTGCTTACAGCAAGGGTGGCATTGGTCACTTCTCAGTGGTGACAGGTGATGGGATGAGGGGAAATGTCCTCAAGTTGTACCAGAGGAAGTTTAGGCTGGATATCAGAAATCATTTCTTTAGAGAAAGGGTTGTTAAGCACTAGAGTATGTTCCCCAGGGAGGTGATTGAGTCACCACCTCTGGATGTGTTTAAAAACCATTTGGATGTGGTGCTCAGGGAGATGATTTAGTGGATGGTTGCTAGAGTTAGGGTAGTGTGGCTAGGTTGTGGTTAGACTTGATGATTTTGAAGATTTTCCAACCTGAGCAATTCTATGATTCTGTGATAATGTTTAAGCTAACTACACATATTATGAAAAAATATAAAAGAAATTCTACCAACCTTTCCGAATGTATTATCTCATTTGCCAAAGAAAACTTCAATCAAAAACCAATTTTGCCAGATAGTACACAGTAATCTGAAGTTCTCTTAGATGCCATTTCTAGCACATCAGAAAGATGAAAACTGCACTGAAACTACTTTGTCAGTCATGTTACTCTGACTCAACTTTACAATGACAATCCATTCATCTAAAAATGTTTTCTGCAGTAACGGCATTTAAATATTTACTGAATAAGGTAATTGTTGTATATTTGTATTAGATAACATCCATACTTACCTGTAATGGAACATAATTCTGTTATTTTATTCCATGAAGGAGAATGAATAAAATTTTCCAATTAAAAACAAAAACAAAAACTAAACAAAACAAGCAGTAAGTAAAATTTTATGTGTATGTACAGCTTTCAACAGTATTGTATTTGGGAAAGAAATAACAGGCAATCAAAAAGCAAGAAGAAACATCCTACTGGTAGATAGTCATATTTTCTTATCTGTAAAAATGTTACATTTGAGTCTTTGGTCCCTTTCGTGCAGGGATGACTTTTGAACTGCTGTGTAACCCACATCTACTTAATCTCTGAACTACCAGATGACACAGAATTGAATTCATGCTGTAGTATCTCATTGTCATGGACATTTTTGAATGATGAAGGCTTTGTTTTCCCCTGGAATGATTTTTTAAAGCTCTCTTGCCTAGCACCTTTACTGAATGCAAAGGAAGCATGTGCCAAAAAAGAGCAACTGTTGCTGAATCATTAAATTTTCTATGTATCAGGCTCCAGAGGGGACATAAAATGTTTTGTTTGTTTGTTTGTTTGTTTTCCCTTCAACAGCAGAAAGACTGTTTCTAGAACTTAAATAAAATAGTCAAAATTGTGTTTTCATCTGCTACTTCCCTAGCCTGATGATAGATCTATTTCTCACTAGTTTTGTCCTCAGAGACTGGCACAGACAACAGAATTTCGACATTATTTATAGTGGCTTGACAAAACACTGAAAAATTGATGAAGAAAGACACAAGTACAAACCCAATTTGTCTCTCAAATAAAGTTCTTACTGCAGATAATGTTAATGCTAGTAGAAGTTGAATTCATGTGAGAAAATCTTCTGGAATCTTTCAGTATAATATGCAAATAATATACATATATAAATAATATTTCCAGAGGGATATTATTATTAAACAAACAGTCATTTTATTAAGGTTTTTGTTCAGGCATGCTTTAAATCCTAAAAATGATAAAATTTTCCTTTTTATATGCTATTTTTTCTTCCTAAATTTTCATAGAGCAGAATTGGCTATATAAGTTTTCTATTTCTGTATGTAGTTGGGTTTTATTACTGTCTGTATTTTTGGAAGATTTTTTCACTGCTCCTTTGTATCATCCCTGTTAAAATACTGTAACACTATCACTAAATTCACTCAAGAATCGACACTTAGTAGTTTGGGATTCAGATGACAGATTATATAGGAATGATAGATATGAAAAACATTACTAATCTTGCACAAACACAATTCTTGTGTTTTAAAAGTGCATACATTTATGATATAATCCTATGAGTTCAACAGGATTTTCTGTATACGTATTTTTCATACTTCTTTACTTTTCTCAATAGATATTGAAGTTTGATATGTTCTTTTGTTTTGAATTAATGGAAGTAATGACTTACTTAGAATTCAGATTAAACTGTGATTTTTCAGTGTGAGTAGAAGTCTGTAGTTTTATTGCTTTGTAATTGAACACAAACATATTGTTATAACACATAATGAAAGGCACGTGTGAGCTTTTTTTAGAGATTAAGAAAAAATATCTAAAATGCAGAAGATTCTTGAACTCACTGCATATAAAGATTGTATAATTTTATTTATAAGATTAAACTAAGGAGCAATGTAATATTAATAAAGACACCTTATTTGCTAAGACTTAAGACTGGAGCAAATAAAAAAAAAATACAGAGGGTGCTTAGCTAAAAGCAGGATATCTGTTATTTAAGTTGTTCTGCCTTTTGTAATAGCTGAGATGTTTAATGGGATAGCAGCTGCAGCAATAATGTAGTGGAATTGTTACAGGTTTCTATGAGAAGTGGAGCAATATTGGAAAAATCTTTTAGTGTATCCGAGAGAAATATGGAAGTAAATTAATACATTTTTTCTTTTTATCTAGGTGGGATGGATTCTACCTGCTGATGCTAAAGTTATAATAATGAATAGACACTTTTTTCATCAATGATCCCCTGAGGTGAAACCATCCTTAATCCTTTCACAAAAATTTCACTTGCTAACAGGACCAGTATTAGTGTTAGAGAGGAATTAGAATTCAATTTTGAAGTCTTCAATGAAGAATACTAGTGTGGCTTTTTCCATGAGTCTGAACAGCTATTTCTCCACATTCACTGAAATACGCCGATAGAATTTCAGTCTTAAATAAAAACATTTTCTACTAGAAGGAAGCATGTAGATATAGGTTGGTCTATGAGGGCTGCTTCAAAAGTAATGCGTCCTATTTTATTGTGTTGGCCCGCAACATCAGAGACAGATGTTGGTAGTATGGTGGCAGAGGTTGAACCTCCTTACCAATATTCTGTTAGAATTTATTGCTGTGTGACAGACGGTGGCAGATGAGCACTCTGAGAAAATGGTGTCTGACGTGGAAGTGTGTATGAAGCAAAGCAGTGAAACTGCTTTTTCCACGTGGAATTACTCCATGTGGAAAAAATTGCACCCACTGACATTCACTGACACTTCCTGAACAGTAATGGAGACCAAACGGTGTGAGCACAGAGGTGGTGTGCTTTGGCAATGGTGACAGTGATGAGAAAGTCAAACCACATTTTGGACAGTCATGTACAGCTATCACACCACAAAATGAAAAACATTGCATATTGATTAGCTTGTCTGTCTAATGCTGGTAATTATACTGAAAAATAGTGTTTTGTAGCTGAGAATTCACTCTATCGAATATTTATTTGTACTTCATTTTAGCTTTGTAGCAGTAATAAAAGACATCTATTTACATTTTTAAGCACATCATACTCTATCAATAGCTCCTTTCTTATCAGTTGTTCTAATGACTCAAGTAGTTTACTTTGCTGTCATGTAAATATGTGAATTACCTTTGTCTTGTAGGATACAATAAACATTTTGCTTGAAACAGTATGCAAAGCTTAGAAACTTGAAGAAAGTGGAAATACTTAATGAGAATATTCTGTAATATTCCTAGTATCATTTTGATTGTTAATTAAATTATTTATCTTATGGTTGTACTCAAAGGAATCATCAAATATACAGTTTTTTTCGTCATGCAATAAATTTGGAAAAAAATACTGTTTGTTTTCAAAATTTAGTGTTGAATTGGAGAAGGTAAACCAAATAAATGAGTGCAGCAAAAACAAAAAGTAATCAAGACGTAGATAAGTTGAACTATTAAAAATACAATAAAAATGGTTGTCAAAAAATGTTCAGTGTTAGTTAATAAAATAAGATGCATTACAACAAACAAACAAAAAACCAGGGAAAACTAAAAAATTTTAAAGGCCATGAAAAGATCAGAAAATTGAGAGAGTTAAACAGCTGTTTGACAGTAACAATCTTCTCCACATTCACTTTCCTTTTTAATATGGATTTACCTCATGCGATGCATGTGAAGTAAATGAATTCCAAGTTCATTGTTGGTGAATATACTGGCAGTTCAGAGCTAATAAGCAATGCTATTTCATTCAATTATACTTACTGTTTTTCAGATTTTATTTGAAGACTCAAGAATTGTATTTCTATTTTTTTTCTTAAAATATAATCCATATCTTCAGTAACAATCTGTAGCTTACCACATGCAACAGATGTAAAAGATTTTTGTAGGGCAGCCAACATACTTTCTTTGATTTCATACGTTTCACATGTGAATATTTTCTCCTATGAATTGGTGCTAGCAAAGCCCATAGTTTCTTCTTTTTTTTCTTTTTTTCTTTCTTTCTTTTTTTTTTTTTTGAACATGTTTAAACAAGAGCAACATCTAACATTTCCAAGTTCTTTAACTACTATTTTCTCAGTTAGATATTTCAGATAGGAGCTCAAAGGCTTCCTGTTTCAAAGATGATAGATTTTTTGTTACTCAGCTTGAAAATATGAATCACTCATCAAAAATCTGGAATATAAAAATGATCCTGTTGAATAGTTTCAATAGTTTAATATTTCTGATGTCCATTTGGTTTAATTTTTAATTCAGATCAAATGCTAGCTGACCTTTTTACCTCTCACTTTACTTCTTCATCTGAAGAGACAGTCAGCTTCACCTCTGGCCCTGGAAAGGTGAGAGAACAACTTGTTCTAAATATACTTTTCAAGCAATTAGAAGAATATTACCAATAGTAGTCAACAAGGATTCACCAAGGGGAAATCATACCCTCCCTATCACTGGCAGGGAAACAGGGAGAAAGCACTGGATGTTGTGTACCTTGATTTCAACAAGGCTTTTGATGCTGTCTCCCACAACATCCTTATCATGAAGCTTGGAAAGTGTGGGGAGGGATGAGTGGATGGTGACGTAGATTGAAGACTGTCTGACTGTCAGAGTTCATAAAATTTTCAACAGTGGCAGTGTGGTTTAGGGCCTGTAACTAGCAGTGTTCCCCAGGAGTTGATACTGGGTCTAGTCTTGTTCAGCATCTTCATCAACAATCTGGATGAAGGGATAGACTCCACCCTTGGCAAGCTTGCTGATGATACAAAGATGGAAGGAGTGGCTGTCACAGCAGAAGACTGTGCTACCATTCAACAAGGACTGGACAGGCTAGAGAGTTGGGTAGGGAGGAGCCTGATGAGATTTAACAAGAGCAAATGTAGAGTCTTGAACCTGGGGAGGAATAACTGCATGCATCAGTACAGGTTAGGGGCTGACCTACTGAAGAGGAGCTCTGTAGAGAAGCACTTAAGGGTCCTGGTGGATGAGCCAGCAGTGTTCCCTTGTGGCAGAGAAGGCCAGTGGTGTTCTGGAGTGCATTAAGAAAAGCCTGTACAGTAGGTCAAGGAAGGTAATAATCCCTCACTTTTCTCTGGTGAGGCAACATTTAGAATACTGTGCCACATTCTGGGCTCCCCAGTTCAAAAAAGACAGGGATCTCTTGGAAGAAGTCCAGCAGAAGGCCTCAAAGATGATAATGGGCCTGGAGTATCTCCCATATGCGGAATGGTTGAGTAACCTGGGTATGTTCAGCCTGGGGAAGAGAAGAGGGAACCTGATAAATGTTCATAAATGTCTAAGGGGAGGTGGGAGGCAAATGGATGAGGCCAGACTCTTCTCGGTGATGTGTAGCAGTGATTGAAAACTTGAATATAGGAAGTTCCATTATAACATTCTGAAGAACTTTAAGGGTGACAGAGCACTGGAACAGATTGCCCAGAGAGGTTGTGCAGTGACCTTCCATTGAGTTGTTCAAGACCCATCTGGACACCTACCTGTGTGACCTATGGTAGGGCACCTACTTATTGCAGGGGGATTGGACTTGGTGATTTCCAACCCCTGCAATTCTGCAATTCTGTGATGTTCTGAGAACAAACACAGATATGCATAAAGAGAAAAAATTCTTATACTGAATATGGCCAAGTCAGTCAACTGTATATTTTCCAGGAGTACATTTTGATGGATCAATATGTTTTATATGGAAATAAATCTAGATGGGTACATTATAATATTGTACTCTGAGCTTGTAATGCTGTTAGCTGAAGCATGGCAGAGTAATTGTAAGAAATACATAGATTATATTCTCTAATAGTACTAGACATAAATCACAGAACTACTGATATGATGACTTTTTATCAAATTTACATTTCTTTTTACTATGACTTGCTAACGGAAGAAAAAGTACATATATGCATATATATATATATATATAATTTTTTTCTTAAAGCAAGTTAGTGAATATGACATAAATTTCACTGAAAAAAATATTTTCTTCAAACAACTGAGACACTTCTGATTGCCTTGCATATATTACACATGTAGTTAATTATCTGATTGCTTAGGTTTTTTAGTTTTTTTTAGCTTTTTAGTTAGTATTTCTTGCATCTGTAATTCATGTGTAGGTCAGCTATTGGACACTATCAGATACAGTAAATGGTATGCAAGTATACACATGCTTGCATTACATTAAAAATAAACATAAAGAGTTACTGCATAAAAAGTCAAAATAAGGATTAGCATTTTTTTTCTTGGAAATCAAGAAAATCTTTGAATGGAAACCCTCACTGAACAAATGTACTATCTTTTTTTACTACTAAAATATGTTTAATTCAACAACTCTCTAAAAGACAGTGGAAATAAATCCCCTTCTTGCTTCCTTGAGAAATTGCCTATTGGGTCTTCAAAGAGTAAATTATGAAATCAACAGTCAAATCTGAAGGATTTTTTTATTTTATTTTTTTTTTTCAGGATTTTCAATCTAGCCAGTAAGTTTTGAATTAAAAGGAAACTATCTACTACTTGAGGAATTTCAGAATCAGAGAACTGTAGATATGAAGATCATCTATGCCAAACCCAAAGCTAAAGTATGTTCCCTGCAGTAGGTTACACAGGAAATTGTCTAGGTGGGTTTTGAATATGCCCAGAGAAGGAGACTACACAGCTTCTCCATGTTGTTTGTTTTCATGTTCTGTCACCCTCAAAGTAAAGAAGATTTTCTTCAAGTTCGTAAAGAACTTCCTGTGTTCCAGTTTGTGGCCGTTGCCCTTTGTCCTGTTGCTGGGTGCCACTAGAAAGAACCTGTCCCTATCCACTTGAAACCTGCCCTTTAGATACTGATGTATTGATAGGATTGACTTTCAGTTTTCTTTTCTTTAGCTAAACAACCTCAGGTCTCTCAACCTCTCCTCATAACAGAGATGCTACTTGCCCCCAGTCATCTGATTCCCCCCCGGAATCTCTGTAGAAGTTCCCTGTCTTTCTTGAACTGCAGGATCCCTGAACTGGAATAAGCACTCCAGATATGGTCTTACTGTGGCAGAGTAGAGGGGGAGGATAACTTCTCTCGACCTTCTGGTCACACTCCTTTTAATACAACTCAGGATACCAGAGAGGATTGTGACCAAAAGGTTACATTTCTGGCTTGTGGTCATCATGAGGAGATGCTCCATACAGCTGGTGTAAGACAGTGTGATTGTTAGGACAAACTTTTAAACAAATAACTGCTTTTTTCCTAAATCATGGTTGAAGTATTGTAGTCAAAGTTCACAGCTGGTAACCTCCATTAGTTCTAAGAACAGTTCAAATGCAAGCATGGAATCATATGCCTTTGGAGTGCTCTTTTGCTAGCAGTATGTTTTGTGGATAGAACCATTATGCAGTCCAGAGATCTTTCTGCATGCCTACAGTTTTTTGTTGGTTTTTTGCTTGTTTGTTTGTTTTGTTTTAAGCTTAATTCTGTTAAAATTTTATGAAGTAAGACAGTATAAATTATTAATTTCACCGAAAGAAAAATTAAAAAAAATAAATTGTGTAAGCTGTGCTTGTAGGTTATTTGCTTAATAGCTTGATGTCATTAATTATCTCTTTTCTTTTTTCTCTTTTTTTTTTTTTCCCCAAACAGTTCTGAAGAGTAAATCTTTACTTCATGTATTGTTGATAAACTATTTTATATTCATTGTTATTTCTTCATTTGCAGCTAGTTTGGCTAATCAATTTGTTATGTGCACAAGCAGTCTGAATGAACAACTGAAATTTTTGTGAAGGTTTATTAATTCATGCAAGTAATGCAATACACAGTTTTCTGTGCAAAAGAACAAAATGCCATGCTCGTATGTCAAGATATATATATTTTTTTCTTTATTAGTACCCACTTGAATAGAAAGACCTTCAAATACTAAAAAAATATTCCCCCACTATTCTTTGAGATAACTTTTTTTTTTTAATTTATTTAGAAAATCTAATCCTTGATGTTTCATTTTATTTTTGATTTCGGAGTCATTTTCTACAAATATAAAACTTGATCTTGTTTCAAGGCTTGCTGTACTATTGATTCTACTTTGCTTACTCCTGATGATCCTTTTCTGGAGCATAAATGCATCGCAGAAACATAAAGCAAGATCTTTGATGTAACTTCCATGATCTATTCCTCAGAGAATGTCTGTACATTGTTTTCAGCTAATATGACTGCTGACACTCCAATATTCTAGCTAACTTCAGTGCTACAAAATATAGAATTCTATGAAGTGCAAGGTGTAATGCATGTTGAGCTGACAAATCTGTTTAACTCAATGCTCAAGTATGTTTTTACCTCTCGGTCAAAGCCAGCACATACAATGAATGTCATATGATAGAGCCATTCGCTACTTTTTAGTTCGATTTCAGCTCACACCTACTCACAGGTCATTAATCTCTATAAAATATTTAAAGATTTTATGGAGATTTTTATTATTTTATTATTTGATATGAAGATAAGCAATGACATTCACATAGTCTTTCAGATTTTTTTTTACAATTACACAATTATGTTCTTTTTTTTCCCCATGCTTCTTGAGAATACAACAGGATTTGGTAAGTGGAAGAGACAGAACTGCTTTTTTTCAGTTAATTTTTTTTCATTGTGACGCCAGGAAAACATTAAAATCAACTAGACAGCTGTTTGCAAGACTCTTTCTCTAGTGATACATTACGTAGGTCTCTTGACACTGGAAGGCAAGGCTGTTTCAAAAATGATAATTTGTTTTCAGAACTCTAGATACTGTACTAAATAATTTATTGTATTTATCATGAAGCAATTCAAGAATACATCAAATATCTGAAGTATAATAAGATCTATATTGTCTCTATTTGGTCAAGCTCTGAAAGCTCCCAAATCAGTAAAATAGAACTCTGATGCTACAATTTTGTTTACTGGTCATTGTCCATCGTATAGTGCAATGAAAAGAAAAGAGAAACCATAATTAGTGAATGTGTAAACTTTTATTTAATTAATACTAATATAATAATAATATTTTTTTATTTAATTGTTTCTCTATAAAGCAAGATACATTCTCATTGTGTTGCATATTTACTCTTTTTAAGAACAGTTCTCATTTTGTAGCGTGTCTTTTCTTAGGTATGTGACTAAGTATACTTGTATTAGGATATATTAACAGTTATTGAGAACTGATATCATTTTGAGAGAAGGCACTGTAACAAAGGCAGGAGATTAAATGTGGATTCATAAGTCTTTTAGCTGCCTGTAAGAACAGGCTGGAGGGGAGAATAGCAGTCCTTAGTTACAGTCCTCAAGCATGTAGTTCTCCAAATTTAGAAATAATCTGATTATGATTAGAACAAAATTTTCCTATTATCATCTTCAGTTTACAGACAGAGCACTAGGGAAGGGCTCACTACAGAATAATGATGCTCTTCTTTGGTTTGGAAGGAAATTCATGTTACTTCATTCAGGAATAATACAAATATTGCATGAAACTCCACATTCCAACTCCACTATTTGTAATGAAGTAATTTTCTGCTTATTCTGATCAATTGTAAGACTGTCATGAAACTAGGAGTAGAGCTGAACATTACAGAATTTTGAGAGGAATTTGACAAGACAGAAAATCTCAGTCTCTTGATGTTGCTATACTGATTATTGTCGTGACAGAGTTATTATGGAATCTGGAAGCTCATATGAGGACTACTTCACCATAGTAAGCGTAACAAGATATGATTTCGTACAGTTTCAGCGATAGCTGTATTTGTAATCTATCTTTAAACAACATGTAACAAGAAAATCCTGTATATCCAACAGTAAGAAAATAAAAAAATAAGAAAATAAGAAAAAATAAAAATGCCAGGAAGGAGGCAAAATTTTATGTTCATGTTAATTATTTGCTGGAAAGCTTGCAAATTACAAATACTTTTGGAAGATTATTTGTAGGTAAATACTGGCTATTGTCACTATTGTACTTTTTAGAGTGATAATGTAGTAAACTGAAGTTTAAGGCCAGTATTTAGTTACATAAAAAAATATAGTGCTGACAGAGCTGAAGATGTGTGTCTCAAGTATGTATTTGAAGGATGAAATAAAAATATTCCTAATACAGATTTTCTGCTATATGGCTGATACTGTTGTAGAAACAGCATACATTGCAATGCCTTCTTCAAAAACAAGAAAAATAATTGATGAGTAGTTTAATATTAAGAACATTCCAGTGACTTATTGGCATTTTAAATCTGAGAAATGTGAACAATAAATCATTGCTTGAAATTATAAAATCAAGTGAAGTTAGAAATGAAAGGAACATTTTTTTTAGAAAGAAATTATGCAATTACATCATTTAATTTTGTAGCAAATTCTAAAAATTCAAATTCAAATTCAAAATTCAAAAAAAGCAAATTCAAAATCTTCCTCTGACACTTAGAATAAGAACTGGATCAGGTTTTTTTAATATATTATTTATTGTATTCAATCGCCGAGACCAATTTAAATTACCTTCTACACAAGTCAAAACTTACATTGTAAGAGCTTTTTCTCAGTCAATTTGCACTACATTACAGCCTTCCAACAAGATATCATTCAGTTTATCACCACAAAGGACTATGCCTTCTTAACTTTGCCAAAAAGCAAGATAAAATTTATACCTTCATGAAATTAGTTTAAGCTAATGCACTTTGTCTCAAAAAGTTAAGGTGAGGTAAATGTACACATATGGTCTATTGTAAGTCACCTGACGAAAAGTAATTTGTAAAGCTACTATACATTGATTGCTTCTGGTCATATGCCCATAGCCTTATCTGAATAGGAAATTTTCTGCACTTACTTGGTGCTCCATGGGTAGAAGCACTTTTATGAAATGTGATGAGTCTGATATTTTTATGGGAATAAGTACTTCTGAAAATCACAGGGCAAATGAACAAGCCATAGAGTGCAGACCCTAATCTGTACTTCAATCAGTTACAGAATCTGATTCTTGTTAAAATCCTGCTGTGATTCATAGTGGTAGTAATGCTAGATACTTGACAGAATATGACATACTTTGAGACCTATGCTAATATGGTTTACTTAAACCTGTTGTTCTTCTCCTTTAGGGCTGCTGGAAGCATCTTCATGTTTTACAAGGTGACTGCAAATGTAAAGAAAATGACTAAAAAATGTTTGACAAAACAGGGGTCAGCATTTCAGAATCTAAGTGCTACAATGAAAATACCTTTACATAGATGTTTTTTCAAAACTAAAGACCATAGATACAATCTACATAATCACAGAGAGATGATGACTAATGCAGGCTGAACAGATGAGCTGTTAAAAAATAAAGATCCTATTTACATATAAGGTGACTGATGTATGTGAAAGATCACTCTTAAATAAACATTTCCACGTAAAGATTAAATAAAATAAGAAAATGATGTTTATATTTGTAAAAAATAACAAAAACAAACAAACAAACAAACAAACAAAGCATTTTCTAAAGAGTGCTAGGATGCACCTGTACTGCTGTACTGTAGCAAATCAGAATTACTAAATAAAATAGTTTTGATATCTTTCTCCTGGAAAATTATATTAGCTTCTTCTTTCTAAAGCTATACAGTGATTCACCAAATGATTTACAGAAGCAGCAATGATATTATCCTACAATAACTGGCCTCTGTGTCAATCTTACTTGGTAAGTAAATAAAATCAACAACCTTTTCACTCTTAGAAGTGTTTTTTCCTGAACAAGGATGAAATACAGAAACATCAACTGGTATATTTGTAAGAAGTTAAAAGTAATGATGCTTGCTCCACCAATAAGCATCAGTTCTCAGTGCTCTTACTGCAGAAGCTACTGGTGCTGTGCAATTTTATATAACCCATTTTCTTGTTTTCCATATGGCCAAGAACCTTGAATGAAAACAGGATCTTAACAGATCATCATCTCTACTTGAATTAATAACATTCTGTTTGCGATATTACAAATTATTGCTATGAAAATGGTAATGATTTCACAGAAGGTTATGGTAAAAAATAAGCTGTAAATGTTTCTAATCAAAGATACTATTTTCATGCAAATGAAAATCTAATTAGATGAGGAAACGATCTGTTTCTTACAGACCACTATGAAAAGAACGGCTCAGCATTATATATGATTTGATAAAAATGTTAGCCTGAATAAAGCCTCTGGAGTAAGTAAAAGCTCTTGAATATCCAGGCCTGGGGCCCCCAGTGCATGAAAGATGTGGAGCTCTTGGTGAGGGTCCAGAGGAGGGCCAGTAAGATGAATAGAGGGCTGGAGCACCTTACCTATGAGAAAAGGTTGAGGGAAATGGCTTGTTTAGCTTGTAGAAGAGAAGGCTCCAGAGAGACCTCACTGGGGCCTTCCAGTACTTGAAGGGAGTGTATAAACAGGAAGGGGAATGGCTGTTTACAAGGGTGGATATTGGCAGTGCAAAGGGGAATGGTTTTAAACTGAGACAGATGAAGTTTAGCTTAGATATTATAAGGAAGTTTTTTCACTCAGAGGGTGGTGATGCACTGAACAGGTTGCCCAAGGAGGTTGTGGATGCCCCATCCCTGGAGGCATTTGAGGTCAGGCTGGGTGTAACTCTGGGCAGCCTGGTCTGGTGGTTGGTGATGCTGCACATAGGAGGAGGGTTAAAACAAGATGATCATTATGGTCCTTTTCAACCCAGGCCATTCTATGATATGATTCTATGACCTAATTCAGGCATTTAAGGTATAATCCTAAAACATTCAGTCCATGTAAGTTCTGCTGAAATCAGAACAATTTTTGTTATTGGAGCCACTGCAAAAAATAATGTTTGACTTCTGTTAAGTCTAAAGTGCAGCTTCATTCAAACAGAGAATTTGTGTTACATAATCTATATGAATCCTGAATAAAATTTTGATAAAATGCTGAAGAACATTATGATGGGTTGCAAGTCTAACATTATGTATAAAACAATATTTTAGATTCAGTTTAAATTTGCTTTTATTTATTTATTTTCTCCTTAAAAATTTCTTCTGTTGAATGAAAAATTAAGATAATACTTTACAAGTTCTTTATTGATGTTTACATCCCTAAAATTTCATTGCTTTATTCAGTGCTGTTAATTTGGGTACTTCGTTCTTCAAAATAATTCTGATAGTGAAGATGCTTTAAGCCAGATCTTCCAAAAGCTTTCAGTCATGCTTACAGAATTAGTGTTAGTAGACATAACTGGACATTATCTTAAGAACATGTATTTTATCAGAGTATACAAGTAATGAAGCTCTGCACAGAGCTTTATCAACATTTAGTAAAAGGCCATTAAGTGATAATTTTAATTTCTGAATGAAAAATGTCAATTTGTTAAACACTCAAGCTGAAAAAAAAATGCTTTAAATCAAGTAATTCCATTATTTTACCTCTCACACTAATAAAATTGTGAAAATCATTTTATTAAGTACCTTTTGATTGCTTTGACCCTTTGGATATCCATTTGTCTTTTATCATCTTATTGTTTACCATTCTGTAGAACTAGATAGATTGCTAGTCAGAGGAGAGAGACCCATACTGAGTTGCTGGCTACAGCACTTGCCTAGATTATATTATTTAGGCATATATTCAGTGACCCCATGATGTAGTATGTTCCACCATGGGCCTCTCCTGGGCAGCAGAGAACTGCTCCACACCTGGAGCTTCCTGTCTTTCTGCACTGGCCTGGGCATATGCAGGGCTATTTCTCTTACATTTTCTCACTCCTCTCTCCCACCTGCTGTTGCTCATTACTCTTATCCTGCTTTCTTAAATCTCTTCTCTCAGAGGCACAACCAGTGTCACTCATGGCTCAGCTCTGGCAGCAGTGGTTCCCTTTTGGAAACAGCTGGAGCTGGCCCTCCTCTGACATGGGGCAGCTGCTGCGCTCAGCTCAAAGAGGCCTCTCCTGTGACTCTCCTGCTATCAAAACCTTGAAACCTTGTTGTGTAAGCACAATACACTTCCACACTACGGCATATTTAAGCAATAACTATATTTTTAAAAAAATATAATTTCTGTTTTCATGTTACTGCCTACTCTAACCTATCTGTATACAAAATTTGGCACTTTAAAAATATACTCTCATATGCCAAAATGAATACTTGAATATATATGTGCTATTGTAAAAAAATGAAAATGGTATTAAAATGTTAGCAGAATACTTAGGACATTAAGGATTGTAATTCTAACAATTCTCATTTGTATTCAAGTATATTATTATTATTGTGTCACACATACACAAAAATATAAAAACATCATTAACCAATACATTTTCTGAATTTGATACAAAAATGTAATTAATATTGTCAACTAGAAAATAACCCTGGACTACTTTTGATCTGACACTGACAGTTCTTTTAAATTATTTCATTAAGAATTTAACATTTACATCGTACTAATTTTATAAAACTAATTAAAACCACAGAACTGTTTAAGTATTTTACATTTAAAGGCATTTGGTTAAAATGTATGAATGCTGTTGGAAATGAGACAAGAAATGAAGAAGGATCTTAACTCCTATCTGAGGCCTTGTCAAACAGAAATTAGGATTTTGCTTATTTTCCATATGACTATACTAATGCAGAATTTGATATCCTTTCTTCTAAGGAAGGCTTAAAGTGTGTGCCCCAGTGGCACAGTGGTAGGAATGCCGCTTTGCAACACCGGGGCCTGGGTTAAAATCCCCTTGTGGCACAAGTGGTAGAAGTGCCGCTCTGCTACACAAAGGCTTGAATCCCGGGGGTTGGACTCGATGATCTCTAAGGTCCCTTCCAACTCGCACGAGACTATGATACTATGAAAGAGCTTAGCCCATGTTTCTGTATAGTGTAGGAATTCAGGCACTTGCTCCAGAACTGTTTAAGTTTAAGCCTCTTCAGGATGGGCAAGACTCATTACCTTAGTTATCTTGATTTAGCATTAGACTGCTTTGTGAAAGAATTTTTCATTCACCCAACAGTCTGGCCTTCTGAGAAAGATATCTGGCAACTGTTAGAGATAAAGAATTTTGATAAGGTTTCTGTTTTCTGTTGCCTTATTCTATTAGCTGATTGATTCTTTGGGAATTAAAATGGAGAAAAAAAAAAAAAAAAGTCAATGGAGAAAAGTAGGTGAAACTTCTCTGAAATATTTTGTTGATTAACTTTGGCTGGAACATGATTGCCTCACTTAGGAGATCAGGATCATCAAGTTAGAACTAGAGGACATTTTTAATTATTTTTATTTTTTTGTCTATGTCAAATAGGTAGGCTGAATTTGGCCTATATTGCTTTAAAATTCATGATCACATCCTCAGTTGATAAAAGGCTGATGTAAGTCTGGATAAAGTCAGGCCTGAATCTGTAATATTCTGTAGTAACACCTTGAATCCTTTAACTGGTATTTTGTCTTCATTAACTTTCTCTTCTGGTAATACATCAGTTTCAATATTTGTACCTGTAGTTGGCCCTTCATATTGATTTTTTTAAATTAAGTTAGAAAAGGTTGTGGATGTCTTCTATGTAGATATGAAATGTATCATTGCAAAGAACTATATATCTTAGCAGTAGAATAGAAAGCAAGGGCGCAGTTCACAGTTAGTGATGAGCTTGCACTTAAAATATACAAGAAAGCTAGAATTCACTTAGGTAGATCTCTCTTACCATTATGCAGATATCCTTTTAAAAATGTATACTGAGATAAATCCACACATTTTCCATAGCCTTTAGAGCATCAGTGTTTTCAGTGGCTAAAGATTAATTAGTTATCTTGTTATTTAGTTATTTAAGAGAATTTTGAAGAGAAGCAAAGAATGCATCTGAACCAAAAGCTTGGTCCAAAATATCTTGGACACTATGACAGCAAGAAAAAGTAAATTCAGTCTCATTGTAATTGTGAATAGCTCATAGCTAATTTATTTATTTATTTATTTATTATATGTGTACAACTGTGATAATTAGGCTAATAAACAGATGTGGCAGATGTGAAGACAGCAACATGGTAAAACATGGTGACTGCTAGATCAGAGTGGAAAATAGCAGCCTTTCCCATAATGGATTTTTAATAGTATTTTGAGCTGAAAGTTGATTTTGGTACATTAAAAACAATCTTCTTGCATCATATCTATTTCCACAGCTTCTTACTGGTTTATCATCTAATCGCAGCAGTATTCCTCACAACTTTCATCTCTGCTTTTTTGCCTTATCAATGAATTTTGTTATTCTACCTCTCCTTCCTTATCTCTGTATTTTATCCAACCATCTTGTTTAGCTCAGTAAATACAGCATTTCTAAATAAAGTAATTGCCATTAGTAACAGAGATCCCTGTGTTCTATTGACTCAGGACATGTTTGTGCTTGTTTCAGCCTGAGTTATTTTATCTTGTTTTAGCAGTCATTCACAACTATTTAATGATAGTATAAACTTTATTATTATTATTATTTAATTATATTTAAATTTCACAATATAGTGATAATGAATAATAAAGTGAAAAAATGTAATAAAGAAATGTATTATATATGTATTTCTATATATATAATATTATAAATATAATTAATAAGAACACATAGATAAAGTGTGTTATGGCCAAGCAGACATAGAATGAAGCTATTTCTTATTCCTGAAATCTTATATTGGCCCAAATACTTTATATATGCAACCAAAAAGGTATTGTTAAAACAACTAAAATCATAGCAGTCTAATCAAAGAGTTCTTATAATTAGAAATTTAATCATTGCATCATATCACAATAAAATTCTAAATTATAATAAATTGTAAATTGCTATACGCTATCTCTTTTTCTGGAGTTGTGCTAAAACAGAGGAGATTTTGATTGAGTAAGTGAAAAAAAAAATGATTTTTTCTTTATAAAGATAATGAAGCAGTGGAACCCTTTCCCAGAGAGATGATGATGGATTTCCAGTGTTTGGAGGCATTCAAGGTCATACTGGACTGGGCTTTGAGCAACCTGATAGAGCTGTAGTTGTCCCTGTCCATTGCAAGGGAGTTGGACTAGATGATCTCAGTCTTCACTTCATAGACTCCCCCTTGGGACTCCTGGGCCCTGGAGGGAAGAGAGAGAGCCCAGGAAAGAGTATAAGTGTAATCAATGTGCATAAATCCATGGACCCTGATGGGATGCATCCACATGTGCTGAGGGAGGTGGCAGAGGTGAGTGCTGAACTGCTCTCTATCATCTTTTACAGGTCTTGGAGAACAGGAGAGGTGCCTGAAGACTGGAGGATAGCCAATGTCACTCTAGTCTTCAAGAAAGGCAGGAAGGAGGATCCAGAAAACTACCGGCCAGTAGTCAGTCCATCCCTGGAAAGGTGATGGAACAGTTATATACCATCTCCAAGCAACTGGAAGAGAATAATGTTATCAGGAATAGTTAGCAAGGATTTACCAAGGGAAAATTGTGCTCAACCAACTGTGTAGCCTTCTATGATGGCATCATCATCTGGGTAGATGGTGGGAGAAAAATGAATGCTGTCTACCTTGACTTTACAAGGCTTTTGATACTGTCTCCCATGACATCTTGATAACAAAGCTGAGAAAATGTGGGATAGATGAGTAGGTGATGAGATTGGAGAACTGGCTGACTGGCCAAGTTCAGAGGGTGGTGATTGGTGATGCAGAGTCTGGATGGTGACCTGTGACTAGTTGTGTTCCCCAGGGGCCGGTGCTGGGTCTGGTCTTGTTCAATATCTTCAGTGATAACCTTGATGAGGGGATAGTGTCCACCCTCAGTAAGTATACCTTTGATACAATGCTGGGAGGTATGGCTGACAAGGCTGTGCTACCATTCAGCAAGACCTGAACAGACTGGAGAGCTGGGTAGCAATAAACAAGATGAGGTTTAACAAGTGCAACTGTAGAGTCTTGCACCTGGGAAAGAATAACCACAATTATCAGTACAATTTGGGACATGACCTGCTGGAGAGCAGCTCTGCAGAGAACGACCTGGAAGTCCTGGTGGATGACAAGTTGGCCCCTGGTAACCAGGAAAGCCAGTGTCCTGGAGTACATAAAAGCAGCATTGCCAGCAGGTCAAGGGAGGTGGTCCTTTCCTCCACTCTGCCCTGGTCAGGCCTCACCTGGAGTATTATATCCAGTTCTTATTTCCCCAGACCTGGAGTATCTCCCCTATAAGGAACGGCTGAGAGAAATGGGTCAGTTCAGCCTTGAGAAAATAAGACTCAGAGGTAGTCCTGTTAATGTTTATAAATATGTGTGACAGTTGAAGAGAACATGTCCCACCTCTTCTTAGTGGTCTGTGAGGAAGGACCAGGGGAAATGACCATAAACTGGAGTACAGGAAGTTCTGGACCAACAATAGAAGGAACTTCTTCACAGTGAGGGTGTTGGAACACTGGAACAAGCTGCCCAGGGAAGTTGTGTATTCTTCTCCAGTGATATTCAAGATATTCAAAATGCCTACCTGTGTAACCTGCTGTAGGGAGTGTGCTTTGCAGAGGGGCTGGACTTGATGATCTCTAGAGGTCCCTTCCAACCCCTACAGTTCTGTGATTCTGTCAAGTTTACTGGTACATTCCCACTCAAATGATTCTATGATTCTATGATTCTTATCTTTGCACTGCTCCTCTGGATCTGAGGTAAATGTTTTCAGTTTGGAATGGGATATGGCAAGTTATCTGCTCAGTACTTCATCTGGAGGAGTACTAGTTCAGTGATAATGGCTTCTTTCTCTTATCTCCAGGATATATTTAGGGCTGCTTTTATGTCTTTGTTAATCCTGTTTTCCAGTTTCATCTTTCTTAAATGGTCTGCAAACATATTATACATACAGTGATTCTGTTTGACAGTGTATTCTGTGTGTTGTTCACTTTTTTTTTTTTTTTTTTTTTTTTCCTTCAGGGAACAAATTCTAAGAACAACTTTGTCTCGCTCCCAAGTCAGCATTTCTCTGAGTTGTTTATAACCCTGAAGCCTGTGCTGTGTGTCCTGTCTCTTACCATGCCATCCACGCTTGTACTTCTGCTTCTGCAGTCACAGTGTACAACTGAAAGTACAAATAAAGCAGAATATAGCACTGCTCACTAGAAAAGCGGGTGTTATAGAAAATAAAAAACAAATTTGCAGGCAATCTGATGCAAGTGAAATGAAGAAAACCTTGCAAACACTAATCCTGAAGCTCTGAGAGTCAGGTACATATTACAGTCTGTTACTATCAATGACATTCATGTGCATTCTGGGCTACTGGGGTAAGAAGTCCTATGAAAACATAAATTACAAACCATACCTGATAGTATTCAAGGTAAAAACATTTTCAAAGTTAACAAAGGGGACAGAATAACTGGAAACACTGAACAACGGTGCTCATAAACCAACCCTGGAGACCCTCATGGGGAGAGTCAAACTACTGGCAATTAGTAATATGATGACTTACTGTGATGCCCTGTTGTATTTTTATAACTGTTGTATTCTGATTCATATTGTAATGACTCCAAGTTATAGACTTTTCACATAAAGTATTTTCTTTTCATGCATTTAATGATGTTTTGAGTGCAACACTCATTTTTTCAAACAAGAAAAAGAAAATGTTGATACTTGACTAGATTTTTTTTCAGTGATTATTATTTTTAGTGCTTAATACATCAAAAACCTTTTGCAGCATCCTTCTAAGTCTGCAATAATAAGAAAGATTTAATCATAATCTACTGCTTCCATATAAGTATTAGTATTCATCAGCTGTTGGGACCTAGTTTTTGACACTTTGAATTCAAACATCTAGAGAATACAACTGACCTCTGAATTCAGCTATTTGTGCTCTGTCTTATTGTAAACTAAGTTGAATTATATGTTTTATATGTATCCTACTGTACAATGTGGAAGTCAGAAACGATGTCTTTTTAAAGAATTACTATCAGTTGATTTTGTCATGTTTGCCTTCATAAGAAGAAATGTAATCAGCAAATTAATTGGGAGAATTGCAAAATAAAATATTTTATATATGTGCAGTGGATGATTAGACCTTGAAAAGTTAAAGCAAGGAAGGTCAAATGCAAACATCAGAGGCCACAGAGTAACACTGGTAAGAGATAGTTACTATATCAAGAGACAGTGCTGATCATTACATTTGGCTTCACTTTTATAAATCAGTCTCCTTCATTTTTAATACATTTATCTTACATACAGAAAAGAGAAATGGAAAATTATGATTGAATACAACCATCTGGAGCAGGTGGGGCAGAGATGTTGTAAACTTTTTCTGCATGGAAGTTTTCTAGGCCAGGCCTGGGCTGTTTGATCTGATTCTGTGGCTGGTCCTTCTTTGAGAAGGAGGATAGACTGGATATCTCCAGAGGTCCTTTCCAGTTCCAGCAGGAAACGTGCTGGTGCAAGGCAGGCTAGTGAGAAAGAAGGAAAAACAGACTTCAGTCTGTCTGTCATCATGTGGGCAGTTGCTTATTGTTTGGTGGTTCTATTTGGCCCATACATGATATATCAGTTTTTTCTGTAAGCTCCTTGAAAAGTGGAATGTGCCTGTTGCCATTTGCACATCTCCTAGTTTGGTGGGCCTAAGATGTAGGGACTATTATGAACCACATGAATACGATACATTGTTAAGCTGATATTAGATGACTGTTTGGGGAAGATATGTTGCTTTTGCATTGTGATTCATAGCAAATTCTGTCTGTACAAAGGTTGCGGTTATTTCCTCCCAGTTGTAGGACTCTTAAACTTGATCACGTTGAAGCTCATAAGGTTCCTCTCTACCCAACACTCACCTTGCCCAGGTCTCACTGAATGGCATTACAACCTTCTGGCATGTTAGACATTCTTCCCAGCTTTGTATTATCAGCAAATTTGCTAAGGGTGCACTCTATGCTTTCATCCAGGTCACTGATTAATATTGTTGGTGTTGTAATTCATAAACAATATTATACATGTGGCACATACGAACTTTCCCTCTTTCATTTTGGAAATACTTTTACTCATGGACTGGTATACTGGCTTTGTATTCCTGCAGTGCCTGATTGTTATCAAAAGATCCAGATTGCTTTATCTCTTATTTCCATCTATTAAAACCTTTATGCTTCTGTTCTTCATGTCTGCTGGCTATTACACAGTACTTGATGATGGTACTATGCTAGATTATTTGATGTATAGGAGGTGGTTTGGTTTCCAGGTATTTCTGAGTCTGCTTTTCAATAGTCTTTCAACATTAAATGCAACTGAATAAGTCTTGCTTTGTATCTTATATTGATTTTTCTGATGGCAAATTACACCAAGTTCTTTTAAAGCATCCACATTCTCATCTCTATTTCTTCTGATGTGTTTCCTTCCTTTTGATAGGTGATATATTGGCTATTTCATAATTTAAACAGTCTATTTTTCTACTTTTTCTACTTCTTTTTTTTATTCAATGCAGTAGCATTTTTTTTCTGTCTTATCTTTCTCTCCTTTTTTTTTTTCAAAAAAAAAAAGTATATAGTTTTCGAAATTTTTTACACTTTATTTTCTCAACTAACTTCTGAACATTTTCAATAATTAGTAAAACAAAATATTAAAACATTTGTGAGGCCCCATCTAGAGCACTGCATCCAGGTCTGAGGCCCCCAGTACAGGAAGGATGTGGAACTCTTGAAGTGTGTCCAGAAGAGGGCCACTAAGACAATCGGAGGGCTGGAGCATCTCTCCTATGAGGAAAGGTTGAGGGAACCAGACTTGTTTAGCTTGGAGAAAAGAAGGCTCTGGGGAGACCTCATTGTGCCTTTCCAATACTTGAAGGGAGCATAATAACAGGAGGGGGAACAACTGTTTAAACAGGTTAATAGTGATAGGATATTGGGGAATGGTTTTTAACTATGATAGGGGAGATTTAGGTTAGATATTAGGAAGAAGTTTTTCACTCAGAGGGTGGTGACACACTGGAACACATTGCCCAAGGAGGTTGTGGATGCCCTATCCCTGGAAGCATTCAAGGCCAGGTTGGATGTGTCACTGGGCAGCCTGATCTAGTGGCTGGCAACCCTGCACATAGCAGGGGGGTTGAAACTAGATGATCGTGAACTAGATGAACTGAGCCGCTCTCTGTAATCTTTCAGAGGTCTTGGAGAACTGGCGAGGTGCCTGAAGACTGGAGGATGGCCAGTGTCATTCCACTCTTCAAAAAGGGCAAGAAGGAAGACCCAGGCAATTATAGGCCAGTCAGCCTCACCTCTGTCCCAGGGAAGGTGACGGAACAGCTTGTGCTGGATGCCATATTCAGGCAACTGGGAGAAAAGGAGGTTATCAGGAGTACTCAGCATGGGTTCACCAAGGGGAGGACATGCACAACCAACCTGGTGGCCTTTCATGAAGATGTCACTAGCTGGGTGGATGGGGGGACAGCGGTAGATGTAGTCTACCTTGATTTTAGTAAGGCTTTTGATACTGTCCCCCATGAAATCCATGGAAAGTGCTTTGATATCTTCCACCAGGTCCTATTAAGTGAACAATTGCTGTAATAGCAAAGAATTCATCACTTCTTCCCTGTGTTAAGTCAATAAATGTTAGTCATCTGCTTAAATTCATCTATCTATCTTGGTGGCAAAGTAACATAAATTGCTAAGAAAAAAAAAATTATATATATATATATATATATATAAATTATTCTTTGATATAAACCTTTGAATTTACTAAGATTCTACCATTTCTATCTTAAGAAGTGTCAATCTTAAGTCTTTTCATAATAAACCTTAAGTCATCTTTCTTGATTCTGCAGTAGCCCTACTTGATTATTTTCCATTTTGAGTGGAGCAATGTACAGATAACATATTATTTAAAATAATTAGATATCTCCCTACATCTTGATGACCCCTGGTATTATTGTCATTTAATACTAATGCTTATTATTTCCAGTGCTGTTGACTGGATAAGATGAATGACTCACTGGCTTTTCTCACATTTTCTTTCAATTTTTTTTTTTTTTCAATTTTTTTTTTTTTTTTTTTTTTTTTTTTTTTTTTTTTTTTTGTCTCAGGTGTATCAACTTGAATATGTCTGGTAAATGAAAGCATAACAGAGCCCGTAGATACAGAGGCATTTATAATCAATAAATTTTAGCTGACTGAGCAGCTTATGAACAAACAGATGAGAGTCTAGCACTTCAAGCAAGCAGCATTTACTAACATTAATATTCCCACTGAATTCAGCATGAAAGCTTGGATTAATAACTACTACTTAGACTGAGTAAAAATTGCAGTATAGAGTCCTCTGTTGGAAGACTGAAATATTGAGAGATATAAGCAATTAATCAGTAGGTATAAAAGCCTGAAAAATTTACAGTTGGCATTTGTTTGCAATAGGCTTCTTTAAGCAGTTCCAGATCTGCTATTTATATCTGCCCCACAAATTCCTGCCCCAGTTATTCCTAATGATAAAGCAATTTGTGCATCAGTGTGTCCCTGTAGCCTTGAAAGACAACAGTATCCTGGGCCACATTGAAAGAGGGGTGGCCAGTAGGGCAACAGAGATGACTGTATCCCTCTATTCTGCCGCATATGGAGTACTGTGTCCAGGCCAAGCACAAGAAAGATGTAGAGCTGCTGTAGAGGGTACAGAGGAGGAGCGTGAAATAGATGAGGGGGTTGGTTGGAGTTGCTTTCCTATGAAGAAAGGCTGAGGGAGCTGGTCTTGTTCACAATGGAGAAAGCACCATGGAGACCTCATTGTGGCTTTTCAGCATTTAAAGGGAACTACAAACAAGATGGAAACTGACTTTTTACATAGTCTAATAGCAATTGGACCAGGGGAATGATTTCAAACTGAAAGAGGGGAAATTTAAGTTGGATATTGGGAGGAAATTATTTACTAAGAGGGTGATGAGGCTCTGGAACAAGTTGGCCCAGAGAAGCTGTAGATGCCCAATTCTGGAGGAGTCCAGTGCCAGGCAGAATCAGGTTCAGGTTGAATGGGGACCTGGGCAGCCTGATCTAGTTGATCTAGTGGGCTGCTACACTGCTTGTGGCAGTTGGTGTTAGAACTGGTTAAAACTGGTTAATCTTCAATTCTACTGGAGGCTGGGAAAAAAAAAATAAAAAAAATCTGAAGATTATTATCCATTTATTTCACATTTTTTAAGATTAGGTTATCAAATATATCTGTGAAATTTGGTGTAGTTGCTCTTTGAAAACTTCAAATATTTGAACAATGTTATTAAGTATCCGTTGTGTATCAGCTTTAATAATTTAGATTGTTTTAAAAAATAGAAATGTTAAGCTTAATTTCAACTTGACAAAAAAATTTATACTGCTTAGTAATAGAATCAGTATTGTTTGAATTGGAATGGTCCTTCCAGTTCACTAGTCCAGCTCCTCTGTAATGTACAGGAGAATCTTCAGCTAGATCATGTCACCATGATTAACAAAGATGTTAAATAATGCCTGTTCCAGCACCAATCTCTGAGGAACAACATTTGCCACAGGTCTCCATTTGAATACTGAGACACTAACAACAACTCTCATTGAAATCATCCAGCCAATTTTTTATGCAGTGAATGATCTGTCTGTCAAATCTATTTTTCTCTAATTTAACAATCAGGATGTCATGTGGGAAAGTGTCAAACAATTTGTACAAGTCCAAGTAGATGACATCAGTTGCTCTTTTTTATTCACTGATTTTGTGACTATATCATAAAATATATCACCAACAATATAAAAATTCCATGATTTAGTGTAGATTCACATTTATTTTACATGACAAAGTTATGCATTCACAACGTGCAAAACGTTTTTTAAAGTTACATTATAAATGTTAAAATGTCCAAAACACAATTGAACAAAATTCAAAAATTATGTAATAAAAAAAGCAGCCCTCTCATTCTCATTCACTTGAATGCTAATCTATTAAATGTCAAAGGCAGCTTGCTTCAGAATTTTAATCAGCAAGTAGACAACATACAACCATGATTCTGTTGTCTCTTATTTTTGGATTATTCAGTAAAGAGAAATTAATGAAAAACATAAGTCGGGAGTGAAGCCTAACAATAAATATAAGAATGCATACATTATGAAGAGACTATTGGGAAAATATAAAGAATTCAAAATTTTAAAACTATGCATTGCTGCTAGGATTGGATAGTATACCAGTGGGATTCTGACCAAAGCTAAAGTTTGTTACTGAATCGCTTTAGAAAGCAGCAAGAATATAATAGTACCAGCATTATAGGATGAAATCTTTTAATGCTGATTATCTATTTACCACTCCTATTTGCAACATTGCCTAGGACTTTCCACTAACTAATCTCAAACTCAAAATCCAATTACTGAGAGGCTTTTCTCCCACTATTTCTTCAATAGTAAAAATACCAGCAACCTTATTTCTCACCCAGGTGACTTTTATTAGACTGACAGAGCTGAACTGATACAAAATATTCTTGTATATTAAAGATACAGAATGATTTCATATGAAAGCTTAATTTGACTAATTAATAAATAAAGTATATACTTCCTTCTCCCTTAGATTATTTTCTTCTACTTTCAGGCAAGAGAATTGAAGTGTAGAAAATCAGAGTTTACTTTTACCAGGGAAAGAGTGGAGCAAATCTACTGTAATAGAAGTACTACTACTACCACCACCACTACAAAAAACAAACAAACAAAAACAAACAAAACAAAACAAAACCCTGAATTCAAAAAGACAAGAGGTTTAAGGAAATTTATTTTCTGGGACATATTTTCACTTTTACTTCTTCTGATGAAAGCTTAAAACGAGTACAGTTCTTAAAGATCAAAACTACAACAACAAAAAAAAAAAAAGTATAGAGGAAATGGATTTCTGATAGTTAGCTGAAAACAAACACAATGAATTTTACATATTTTTTTTCAAAGCAAAAATATGCTTCAGAAAGCATTCAGATTAAAGACCTTCCAATCAAAAAAAAAAATCAGTCTGACATTTGTCTTTGTCTAGTACAAAATTTTACTAAAAATTCAGATATGGAAAAGTGGTAAGTGCACTTTGTACATTCGCATACAAGACATTCACAACGAGACATGCCACTGTCACAGAGGCTCCTATCTAATTTAAGATGTGTACTGAAGTATCTCTACACAGAGAAGTCTTCTCATGGTTTCTTCAAGAAAAATAAAATTATCTGTGAATAAATGAACATGGTAGTATATCCTTCATCTGTCAGAATGCCATAGGTCTACTAGCTATAGAGATATTTTATTCCTTCTTGCCATACCAGGTTTTAATTACATATGGACATTAAGGAGATCTTGTGGAAGATTTGAAGGAAATACAAAATTAGCATATTCTGTAACTCAGTGCCAATAAACTGTGTGCTATAGAAGCTCACAAGGAGATAGAACAAAACAGCTGCTGATAATCCTTTGAAATAATCTTGTAAAGATTTTTGAATTGATAAGAAAAATGTTAGGGATATTGCATATGTAACATTTTAAGTAATTAAAATATAAATTACAAATTATCAAAATGGTACGGGAACATTTCAATTTTTAATTTCAGTGAGGGAAGAATAATTTATGGAATAATTGAGACTGGAAGCATCTGTAGGTCAAATTCTACAAGCACCAAAGCAGGGCAACCAAGTTCAGGGAGCTCAGTTAAGTTACCAGTTGACTTTCAGATATCTCCAAGCACAACCACTTTGGGCAATCCTGTTTTGTTGCTCAGTAATTCTTACATGTATGCTTGCTTATATTTAAGTAAAATTTCCTGTATTTTCAATTCTGCCATTTTCTCTTGTCCAGTTATTGGTCAACAATGAGAAGAGTCTGGTGCCATCCTATTTAATCCATCAGATTTTTATACACATGCATAGGACCCTCCTGAATCTTCTCCAGACTGGAAGACTTTTCTTTCTTTCATATACTTCATACCTTAATTATCATTGTGACCCTTCTCTGGATTCTTTTCCAGTACATCAATATTTTGTACTGAGGAGCCCAGACCTGGGCACAGCACCTGAGTTTGTCTCACTGCCTTGGCTTCAGCTGAGACAGTGTTAATCACACGCCAGCATTTTGACTGATGCTGAGAGATGGATGTGTGGCTGGAGAAATACCATTTCCTGTGGAATTCACCCTCAAGCAGGCTAAAGTCTGCTCTTTGGAAGTCCAAAGAGTATTTTGATATGATTATTTCTGTGATCATAAAGCTTATTCCTTCTACAAGGTTATATAGCAGCTAGAAAGGAAATCTGAGTATCAAGATGCCTGTGTATTTTTATGTTTACCTTTATGTTACCTTTATGTTTACCTCTAAGTTCTACCTAAGGTTATTTTATTATTACTTTTTGTTTATTTTTTTTTTCTTTTTCATTTTTTTTTTTCCTTTTACCAACAATCATAATTTGTTATTTCTTCTTTTATATGCAATTTCACTTTGTATTTTAATATGGAATACACTCTATGTAAAGCAAATATCTAATATATGGTAGGGTAACAGAACACTGGAACAGGCTGCCCAGAGAGGATGTGGGATCTCCTTCTCTAAAGAGATTCAAAACTTGCCCAGATGTGTTTCTGTTTGACATAATCTAGGTACTCTTGCTTCAGTAGGGGGACTGGACTAGACAATTTTTGAGGTCCCTTCCAATTCCTGACATTCTGTGATATCCTTTACATGTATTAGACACTTTTTACTTGTTCACTTTGCTATGAATAAAAATAGTTTTATGCAGCTCAGGGACTGTATTTGTTAATGACCAGGATTTGATCATTTTTAGGAGGGATACTTCAGGTATCATTAGATGCCCAACATTTCAAAGCTTCTGCTATCAACCTGCATTTGTACTATCCTACATTGCATTTTTACTTTAGGATCATAAAAAACTTACTTGTTCTTAATATCTACTTATCGTAATTATCAAAATTATCATTAAAACAGGTATAATAATTCCATAAAACTCACCTGTAGCTAGGTTGATTTAAGTAGTATTCACTTGATACTATCACTTTAATAACTGTAGTAAACAGTAATTAGAGTATTAAATTTAAAAAGATAGAAGAAATTGCATTCATTCAACATGGAAGAACAAGGCTGCATGTCTAATCAGAGTCTTCCAGTACCTAGAAAAGATAGAGATCCTTTATGCATGATGGTAGTACAAGCTGCAAAACATACATGAGCTTCATCAGGGTAAATTACAACTAGATTTCCTTTGTCATTTCTTTTTTTACTTCAGCATAAGGTAGAATAATGCAAAGGTAGCAAATAGATATTCAAAAATTTATTTATAGGGAAAAACTCACCAATATGGATGCCTTTGCTTGGAAATACTGAGGCAATCTCCACCAGGCAGCAATCTCCAAGAGATACTGCCTTAGTGGTGGTCAGCCCTTAAATGAGGTCTAGAGGAGGTGGAGTCAAGCTCCACCCCTTCCGGGAGCGCAGCTAAGTTACTCCCACGTGCGCTCCCACAGCTGACTTGATACTTGCTTCAGCTGATTAATCAGAGGTTCAGGCTGTGATTACTAATTTCCCATACACTTCAGCCAAATGAGATTATTTTTATTCTCAACAGTTTTTATTTGTATATTTTTTTATTTGCACTTCTTAAGACTCACTGTATTTTTTCCCACAAGTTGTCTTTACACCTTCTTTTCCCTTTTTAGTTTTCTCTAAATTTCATAGACTTAATATTTGTTCTTTAGAAACTTCCTTTGAAAGTGATTTGTTATTGCAGAGATTTGATTAGCTTTTAGTCAGTATTCACGTCTTTGAGTTTCCATACAAAAACCTCAGTGCTTTATGTGAATCTTCATTTCTATAACAAATACTGTTTTTTTAGCTCATATTGTCTTTGACACAGAAATGTTTTTGTAATTCCAAAAGAAGACTGCATTTTCCAGCTGAGTTATAACTCAGCTATTTCCAACGTCATTCCTTTTCTCATTCTTCACTGCAGTAGGAGAACTTTCCTGGGGAATTATTTGACCTCTGCATATGTCAGAATTCTAGACCTAAGGTGCTATTAGTGTACTACAACAGAAAAGAATTGGACAACTATGCATCAAAAAACAGTGTAAAAAAATAAAATAAAATCTGCAAGCATCTTTATGAATGTAAGAGCAGTTGTGCAGTCTTCTCAAAGTAGACTTGTGCTGTTGCATGCTAGTCTTCAAATTAAAAAGCAATAATACATGGAAACGTAAAGCAGGCAACAATATGTCCTAACAAAATAAACTCATCTTCAAACCTCTAGGGGTCCCAGCTGTGTGCAATTTCCATCTCAGACTTTCTGAATCCAAAGAACATTTTGTCAGTCGTGCCTTAAAGGATTGCATCAGTAGCCATCTTGGATTGGCATATTGGCATTGCAGGTCATTTTCCAACGGGAATAGTGAAATCTAGTAGCCTGGAGTATAATTAAATACCATGCAAAAGAAAGTCCTCATTCGCTCATTCTTCCACACTTTATTCCGAACGGATATTTTTCACATATCATATCCCTCAGCAATTTTGAGCAACTCTCAGATATTGTACTTTTCTGTTCTATGTTCTGAGCACAATCACTGTTGTACTGATATGCCTTAAACAGATTTAAAGCATGTTCATGTTTGTTTGTAGTTTAGTCACAACAAGTGAATAGGCATCTTACTCCAATTCCAAGGACAGTAAACTAAGACCAAGTGAACACTTCCAGATCCAGTGAAAATCTACACCTGTAATGTAGTCTGACAATTAATCAGGAGACATACCTACACACACCTTTCAAACAGGACACAGCCTACAAATATGCACGTGAGATCTTGTCAAATATAAAAGTCTTCATCCTGAACAGAATGCAGTAATTTTTTAAAATTATATTTTCAAAATTATAATTTTTCAAGTCAGTCTGAAATGTGTTAATAGTTTTTTACCTTCACAGAATTACTACAAACAGATTTTATAAATTTGATATTCAGGTTCTGTGGATTAGGTATGATTAATTATAAAGGTAGCATGGCATTATAGCTGTCTCTTGATTTGAATATTGATGTTATGGATATTGGAATGCACAGGCTTTTGAATTAACTATATATTTGTTCTTAAATTTTAAAGAATAAGAAGAACTGTATTTCCATCTCTGGGTCAACTGGAATGGTAGTCCAGATGGTTTAATATGCTTAATTAATTTAGAAAAGGATGCAGATGGACAGAGCTTCTGAGAAAAAGAAAACCCTGTTGTCTGACAGTGAGAGAAGAACATAAAATCTGGATTGTTCACATTCTAATTGTCTAAAGAACTGTTATTTTTTACAGACTCAGATTTGTCAATGCAGGCAGAAAAAAAGAAAAAAATGATGCAGAAGAAAAAGAGTAGCAGCAGACAACCCTGATGACAATTATATAGCTAATGTCTGTCTCGCTCCAGTTTACAGGAGGGAGGCAAGGTTCCTTGATATGAGTATACCCAGCATGAGATTAAGAAGCAGTGGTTCAAATGTTGGTCCAACCAGTTTATTGAAGTCCTAGCCGTTTTTAGGGAGATGGGGAAGGGAAGGTAGGCGATAGGAAAAACAGGAAATATAAGCAAGGAGTCTCTGTGGCAAGGAAGAGGGAGATAGTCACCACCATGGATCCAGCAAGGTTTGTAGTTCAGTCATTGATCTTCATTAGTGGTGGGTCATCAGGCATTGTTGTTTCACTGATGATGACAGTGATCATGATGATGAGGTCGACGATGACGAGGACGACTAATTTCCAATGTTAGCACTAACTTATTTATAAGTCCAAAGTGGTCGAGTCAGCTCTCTCTTTTGAGTGACAGCTCAAATCCAAAGTAGTTGAGTCAGCTCTCCTTGGAGTAGAAAATTCTGGCTTTGGGATCTTTGTTCCAGTCTTCCGGGCCTTGCCAGCAGATAAGAGGGAGCAAGGATGCCCATCTGCATCCTGTTTTTCACAGAACACGATGGCAGCATTCCCAGTTTTCCCATACCAAGCTGGAGCTATTTAGTCCCAGGCCAGATCTTCCACCCATAAACACTCCTGAGCACTCTCTTCCGGAAGCAAACAGCTCTGAAGGAAGGTGCTGTCAGCTGCCTACAGGGTGATGCTGATTGTCACACGGTAGCACCCATCACTTGCCTCCTCCATAAATCAGTGAGAGTCTTATCACTAGAAAACACCTCAGGAAGCAAGCTTTGAGCCAGAAAACAAAGAAGGGTTCTCACAATGTGTTCTAGAGATTTGGGATCTGAGTACTTCAGTATTTCAGTAAAATTAGAAAAACTATTCTCTTTTCTTTCATGTATGACACAAAACTGAATTTATAACGTCTTGATACCAGAGAATGAGGATGACACTCAGTAACATTTCCTAAAAGACATGAGATAGGTTGACTGAATACATTCCTCATTTGAGAACTGAAAACTGAACAGCAATATGAGAAAAATATTATAGGTTGAAGAGAAGTAAATAGTGTGGTGCCAGACTGTTTACCTATTAGATATTCTTGCCAGTGCTGAGGGACCAAGGTTACTGTTTCTTGCCAAGGCACTACAATGGTTTTATTTATTTTGGATATGCTTGCAATAAAAATGTGTTACATTTTCTAATAATGATGTATTCCTTTTTTTGATATTCCAAATTGAAATTCACCTAGCTTTACCATAAAAATTAAGAAACTAAAGGGATTTTCTCAAAGGCTACATGTAGCGTACTAATTCTACTCTGCTAATCCCTCTATAACTGCTAGAGGCAATTAGGCATTTGTCCAGGACTGACAGGGTTAAATAAAAGGGTGCCAGGAGACTTCAATTAGTGATTCCAATAATTCTGTCTGGTATTTTAATCAATAATATTGGATTCATTAGGAAAATCTACTTATTTGAACTTACTGAATTCAAAAATTGGCAGAACTGGGCAGTAATATTGCAGAATAATGAATTTAGAAAGATTACAAATCAATCAACTTCTTTTTTAAAAATTGATAAAGGTTGTTTGTTTGCTTATTTATCACTCGTTATCCAGAGTTTCACATGTATATATATATATATTATATAATATATTATTATTATTATATATTAATATTATACTACTATATATTAATTTATTTATTTATATTTATCTATTTATTACTATTATATATACTAATATATATATATATATATATATATATATATATATATATATATATATATATATATAACGAATTATTAAATATGCATTACCCCAGTGGAAACAGAGCTCTGAAGATCATAATCTTTATTATTAATAATTATTTATTATTATTATTATTGTTGTTGTTGTTGTTATTGTTATTATTATTATTATTTTAATTGCTCCTACATTTTCTCAGTAAATTTTACATTATTTTTACTCCTCCTCTTTCTTAGGGAATTCAAATATAGGGTTTGGAACATATTTTTTGAGGATCAGTTTGAAATTGTGTACAGTTAATTAATACTCCTACTTTCCTTATTTTCAGTAACTTTTCACTCTTCATTTTAATATTTGTTTCCAGAATTAATAACACAATTTTTATTTATAAAAACAGAAATTTATTTCAAAATGACTGGTAGAAGCATCAAGGAAACTGCTTGATGCAAATTGCCAACTGCTAAATAGAGATGACCTATGTGTTTATCACAGAACCAGTATAGTTTGTCATAATAAGAGATCTAATAGGTGAGACATTACAAGAATATAGAAAAGGCAATGTTGGATTAGCTAGTGCCATTCTTTAACCTATTCTGGATTTTTTTTCTACAAGCAGCTGTCTGTTGTTGATGCTTTAAGAAACAAAAAACAAAAACAAAAAAAATGGGTACCAGAAAGCACCTATTGTTTAATGTCATAATCAGTGATTGAATGTTGTTTCTGGACCCCCAGATGACCTATTTATGTCCTGAGGCATATGATTTTATTGTAATTATCTTAGCTTGCAGAGTTGCAACTGTTATTAATGATCATAAAATTTTGGCTTTGTCATATAAATGTATTGGAGAAATTAGTAAGACTATGTAAGAGGTAACTAACCCTTGTTTCAGTTGTAGATATGGGAGCTCAGCAACCAGGTGTAGTGTAGAAAATATGATTTTTGTACAAGGAAGTAGTTATCTAATGCAGGAAGGAAAATGCAGTCCTCATTCTTAAAAGTCATTGCCATTTTGTGAACTATGAATAGTTCATCTAAAGGTTTGGATAAAAGGTGTGTTATGGCTGACATACTTTCAAATTGTCAGAAGGCATAAGGGGTGGCAATCTACAAAGAGGGGAAAAAACTGAACAAAAGCTATTCAAGTGTTTTTTTTTTTCTTTTTCCTTTTCCTTTTCTCCTACTTTTTTTTTTCTTCCTGTTTTTCCTTTTCTCCTATTATTTTTTTTCCCCTGTTTTTCCTTTTCTACTTTTTCTCCTGCTTTTTCTCCTTTTTCTCCTTTCTTACACCAAAAAAGTGCAATTACAGTTTGTACACAGGCTGTTGTGGTTTAACCTAGCAGGCAGCTACATATCCAGCAGCTATTTGCTCACTCACAACCTATGGAATATAGGAAATAGTCAGAAAAATGTAATATTATTTAGTAGGAAAAAGAAGGAAGGGAAAATTACCACAACAGCAACAATAGTTATAAAGAGTAGTACAAATAATGTACAATGCTCACCTTCCACTGACTAGTGTCCAGCCAGTCTCTAAACAGTGGATGCATCTGAGTTTTATTATTTAGCATAATGCAATATATTATGAAATTTTCCTTTAGCCAGTTTGCATCAGCTGTGGCTCCATCTTCAACTTAATGTAAACTTTGCTCAGCAACTAAAATATTGATATGCTATCAGTATCAGTTTTCTGAATCCAAAGCATAATTGGTAAGAAAATTAACTGTACTGCAACCAAAAACCAGGACAGAAGTTTAGCAAAATAAGGGAGGGTGGTAGGGGGAAAATCTCCAGAAATATCTGCTTAAACCTCTATAACAAGATTTTCCCCTGTAAACAACATCTTATTTCTCATGTGCCAGTTTCCTACCATGGTTCATTATTCTTATTTTCCATCAATTTCAGTATGCAAATATGCCATGCTGGAAAGACCATGGAATTAAAGGAATTAAAGATTTTGCTTTTAACATTTATAGGAAATATGAAACAAACAAAATGAACCAAACAACCAACCCTCTCTCCTCGTCCCCACATATCTGTTGATTACTAATAGATGGAAATGTGCAACATTCTATGTCTTTTTATTTAAGTTGTGTTAACACAGCTATGATTGTTCTGCAGTGTAATTTTTAACTAAGTGAATAAAGTGTTAGTTGGGATAATGAAATAAGTATTGCAAGACGATGTCTAAAATTAATTGGAGAACCAGGAGATGTATTAGCATATTTATGTTGTTTTAGTCTTAGACTGTAAAGGACTTGTCTGTAAAGAACTTGAAAAAAGTGTTTTTTTGCTCCTGGGTAGACCTTTCCTTCAGGAATAGTCTACCCAGGCCTGCTCAGAGTCTGTGAGAGAACTGTTTAACTGTTTATTATCTTCCATTGCTATTATTCTGTAGATACTCATTTGATTCAAAACCACCTGTTTTGTCCCTCTCCAAAAAGAAAGGGTTTTTTGTTTGTTTGTTTGTTTGTTTGTTTTTTCATTTGTTATCCTTCTCTCCCACAGGAAACTTTCTACCAAAACATCTACTGTGTTTTCCTAAGTTAGATAAGAAAAATAACTGGTAATTTTGGGTAATTTCTGCTCATCATTATTTTGCTCATTTTCACTTTCTAGGATGGATTAGAAATTTTAAGTATAATTTGTGAATGTATGGGTAATTTTGCATTACAGATTAAATCTTCTAATACTTTTTGTTTTCTGTGTTTCAAGATGTGTTTTACACACCAGAAAAGAGAAGATCTATTAAAATAATCTAATAAGCAGTGGCACTTGTAGGGCATCAAGATACTTAGCTGTGTTGGCTCACATGTTTCTACTTAGGAAATGGTGAAATAATAAAAAATGTTTTCAAATGTAATTAAAGACTTCAGATCTCATCAGAAAGACTAAGCTGCTGCCACAGTTGAAACATTCTTCAATAAGATTTTTTTATTAATAAAGATTCTTGCAAAGGTTTACTGTATTCAGTAATTGAAGTTATGCTAAACCTGTTCTTAATGATCATTTTATGTTGACTTGGGAGGAACTTTTCAGCAATCTTTCCAGTTTCTTGAGCTTTATTAGGTTTACACTATTAGCAGATGTCTCAGATATTTTGTTAAAAGATATTTTTTAAAAAATTAATATACATTTATCCCTCCACAGAAACCCAACACATATGCCAAACACAGTACAGAACGGAAAGAAATGCATGTATTCTCTTTAGAGAGAATAGACATGGCTAGCACATATTTGCACCAGAGCAAACTTTACTCATACTACTTAGAATTCTTAGGATTTATATACAGAATGTTACAAAATTATCTCTGTGAGATGAAAAAGGGAAATGTGATACATAATATAACATGGTTAATAAATTCAATATTGCCAAAATTTTGGTCATACATCCTTTGCTTACTTTAGTGCAAATAATATCAAGTATATAGACAGCGGGGAGGAAATGAGACCTGTTATCTACTTTGGGACTACATCTGTTTGTTTTTTTGTTTGTTTGTTTTTGTTTTTTAATTGTCTTCCCCCCCCCCCCCCCAGAAAAGAAAAAAAAGGAAAAAAAAGGAATTAATATTTTTTATTGAATTAGGTATTACAGAATATTTCCAAAAAGTCACAACTGACAGAAATTTATCAGAATAAATCTGATTTCCCAAGAAACCTTACAACTTAAACTAGTAAGATTTTGTGTAGACACTTGAAAATCATCAGAAGTGTTGATTTTATATGAAATAACATAATTAGGCTTTTCTTTTTCCTGGCATCAGTTTTCTCTAGTGTATGGAGATGTCTGCCTTAATGTGCTCATCACTTCTACAGCCATTCAGAATTCTGACAATAAACATAAAACGGGAAAGGGGAAAATGACAGGAGAGGATAAGTTATGGAAGGGGTATTTGTTTTGAAAATACCTACAGTATCGGCAGAGAACCAGAGGAAAAAAAACATCAAGGTGCTCTCAAGACTTGTACTATTACTAGATTTTCTTTGTTTGTTTGTTTTTATAATTACTATTAACTTTGCTTCTTTTTTTTTTTTTTTTTTTCCTCCTTTATTTATTTATTTTTTCCTCCCATTTTGGTTTTCTGAGTTTATAACACATTCATGCTTAGTCATGATTATTTTTTTTTTTATGTTTTACAGAACAACATAATACAGGAAGATGAATTAATTCCTGACTTCTATTATTGTTTGGAAAGCTTATTCACAGCAACTCCTGTGCATGTTGCCAAAAAAAGTACTTACTGGAATAATCACTCTTAGATGGATCTTCTCACATCAGAGGGCATTCACACTGAGGGTGTCTTAGGTTTAATTATGATTGCTTTTTGCTGAAACAATTCTTTTGTGAAGACTCATATTACTTCTCCAAAACTCCATTCTGTTTGAGACAAAGTTTTTACCCCTTGCTTAAGAATGATTCAACAGTAGCATGCTACATGGAAATGATGACAAACACTTGAACGCCTGATCAGTAGAAAAAACATCTTGTTGTCTGCTTCAGTTTAGGATACACTGAATTACATCCCAGAAATATTCATTTCACTACATCGACTGTACAGTACAGCACAGTCATAGTAGACAGTCACATATGGTGAAATGCATAAGTGCCTTCTAAAATATTATAATGGATCATCAAGCTGACTTCTTATGGACCTCAAAAAAGTCTCCATACAGAGAGTGAAAAAGTTAATTTATTAATAAAGGATCTGCCACGACCAGAGTAGAAAACCATTGGCAGATAATGCTAAGGTCAAAATCTGTAGCAATTTTATGTAAAACACTCCACTAAAAGGCCAGCCTAGAAGTAGATATAATGAAAACAACAATGAAAGAAGATTTTAGCCTTGAATAAATCAAGAATAGGGTAGAGAATACTTACCTATGTTTTAAATTTTCATATTATAAATCTGATATTCTTCTGAGAATTCTTCTGATTTTTCTGAGAATTCGTAGGGCAGAGATGAAAAGAGAAATTGTAGTGGTACCTTTTAAAAAATGTGGAAAAGGTGAAACCAGGGAATTAAACGTTTGTTTGTCATGTTTATTTTTATTTCCCTGGTGACTGCAAACTTTGAGCGCTTTGATGTAAAAGAGAGTTATTACCAAACAAAGAAAGATTTGTCAAGAACAAATCATTTCAAAACAACTTGATTTATTTGTACAATAGACTAGTAGGACTTCTACTATTTGGAAGTACTACAGTCATTTATCTTGACTTTTAATGTCTTTTGATATTGTGTCTATACACTATAATACAAAAAATCTGATAAAAAAAGGTTTGAATGAAGCAGCTTAAGGTGGATTTCTAGCAAATCTGGCAAGGAAATTGTGTCTGTGTAGAGGTATTTAATGTTTCACTGCCAAAATGATGGAGGTATTTAAGAATCAGAAAGTACAAGATGTCCTGCTTAGGAATGAGTTGGATTCCTCTCACATGGTTTTCAAAAACGGACTGAAATGTACAACTTTCAAACAATTTATATAGAATATACAAATATTATAATGCCCCGCTGTATGCAAGTGAACAGACTGAATAATGTCCTAATATTCCTTAACAACCAACTTTATTTATTTATTTATTTATTTAAGAGTATGTGGCTATTTTTTGACTTCCAAGTTTTGTCAGTTCAGTTATATTCTTTCATTTGGTGGGATTCATTGTAGCTAAGTACAGAATCACACAGCTAGCTAGAGGTTCATTTGTTTGTTTTGTTGTTGTTTTGTTTGCTTTTTTTTCCCATATACATCCAATTCTCAGTTAAAAACAATATAAATTTATGACTCTATACATTCAGACAATTCTTATTTCAAAAGATATTTAGGTATAATAACAGTTCATTATTCAGTAATTAAGAGGCAGTACTCCACTATTTCTGCTAACATTACTAATTTATAAAAATCTGAAAGAGATGGGTTTTCTTACAAAGACTTTGAAGATTTAATGCTGGAAATCAATATGAAGAGTGTTTATTTTTTATGGTATTTATTAAGTTAAAATAATCAGGTATAAGTCTAATTCTAGGGAATGTTCAAATGGAGCTCTGTGCCTCTTACTGCACCATATGGCTTTAATGATGACTATATTATAAATATGCCTGAGAAAGCTCTGAATTAGGTCACGGCTAGAACAGCCAAATCAGTCATATTTGTATCAAAAGGACCTACTTATCCTTTCCTTGTTACAAAGAAATAGTTCATAAATCATGGATATCTGCATGGATGTCTAATTTGTGAATCATGTTTTTGACAGTGAAATTTCATATGTTGAGCAAAGTCATAATGTTTCATCAGTATCAAGCCATGCTTTACACAGAGTATTGATGTCCTACTTGGAGAAGTATATTATGTAGACATAGGTATTAAATCCACAATTAATATGTGCTTAATATTTGGGTAAGGTTTTCAGTTAAAGCTGGGTTAAAATTCTCATGTTCTGCACTTCAGTGACTAAATTCATTCTCTGTTAATTGTTATTACTTCTCAGTGTATAGTTGAGTTTACTGAAAACAGGATAGTCATCTATTATATTATCAGTATGTAATAGATGTTAGCATTGCAAAAGATGTTAATTTATTTCCAAAGCCTCTTAATGTTTTGATTGTGTCTCTCTTTTACACTGCTGATGGGCCATGAGATCCTCAGAGCCCCAAGTAGGAGGATGGAAGATATAGTATTGATAAACTCCCAGACAAACACAAAGATCTTCAGGATTTGTTGCTCCAGTTGGCTGCATTTAGTCTGTGGAGACCACTGGAATCTATCCAAGGATATTCAGAGAGCTGGCTGATATTACCATAAGACTTCTCTCAATTATTTGGGAATCTGAAGAGATCCCTAGTTGACTGGAAGGTGATATATATCCCAGATTTCAAGAAGGATTAATAACGAAGACCCTAGTAATTGAAGGTCTGTCAGTCTCATTTCAGCACCTGGTAAAACTGTAGAAAAGATTATTCTCAGTGTTATTAATAACAGTGGAAACAATGTAGTTATTGGTCACAGACAAAACAGATTTATGAGGAAGGCCCTGCTTAACCAACTTCGTTTCATTTTACAACAAGGTTATCCAGATAAAAGAACAAATGAGAACAGCTGAAGTAATCAATCTGGATTTCAGCAAAGCTTTTGGTAGTGTCTCTCACAGAATCCTTCTGGACAAAATGCACAGTATAGAGCTAGGTAAATGTATGTTATCATATTATGTGTCAAAAACAGCCTGATAGTTCAGGCTCCAAAAGTTATAGTAAATGGAATTACATCAGGCTGACAGCCAGTCACTACTGGAATTTTGCAGGGCTCAATTTTAGGAACAGTTCTCTAATGTTTTCATAAATTATGTGGGCACAGGATTCAGATGTAAATTAAGTAGATTTGCAAATAAGGCCTTGCAGAGAGATCTTGACTAATTAGAGGGTTTGGTGATCAGCTGCATAAAATGTAATGACAGCAAGTGCTAGGGACGGTATCTTAATCCTGTATACACCTACAGACAGGCGTGATGCTGGTCTCTTCTTCCTGATGATCAGCAAAAGGACCTGAGTTTCCTGAAGCATGAACTGTATTGCAGTTGTGCCAGGAGAGAGTCTGGTTGGGTATTCGGAAATGGTTATTCATTGAGAGGATTACTGGGCACTGAAACAGTGAAGTGGTCATAGCACCAAGTCTGGAGGACTACAAGAAGTGTTTGGACAATGCTCACTCAATGATGGTTTGAATTGTTGGTTGTCCTGCATGGGGCCAGGTGTTGGATTCTGTGATTCCTGTGGATTCTTTACAACTTGGGATTTTTTATGATTCATTTACATAAATTTTTGTTGTAAGGATTTTTTTTTATTTTTTTTTCTCCCCAGTGCATTAACATTCTGATGCTCATGAGTAATAAGTCATGAATCTTGAGTTTACTTGGTGATTCCAGTCAGAATTCATTTCATATTAATATCAAAATTTGATGCCATTTGAACTAATGAGAGGAGATATATCTGTAATTATCTGTATTTCAATTTGTAAGCAACATTTTTCTTCAGAAATAATTTTTGTATACTTAAGTAACTGTAAAGACAATGCTTCTTATTTATTTCCATGGAAATTATAGCAGAATAAAAAACCACAACACTGCTTGATAGAGCAAATTCTCACCTACAGACACTATTTTTCAACATAGTCACCGTTGGAACTACATGATCCTTGAGGTCCCTTCCAGCCTGGGTCATTCTGTGATTCTGTGATTCTGTGATTAGTTATGCATTTTAGCCAGCAATGAACAAATTCTCCATGCCACACTTGTTAAAGTCTGCACCAATGAGAGCCATCCGCTGTTGCTGTTAACACTGCTAAAATTCACCATCCATTGCTTCACTATGCTGACAGCCATTGTTTGGTTTAAACCTTAATCAATTGTCAATGAATGTTAATGGGTACAATTTTTTCCACATGGATGAATTTAATTACATACCTTTTTTGCATATGCACTTTCATGTCAGATGCCATTCTGTCATACTGCCCCACTGCTGCCATCTGTCACACAGCAACAAAATGTAAAGGAATACTGGCAGGGAGGTTCATCCTCTACTGCAGTGCCACCAACATCTGCCTTCGATGTTGTGGGCCAACATGATAAAATAGGAGGCATAACTTTTGGAGCAACTCTCATATATAACTTTTTTTTCCTTTGCTATAATAATTTTAAAAAGCAAGATTAAACTTTACTTTAAGATTATATGATAAAATTAAATAAAAATAATTAATTTTCAGATATGATTAGAAGTTATGTAATACAATATAATTTTTTTCCAAGAGATTGTTTCTCACATAAATGTCAACATTGTGTATGCTTTTTATTTCTTACACATCATACTACTCTTTTTGGAGAATTTGATAGTGATACTTTTGAGAAATTGTGAAACTTCCTTACTCAAAACTGTGATGAAGTTATTGCTGGCAAATAGTAATTCAGTAAATTAATTTTGAGAACTAGTTGAAGTGGTGTGGCAAATATTGCGAAAAAATTAATCTTTCAGAAAGAAAATGTAGCATTCACATGTTTTGCATATTCCTGCCACCTTCAACGAGCCCTTAAAATTATTTAATCAAACTTGTAGAGACTGGATCAAAATCTAATATTCTTTCTTGCTTTAATGCAGCTAATATAGTAGGATGTGTGATGAGTACAGTATAACTGATTTCTAAAAATATGTGTTTCTGTGAACATACAGACAGCAAGGAATACGGATGTTGACTAGAGCTGAGTCATATCACCAGCAGATTTGCCCCAAAGTTGAAAGAAGCAAATGTTAGAGTCTAACTATTGGATTATCATAGAATCATAGAATTACCAAGGTTAAAAAAGACCTTCAAGAGAGATCATTTAGTCCAACCATCTATCTACCAAGAATATTTCTCTACTAAACCATGTCCCTTTCTAAAACATCTAAACATTTATTGAACTCCTCCAGGGATGGTGACTCAACCCTGGTCAGCCTCTTCCAGCACCTGACCACTCTTCTAGAGAAGAAATTCTTCCTAATATCCAATCCGAACCTCCACTGGCACAACTTAAGGCCATTCCCTATAGTCCAATTGCTAGTTACATGGGAAAAGAGGCCAGCATCCACCTGACCACAAATTTATTTCAGGTACTTTGTAGAGAGCTATAAAGGCTTGCCTGAGCCTCCTCCATACTAAACAATCCCAGATATCTCAACCACTCCTCATAAGACTTACACTCCATGGCCTTGATGTCTTTCTTGCAGCAAGGGACCCAAAACTGAACACAGTACCCAAGGTGTGTCCTTACTAGAACTGAGTACAGGGCAACAATCACTTCCCTGCTCCTGCTGGCAACATTTTTTCTGGTACAAGCCAGGATTCCACTGCCCTTGCCTATCTGGCCACACTGCTCACTCACATTCAGCCAAGTGTCAACCCCCAGGACCCCAATAGCAAAAACAAACAAACAAACAAACAAAAACACCACAAAAACAAATCTAAAAAGAAAAGAAAAAAAATATTCTGGAAGGGCTAAAGAGGATGTTTTTAAACTGTTTTTTTTTGTTTGTTTGTTTGTTTTGTTTGTTATTTTATGAGAATGCTGTTATTATTGTTGTTACTATTATCAACAGGAAAAGAAGTTGTTATGGCCCAAATGCAACGTTTTCAGAGGTAGAGAAGGATCTACTACTTCCTTTTCAGAGTCAAATTTCCATTAAATAAAAGAAAGAAAGCCATTGGGGACAAGTCATTTAGACAAAAGCTGCTGGGCAAGATTAATATACATCATCACCCACACAGTAAAAAGAAAAGAATATTCCGATGGAATACAGAAGACAGACATTGTAGCATAGATCTAACTATAAACTGCACAAACCAAAATTCAGGAAAAATACTATGCAAATAAACATTTCAGAAAGCCTTTCATGTAACTAATTAGAACAGAATCTCTTCAGACCTCTCTTTAAAAATGAACAAATAACATTTATAAGAAAGACAATAAGTAATTATTCCTATTTTGAGATTATGATTTATCTGATCATAGAAGGATTGTGGTTTGCACCTGTTATAATACAATTGGGACTTAACTAATTTTTAATTTGTTAGATTTTCAAGGTTTTATAATATTTGAATTTTTAAAAATGCTGTAAGCCAGTTAAGTAATTATCAACATGCATTATGATATCCACACACTAAGAACAGGTATAATTGCATATATTAACTCACATCATATTATCAATCGGAAAAACAAGATTTTATTGTATCTGAATCCCCATTCCAATACTGACTGTTGTATCCTCTTGGTACGTACTCCTGATTTCCTTTTGCTGTGGCTCAGTAATCTAGTTTTCTAACTATATTATATTTTCCATTTTATAATATTATATATATAATGTTATATTATATTTTCCATTTTTTAAACTTATTTCATTCTTCATTGAGCACCAATTTATTTCCAAGCCTGCCCACATATACAACTAATTTTAAAAAATAATTTTACCATATAAATTTAAATACGGAAGTATTCATATATTTTCCATATAGATTTTTGAAGAAGTAACTTATACCTGTGGTTTTGGAAGAGGGTTCACAATAACATATTTAATCATTGAATACAAAATATCATAGTTCATTTAGAAAGAATCACTAATCAAACAATTCTTATCTATTGGCGAGATGAGAAATAATGTAGCTCGATGGTGCAAGAACATCTTCTGAAAATTAAAATCTCTCAATGCTTGGCATTAAAAGTGCTATATAAGCCAGTAAAATGTAATGGAATATAATTACCGCAAAGCAGAGGTCAAGCATCCTTTAAATTGAGATTAAGCATATTTTTCATGACACTGTAGACATCATTAGGCATGTATAATGTCTATGAAGAGCAATCTATGTGAGAGGGTATCAGTAATTGAGCTTGACAACACCAGCCAGCCAAATCAGACTTCTCTTGTGATGCATAAGTTATATAGAAATTCAGAAACAATTACATTATTTTAGAACAGGAAGCATAAGCCCATGCAATAGCAAGTCACAAACTTCTACACAAGACCATAATATTTCTGTTATTTTTCAGCTGAAAAATGACATGAAGCCCACAAAAAAATAAGTGGGAGGTAAAAGTTTGAAGGTAAAGAAATACATGTGAGAAAGAAAAGGTTGGGAGGAAAGAGAATAAAGATGAGTGCATTTTTCAGATATCATAAAATCGAAGTCAGTGATGAGGGAACATAATACAAGAATAAAAGTGAAAAAAAATGTGGGGAAATTCAGTATAGTCAACTGATAAAAATTGTGCAATTTTGTTCTGTTATGGTATTGTGACACGTGAGAGTTTAATAATTTATATTACAATGGCAAATACACTCTTGAAAATAAATTATGTCTAAGACTTCTGTTCAAAAGAAACTAGACTCAAACGTTTTCTACAACCCTTGTAACACTTGGTTCATATACAAGGCTTGCTTTAGAGATTTTAATTGGTTGTTTTTAAAGAAGCATATACATGTTAACAGCTATGTTAAGAAAAGCATTCAAGGACAATGAATAAATCTAACAGTTTATTTTAGAACTTAAAGTACAGAAATAATTCTAAAGGCTCTCTTTAATTTTAAGTATGTTTATGTATACTTAATGTTAAGTATGTTTTAAGTGTGTGTGTGTGTGTGTGTTTTGTTTGTTTCTGTTCCTTTTATCTATCCATCCTTCTTATCAAATATCTAAGTGAATAACTGAAAATGGATCCGTTTTCAAGTAGTTTTGAAAACAGAAGATGAATTATGAATTATTATTTATGACACCAAGCTGAGTGATACGGTCGACACAGAGGACGGAAGGGATACCATTCAGAGGGACCTTGACAGACTTGAAAGGTGGGCCCAGGTGAACCTAATGAGGTTCAACACGGCAAAGTGCAGGGTTTTGCACTTGGGCCAGAAGAACCCCAGGAATCTGTACAGACTGGGAGGAGTTATCCTTGAGAGCAGCTCGGCAGAGAAGGACCTGGGGGTACTGATGGACGAGAAACTTAACATGAGCCAGGGAGTTTTATTCTTGGTAATGCTTTCCTTCTTGGTATGTTTATTAAAATCTCATTTTATAAAAGTGAATAAGGTTTGTTTTCAATATTAGCTGAAATAATTAGTTTCTAAATTAACAGATTCTTGGATATTGTAAATAAGATTTTTCCATTGGTGTAGAAAAAATAAGGCGAACATAATTTCTTAAGACTCAGCTTACAGAGTACTTGTGTAACATTTTCATAGGGAGTTAAGCTAATTAGGCATAAGTTTTACCAGCTTAAATCAAGGAGTAAGAATGAAGGCATTCTCTTCTCTATGTGTCACATAGGTAGTCATTGAGTCTTGTGGCCTAAGGACAATTTCTGTTGCATTTTGGTTCTTCTGTTCTTTTTGTCTGAGAGCTCCGAGCTGACCATTTTTTACATAAAATGTAAAGACTGACTTTCCTATGCATATATGACTCATATTTTCTCTTTCAAAAGAGTGATTTTTCCACTCACTTTTAATGTGTAAACCTTTTGTATTTTATGTGAAAGAAAAAGATATTGGAGGACAGAAATACTCCTCAAGATAAACCTGGAACCAGATATCTGGAAAAATGTGATGTGAAAATGACACGAACTGAACTGGGCTAGGTATTAGATGAAAGAATAAATATGCTTACACTGGTGCTCTACTAAGAAAAGCAAATTATACCCTTGTTTTTCCAATATTTTGTTTGGTAATTTTAATTATGGCTTTGTACAAATGACATATACTTTTGTTTTCCTGCTGATACAGAGTCAGTGTGTAAAACATTCGCAGCCTATGCAATCTCTAATCTTAAGCAAGATTAGAATAGGGAAAGAATGAAGGTGCTGTGCCTGTGCCAGCAGATAATTTAGTCAAATGGAACATTCAATAAGAAAGATGATGATCTCCCACCCACAATACAACCTCTCCAACATTCTGAAGTTATTCAGTAAACCAACATTTTTATTGATGGTATTCAAATTTTGCTGTCATATTTTATTTCTTAAAAAATAATTTTATTTTATTTCATTTTATAATTTTATTTTATTATTTTATTTTATTTATTTTATTATTTTATTTTATTTTATTTTATTTTATTTTATTTTATTTTATTTTATTTTATTTTATTTTATTTTATTTTTTACTACGTAGTATATGTTTCAGTGGTCATATTCAAGTGGTGTTTCTACTTGTGTGTCAAAATCCATATAAAGACTGACTTGTAAATAGGAAATAAATGATTAATGTGCACTCTGCTTCAGTTCTTGATCAGTTTTTGCTATAATACAGAACAGATGTGCTGAATGTCACTGGATGTCAGAAATGTCAAAACACTTAAAACCAAATCCAAATCCTAAGATGTAAATTGTAACATCTAGATTGGTAGCACTGGCCTCTGAGAAGTTGATTTGGCCTTCTGGACCATTAATCTCAACTTCAATTTTAAATGAAACTGTCGGAGTTCTTATGGTAATTGCTTACTATTATGATAGTAGTGAAGCACCTATTTTAACATATATATATATACATGCATATATTTGTTTAAGGAGAGAGGGAAAAGAAATTTCACAGTAAAAACTGCAAGTGACAGCATAAAGATTCATATTAAGAATTTATTTTTCATTTTAAAATATATATTCATTACCTCATATCTATTTAAATAAATGTTTTCCATACATAAATGCTTCTAATGTATGATGTCTGAGTCTAACAGAACTGTGGATTATGATACAATTCATCAGAATGATGTTGGCTTACCACTCATTTTTTCCTTTAAATGAGATAATTAACTTCTGTAGAAGCCCACTCACTGCTGAGGGCAATAATGGATGATACTACTTTTATCTAAGTAGAAGTACATTTTATGTGAGAAATCAAATACTTTCTGCTGTTATAAATGGAAATATTTGTGATGTTAATGTGATATCCTTTACAAGTTTTTGACTAAATTTACATTTTTGCATATTTATTTTCTTCTTTACAATACACAACATTTTGATGTATTTTTGAATCTTTTTTATTTAGTCTTACCTGAAGTATTAAGTAAATTCCTCTCTCTTTTTTTTTACACTGCTGCATTTAGATAATTTTTCTTCAAATAATGACATTAATGAAATAAAAGTAAAAAACAAACAAACAAACAAAAAAACCTGAAGCCATGTAACTATATCTAATTGGCTCTCAGTTTCTCAATTATCATTTCACTGTTTACAGGGAATGTACAACATCGACAACATCAGCAATAAATCAAGATTTTTTGCATTATTTTTTCAGAAATAATATAAAGAATAAAATAATGGATTCTTGACCTTCATTTTTAAGTTTGGCAATTAGTTTTCCCTCATTTTAAATATTTTCTTTCTCAGAAATAATTCACAATGGGAAAATATATTGAAAGTTCAAATAATAATACAGTTCAAAAATTTCAAAAGCTCTTTAATTATTAGTGTTTTAAAGTCATAAATTAAAGATATGCAAGGAGAAAACTGTAGGCAAAACCAGGTAATGACTTGATCAGCAGGATAGTACTAGTAGTCAGTGATATGTATACCTGCTCTGGAAAAGGTAGTAAGGTAGCCAATGCTCTGATATCATATCATGCTTTTATAAATACCATTAAGGTTTACGGACAAGGTTAAATCAGACTTTTTAGGAGGCAGCAGTTTTTATATTAAAAATATGTCTTGGGAATAAATAAATTAATAAATAAAACCCAAAAGAGCAGTATAATAAACAAACTGATTTATGTTAATAAATAAGATAAACAAATGTGTGACTGACAGTTGTAAAGGGGATGTTGAAGAAAGATATTTTCTGTGTATCACTATATGTAAATTATGCTAATTTACAGAAGACGCATCTGTTTGATTTGAGCCAAATTGTAGAGGAAAAATGTTATATTTAGAAATCTGTGTTTGGAAACTGAGCCCAGAAATTACTTCATACTTGTAGGACATTAGTTAACATTGATGTTACATTAGCACTTCACAATGGTTATAATCATACAACATTGTATGTGTGTGTACATTTCTCCACCTACTTCTTTACTGTTTCTTTGTAATCTCCTTCCATTCTTCATGTTTTTTTGTTTTACTTGTACTTCCTTTTAGCTTTTCAAATAAATACTTCTACTTTATAACGATCATGGTCTTATTATCTTGAATTGTTATGTCCAGCTATTTCCATGCAATGTAATTGATATATTTAATTGTGACTCTTCTTCAAAGATTATTACTATTAAGTTTTAGATTAATATTAATAAAATTAATATTAGAATAATTAGAATAATATTAGAATAATAAGATTAAAATTAGAATAATTAAGATTATTCTATTACTGTCAATGCTGTCACTACATAAAGAAAATTAATTTAGGAATTCCTAAAATCCGTATTTACCTGTGTCTTAGGGATTCGGAGAATATATGTCACATGTCTGGTTTATGAAATAAGTAGAAGGATGTATACAGATACCTTGAAAGTGTGATTCAGTGCTGTAGCAAGACCGATATGAAGAGTTTGTTCCAGTTAGCTGTGAGTGTCTACCTCAGATTCTTGCAAAATGAACTCCTTTTTCACAAGGATATAGCAAAACAATAAGCACAAAAAGTTCTGTTGGATTTCACCTGAGGCAGTGAATACATAAAGATGAAGTAGTCAGAGGCAATAAACCTTTAAATGTCTTATGTTGCAAGATTTTGGTAGCAGAGCGGTAAGTGTTGCATGAGCTAGCTCTAGCCAGCTCTAAAATGGACACACTGCTGGCCAAAGCTGAACCAGTGAGTTACACTGGTTGTGATCCTGAAAGAGCAGATTTAAGAAATACTGCTGTGCGCCTCCGGTGGCGCAGTGGTAGGAATGCCGCTTGCAACACCGGAGGCCCTGGGTTCGAATCCCCCCCTGTGGCGCAAGTGGTAGAAGTGCCACTCTGCTACACAGGGCTCGAATCCCGGAGGTTGGACTCGATGATCTCTAAGGTCCCTTCCAACCTGCACGAGACTGTGAGACTGTATAACAGCAGTTGGGAGAGAGGAGTAAAAAATGTGAGATCAACAGGCCTGCAGATGCCATGTTCAGGGCAGGAGGGCAGGAGCCATTCCAGGCATGAAGCAGAAGCTCCTTGTAGCCCAGGAGAGGCTCACGGTAGAGCAGGATGTTCCCCTGCAGCTCATGGACACCAAACAGAGCTGTTCTCCGTGGAGAAGCCCACAGTGCAGTAGTGGATGAGTCTTGAAGGAGGCTGCAGCTCATGAAGAAGAGAGCCCAGAGTGGGGCAGGAGGGCTAGGGGAGATGCTGGGCATGGGGACAAGTGCTGGAGCAGTCTGATTCTGAAGGATGGACCCATGGTACACACCCATGTTGGAGAAGTGTTTGAGGAAATGTAGATTTTGGAAAGCTCATATAGGACCTGTTTGGAAAAGACAATGTTGTGTGGGAAGGACCTCATGCTAGAGCAGGAAGAGAGAGTAAGAGTGAAGGGGTAGCAGAGATGAAGCACTATGGACTGAATGCAGCTCCACTCCCCCTTCCCCTGCACCAGAGAAAATAATACAGCATCAATAGGAGGGGAAGATGGTTTCAGTTTGTTTTTCATCTCATTGGTTTGGTCTGTTAGTAATCAGCAATAAATTATATTAATCTTCCTTGTGCTGAGTCTTTTTCTCCCATGATGGCAGTTGGTGAGTGATATCTGTGTCTTTATCTCAACAAATCACCTTTTTTAAAAATTGTATTTTTCCATTTTTTCTGTTGAATAGGAGAGTGAGAGAGCACTGTGATTGTACTGAACTCCGTACTGGTGTTAAACCACCACAAAGACTGATAGTATTGTTGAGGAGTAATGTGGGGCATAGTATATAGTAGTGTGGGGCATTTTCTAGCAAAAAATATTTCTGCTCTGGTCCCAAGTCCAGAACTAAGTATATGTTTAAGTCAGTAAACTGTCAGAGCCAAAAACAATTACATTCTAAGCCACACCAAAAACAATTCAGGGATAGTAATAGAGCTAGCATGTCCTTTGTTTAATTCTTCATTGTTCCTTGCACAGGAGAGGGAATAGGTGTGAAGGCATGGTTAATAAATTCATAAGAAAAATGAAATGTGATGTCATATTTGTTACGAAATAAGTGTTGATACTTCTTAACTCTTCTTATTGCCTGACCTATATGTCAGCCTGAGAGAATTTTCAGCCTGTCAGAACTTATACCACATAAGATGCTGAACTGCATGACATTCTCTATTAATTTCCAAAATGGTACATGCTGCTTGTATGCATTCCCTTAGTATACAAATTTAAGGGTTGTTTTTCAATTATTTAAGGGACAGCTGTGCAAACTAAGAATATGTTTAAAAGAAACAGTCTTGTTTTTCAGTTTAGCTTCTGCTCTGAAAATCCCATCTTGCAAAGGTCATAGGTTGGCTTCTGTTGTCTTTCTTATCTCCCATCTTCCCATATGGTCAGAACATGTCATTTAACTCTCGTGTTTCACTGCCCGGGAAGGAAAAAAAAAAAAAAAAAAAAAGGGGGGGGGAAATGAAATATCCCATAAGTTGGAAAGCTTGCATGGAACTCCATAATCATTACTCTGTGCTTAGTGATTAAATGCTACCTAGTAAACAAATAAATGAAGAGTATAGGTAAGTATAAAAGTGGATTATACAGGAATATTCTCTAAAAGATTTATCTATGTCAAGTATTTGATCTTTGTCTGGAAAAAAAAAACAAACAACAACAACAAAGTGCTGTAATTGTTTTTAGAAGAGAAGAAAAATATTATCAACAGACTAATCTACTTTAGATAACTCCTATTTCAGCAGTTTTGTAAAGTACAAAGGAGCACTACTAAGAAAGGTTTCTTCTCAGAAAATGCAGATCATCTTGCTGAGAGAAATCGTTAAGGAACACTGTCAGTGTGATCCAACCCTGTGATCAAATGCAGAGGATCAAAGCCCATGTGATGTAAGGTACATTGATCCACAAAATTATAGACTACAACACTGCATAACTATGTGGAAAATATTTGTCTATATAAAATTCTTTAAAGAACACTTTGACTTCCTAAGATTATCTTGTACATGCCTCAGTAATACTCGCCTGACCTCATGGATCCTACAGTAGGGCAGAACATGAACAAATGACAAATTAAGGCCTGTCAGATATCTGGGTCTCAAACCAATGACTCATCCTGAAACAATGTTTTTGTTTGTTTGTTTGTTTGTTTGTTTTTGTTTTTGTTTGTTTGTTTTGGTTTGTTTTGGTTTGGTTTTGTGGTTTATTTTTCTTAACAAAAATTCATGAAAATAATGTATGTTCAGTATTTTGAAAGACTTTTTAGTTCAAAAACTAATCCTCAGTTTAAATCTAATCCCAACACCAAAAATTATAAATATTATGAATCAAGCCTCTAAATTCATAAGGTTTAAAAATAATGAATGAGTGGAATAATTGTCTTTTTTATAAACTCTGTTTTGGGATCTTCTTACTTTTTTTATAAGTAATCATTTATAATCTTGTCTGAAGCTAACAGCAAATTCATCTCAAAAACTAATTCTTGATCAACAGAACAGTAAGTAATAAATAAAAAAACCTAAAGATTTATTAGCGTAAAAGAAAATAAACAGTACGTCTGTCTGTACAGTAATGTAATAAACACATTTAGTCTTATTAGTACTTAGAATATAAAATACTGGATTTGAAATATTCTTTTGGAGTCTAAAAAATCATTTTAAATAAAAACACAGAAATTAAACCTGAAGTCCAAAAGTCTTCATTAATTTTCTGATTGGTCTAGAGCATCAACATTCTTTTAACTCTAGAAACTGTGGAATAGTCTTTGATTCAACAAGCTAGAGATCTAAAGTAAGAAGTTAATTGATTTTCAGAACAGTATTTCACGATAGAAACTCATTTTACTCCTCTGAAATCTTTCTGTTAAAATGGGTTAATAGTGTTTGACTTCTTCTCTATCATCTTATGTAAAATGTGAGATCAACATACTCAAGGGCTGTATATTTATCTTTACAATCAGAACTGTTCCTTGTTTTATGGTGTTGTCTACAATCTGCCACCCACAGTATTTTCCAGCCATATTCCTCCTGGAACTCCCATGAGGGAAACAATGTAGTCAGTCTTGTATGACAGCACTTTCTTAACTGTATTGCAGAGAATAGGGAGTTTTTATTTGATGTATGATCTTTACATACAGAGATGACAGATTTATTTATTTTCTTATTTATATTTAAAAGGTAGACATTACAGAAATAGCATATATTGATTAGGAAAGAAGATTTACTGGAAAATGTTATTGGGAAGGATATTCTTGACTCTTTCAGCCTTTTCCAGATAGATGACACCTTTTCCCTAGGACAACAGCAGTCTAGCAATGCACTGGCAGCAGCTGATGAAATTGGACATGTTTATCATCATCTAGCATTCCCTTCTGAGAGGTTTTTTTTCAAAGTGCTTGCTCTGCCACTCTTAAAATGCACAGACTTTCTGGTACAATTATTAAAAAGAAATGAGATTTAAAAAAAAAAAAAAGTAAAAAAAAAAGTAGTGTTTTGTATCTTCACAAATTAAAAAGAAGTGACATTTCACATGTACAGAAACTAACACATTTTGTTTTAAAACAGTAAGAAGATGTTTATTCCAACTGGCCTGAGAAGATGCTCAGAGAAGACAACCATAAACTTAAAGAAAAACTCAATTTTTATGACAGTAGCTTATATTTTATACATAATATACCATTTCTCATTTGAACAAAACTATTTAAAATGATGACACTACAGTTGAATGAGAATTCAAAAACGTTAAAATTACCAGAAAGTAAGATGAAAAATGCAGACAGATGCATTATCATCATCATCATCATCATCATCATCATCATCATCATCATCATCATCATCATCATCATCATCAATTAAAGCCCAATATTTATTATACCAATAATGAAATATAATTTAAATTAATATTAAAAGTTATCCAACATTACAAAACTGTGTGAAAGTTGTATAAGTAAATTTTTTGTCAGATAACCTACTCATAATCTTTGTCTATATGACAGTCACAAATATAAATGATCTCCTTAAAGATATATGGGGAAACAAAACAAAAACAACAACAACAAAAAAAGTACTTTTTTTTTACTTAGTCCAGTTTAATAGAAGTTTTACAACTCAAATTTTTTCAAAGTTTTTGGAGACTATGTATAATCTTTTATTCAGCATATAGTACTGGGATCAGAAATCCAATTAGCTATACATTAAAATACAGGAATCAGATCTTAATGTTGTTACTTAGATAAAAGATGATATCTCCTTATATTTTTGGCCCAACAAGGTGTTTTTATAACATAATATTATTTGTTTTTTTAACTGAAATTTATTCTATCCGATTCCAAAATTTTGTTCTGAATGAAAGTATAACCCATTCTGTAGTGGATCAGATATCCATTTATAGAAAGTTATTTATTTCATGCTTAGAGTAAGCACAGTTGTTTTCAGAACCATGACACATACCAAGGTTACAGTTAAATGACATTCTGGGAAATAGTAAATTAAATGTGTCTCTCATTTTTCCTTTAAGACACATCTCCAGTTCTTTACATTTTGGTACTGGTATTATTCTGTAAATATTCCATCAGTTGGGGAAGCATTTATCAATTTTCAGACAGTATGAAAATTAATTGTTACATATAATTATTGAATAAAATAATTGTATTACCTCTCTTCTATGTTTCTCTTTATTTTTCTTTATGTTTTATGTTTTATGAGATGTCTATTAAATGTCCACTTAGTTCTTTTAGTCTGATCTTGATCTTATATGATACAATGTTGCATGAAGGAGAGACAATATGTTGCATGAAGTTATTGAACAACTAAGCAAGATCAAGTCAGGTCACTACTGCACTTACCTCTTGTGAGAACTCATCCTCTGTTTATTCAAGTGCTGTAGGGCTGTTTGAGGGTCACAACTTAGATTACAATTCAGATTATTGTTTATAACAAATTAAAGGTATATCCATCATAATCTCCATCCCTGTGCCCTTCTGAACCAAATTAACACTGCAAGGAATTCTTCCCCTTGTCCCTCACCTTTCTAGTGGAAGGGAGTTTCCTGCTTTACTATTTAGTAACACAGGCAATTCAAATCATAAAACTCTGGGGTATCCTGAATTGGAAGATATACACAACAGTCACGATATCCAACTTCTAACCCCATTCAGGACCACACAAAATTCAAAATATATTTTAGAGTGTATTGTTCAAATGCTACTTGGCTACTGGCAGGCTTGATGCTGTTACCACTATCTGTGGATCTTGTTCCAGTGGCTGACCTCCTTCATTGTCAACATCACTCTGCAAGGACTCCTTGCCCTCAAGGGTGTTAACATCTTCTCTATTTAGTGTCGTTCACAAATTTAGTTAGCATACCTTTTAGTCCTGTATCAGAGATGTTTAAGAAATACTTAACATCATGGTGAAAAACTCTCCTGAGCCCTGTTCCATTCATCCAGAGATGCACTTACTCTGACATTGACTTATCCATGAGCCGAAGTCCTTTAAAAGTTCTATCTATCTCTGTGTCATGGATTACCCATAGCCACAGATGCTTCCAGGTGTGCAAGGAACAATACTCATATATACTCATGTATAGCCTTCCGTCCTTCTGACTCAACTTCTGATTGTGGTTCCAGCCTGTCCAGTTCAAGAACACAGTTACAACACTGATGTGGCCACAGCCACTGTGTCTATGCTTAAAGGGCATATTTAAAAGTAATTTGCATTTTTTAAACAGACAATTTTCTTTTTTCTTCATGATATTTTCTGTAATGTTGGTTCCGTTTCAGAAGCAAGTGTACTCTTTTTGAAATCTGTCCTCAGCTTCAAAACAGGTATTCTTAAAGCTGCTGTTTTAAGTTTCATCACCTTCTCTGTTTTTGATGTAAAATATATAAGTAGTAAATGTCAGCTATTTAGAAAGGTATTTCATCTGATCTTTCCTATCTCTTCATATGTCTTCAACATTCTCTTAAAAAAAAAATAAATAAATAAATTCCTACACATCAGCTTTTTTAACTTTTTTTTTTTTTCTTTTTTCTATTATTTCTAATGTCAATCAAAAGACATTTTGTACTTTGTACATTTTACATTTAAATTCAGAAATTTGGATGAATTTAAAAAAAGAAATATATATATCTGTTGTGAGTGAATTACTTTTAAAATAAAATATGTAATTTTTGAGACTGATTTTCTAATAAACTTCTGAAAGTACTTATATCAAGTCATGCCTTGGAAAATTATTCCAGCAGATTTGTTATCTTCTTTGGATTTACTGTAACTGCATATATATTTTAAAGGAAAAAAGCTATAACTTCAGAATCTTGTTCTGCTTAGCATACTTAGATAAATCAATAATTTTACTTCCATGAGGGATTCTCCAAAAGTAATGGCTCCTATTTTATTATATTAGCACACACCACCAGAAGCAGATATTGGTGGTATGGCATTACAGGCTGAACCTTCCCAGATGTTCCCAGATGTTCCCAGTAATGTTCCATTACTGTGACATTTATAGGTGCTTGTTGAATGCTTACAGATAATCAAACAGTGAAGTGGTGAATGGTGCATTTCAGCACTGACAACAGTGACATGAGACGCCTGCCACATTCTGAATGTTCATGTTGATTTTTATGAGCATGGCATACAGGCTTCTGTCCTTTGCTGATGAAAATGCATAGCTAATGTTATTGACTATGCTGATAACCAGTGTTATATAGCCGAGAATTTGCTCTCTGAAATAGTGTTTTTATTGTTGTTGTGTATCTTGTAGGTTCTATGGAAATATGAAGAAAGATGTTACATTCTGAGTGGCCTATGTACATTTCTATTTAAGAATATGTGGAATGCATCCAAATCATGTTATTCTTTTCAAAGCATAAAGGTTCTAGTTTAATATGTTCTTCTTAGCTCATGGAGAAGTAACACATTCTTTGATACCATTTTACAAATAAAGATCTTAGAAGAGTATGTGTTTGTAAAACCTTCTATTTGAGGTAATTCAGAACATAAAGCATGACCCGGATTGCATATTCCTTTCCAAACACACAAAGTGCCTCGGAGTACAAGAAAATGTTGTCTAGTGTCTTTTTAGTGTCCTTGTGAGATACCCAGTTTGATTATTCTAGCTTGAGAAATGATAAATACTTGACTTGGCTTTTTTGACTTTCTCTCAGCAGAGTAAATGGTCCTTTGTAATTCATTTAATAGTAAAATATGTGTGATGCAGAATAGAAGCTTATGATGTGAAATTACAGAAAAATGAAGTTTTGTCATGCAATATTATCACCCATCAAACTAATACTGAACAACACTGTAGAAATGTTTGTGCTTATTAATTGTATTGTTTGGGTTTTTTTTCAGCTAGTGAAATAGATGACAATTCTGTGTAAAGAGAATTTAACATAAATACCTAATTTATGTGACACATTTAATCAATCAATCAATCAATGTAATAGTTAATTAGATAAATAGTGAGAACAATATGCTTCCAACGGTCTATACAGTACATTTAAGTCAAAGACAACACTAAGATACCTTAGCTGAAATTCTTGTATTCCCACACTGAAATATTTAGTGAAGCTGGCTACTGAACTGCCCGAGAATCTTGTTCACATATTTCTCCTCTTAAGATCTAAATTCTGAGGTATTCACTTAATGGTCAGGGCTTAATTTAGTTATTCTCATCCATAAGACCAGTGCTAATGTCACCTAACTCTGTATAACTGCTTACTACATTGACATGGTAGAAAAATTATGACAGAATTTGTGCATCTCTTTGTTCCAAAGTTAATTTCATGGTATTCTTTTTATACTGTTTCAAGGTTAATAAGTGTTGAAACTTAACCAGGAAAAATGGGGCAAAAAACTGAAGCTGGAACAAAGGAAATCTCAGCTTTAAAATGTTTCCTAAAAGTTACCTGAAGAAAGTACAACAAGATAGTCTCCATTCACAGCTGAAAGGGGTTGTTTTTGTTTGTTTGTTTAGGAAAAAATGGTAGTATTATTTGTTATTTATATTCTCTCTAATATATGTTTGATTATCTCTTTTATTCTTGTTTCCCCCCATCCACTAGATGTGTTAGCTTACTATTGCTTTGAACACTTGAACAAACAAAAAAAATGTAGTAAAATGGTTCTGTGATGTGATCAGAGTGACAGAAAATGATTTGCTTCTCTCTGTAGGCAAATGGTAAAAACTCTTATAATTGCAAACAAATGGCGACAATCTACTAAGAGTTATTGTCCTCTCATTATTGGCCTCAGTTTTCTGTAGTATATTCTTGAAATACTCTTTTTTTTTTTCAGATTTTACAGTGGTTTCAAAAGTAACTTTAAATTTCTCCAAAAAGGGATTCCCTGTCATTATACAGTATTGTACTTAAACAAACAAACAACAAATCAAAATCCAAAACAGGATAAATATCAAAGCAGTCAGATATAAGTCAGACAGAAATTAAAGGTAAATAAATCTGCATGTGTTTCTCAATGGTTAAAAGACTAATATTTCTCTTTTTATGTGAATAATTTTCTTCTAGAACATCTAGCAAAGAGGCTTTTCATGGTGGATTCATATTCCTTAAGGGATGGAGGAAAACATTTAAAATATAACAATCCAGCTGAGTTAGGAAAATTTCCCAAATATTAGACAATATTATTTCTTTTACACTCTCAATATGACTCTGTCTTAGGAGGCTTTTCTCACCTCTGAGGGACGTAAACAGAGATCAGGAGTCTCTAGAGTACTAGAAGAACTAATTCTGAGCAGAAACAAATCTCAGAGCTCTTAGAAATATGTTCTTCCTGTCAAATAGTTGGGAAAAAATAGCATATTAGCTGAAGAATTTGCTGGCTTACATGAAGACAGAAGGATGTAGTACTTAGAAATGAAATGACTTTTTGATGGTTCAGAACAATAGCACTTGAGTCTTCGGTAGTGGCCATTTTTGTTCTCAGACAACCTAGCAATATTTTTTATTTTTGGTACCTTTCTCACAGGATCCGTGCCTCTTGCAGGATCCTCAGTCTTTTAGGTATTGTACTGAGTTGGGAGGGTGTGATTTATCTGTACCAAAAATCAACGTACAGTCTTCTACATGTTATACATACAGTGACTGATATTGTACACCAAGTACAAAGACATTTTGGTTGACAATTGTCATGGTTTTATGATTTTTGGTTACTGGTATTCCACATCATAACATCATACAGTGCACTGGGAGTTAAAGTGTTAATTCTCCAGTCCTGGGTACCTGTCTTGAAGAGCAGAACTGCATTCCCCAGGGGCCTTTGCAGTTAGATAGGAGGTATAACTCCTGGCAAGGTCACCTGATTGCTCTCTTTTCTCTCTTCTTCGCCTCTCCTTGCTGCGGCACATTCTGACTGCGTGCATCACTTCAGTATTAGTGCAAGGCCTTCAACTTTTCAAATAGTCTTTCTCTCAATATATTTGATTTATCAGCCTCAATTCAAATTATATTGTATTATAGTGTGTTATCTTGCATTCCAATACCATATTTAGTAAAATTAGTTTGTTTCTCTGCAGATTGTTGCCACTGCTTTTAATTATTTTGGGGTCCCCTGTTTCCCTTTTCCTAAGGTGCAGATTTTGCGAAATCCCTCCATCCTACTAGTCATGGAACAGAAATTAAAGAGCCCATAATACCCTTGACAACAATAAAAAGAACAATGTAAGTGAACAACAGTTTTTACTGTTTTTTTACTTTACTAACAGTTTTTTACTGAGCAAGGTTTACAATGTAAAAAGTTATCAAACACAGTAAAATATTCTCTTCTAGTTAAAAAAGAATTAAGGATATGATGGACTTTGAATAACATCTCAGTGGTAATGATATATAATTCCTCTCCATCCCTTCCATCAGCACTGAAGCTTCAAAACACTGATCATAGATGATTACTAATACTGCTGCTTAGGCTGCTACACACTGTTATCATGCCTCACCCTCACTATAATTGTAGCATGAGCCAGCATGATGATGAATATTTTGTCTTAGATGGTTTTTCAGTCCAGACAGATAGAAAAGGAGTTTGACAGGAATGAGCTGTATTAGAACATCGATGTCAATAAATCTATCATGGGCAGTTGCCTGAAATGGGTGAGAATACTCTGAACACTTCACATTACTATATAATACAAAATCATTACTCACTGTCAAACCCTTGCTGCAGAGAGAAGCCATGTATTGTCTCAATCAACAGACTGCAAACTGAAGTTAAACATATAAGCTGATGACGTAATGTGCTTATTACCTTACTTCAATGATTAATATGACCATAAAAATTTTGAATGGTTCTACTGAGTAAAACTTGATTATGAATTTTTCAAAAGTCTTATATGATGCTGATTCATCAACACTAAAGAGCCGTGAGAATGTTACATAAACTGAATAATTATGCATATTGAAATAAGTAGGAAATAGGGGGTTAAAAATTAAATATAATGAGGTTAAATTTGATATTTTACATTAAAAAAAATTAGAGTATTACTTATTTGAAATTATTGTCTTTCAAACAGTCATGATTGAAAGAACAACAAACCTAATTTTCTGGACAATGGAAAATTATTTTTTGAGGGGTTTTGCTTGGAATTTTTAAAAGAAATCTCTTCACAATATCATAGAATCATAGAATGGGTTGGATTGGAAAAGGTGTTAAAGATATCTTATTTGGAATCACTATCACGGGCAGAACTGCCAACAAGTAAATCGTGGTCTAGATCAAGTTGCCCATGGCCTCATCCAGCCTGGCCTTGAACAACTCCAGGGGCATCCACAACTTTTCTGGGTGACTTATTCCAGTGCCTTACAACCCTCAGGATGAAAAATTTCCTCCCAAACTTTAATTTAAATTTTCTCATTTTGTTTAAAATCATTCCCTATTGTCCAGTCATTATCAGGTCATGTAAAAACTCTGTCTGCCTCCTGAGACATATCCTTTCAAGTACTGGAAGACAGCAATGAGGCCCACCCAGGGCTTTCTCATGCCATGTTTGTAGGAGAGATGCTCTAGACTCTTGATCATTTTGTAGACCTCCTCTGAACTCACTCCAACACCTTTCTTATGCTGGGGATAGTAGTCCAGATGAAGGTCCACAAGAGCAGAGAAGAGGGGTCACATTTGACTCCCTGTTGACCACTTCTCTTTTTCATGCAGATCAGGATGCTGTTGGCCTTCTGGGCTGCAGGCACATAAAGCTGGCTTGTTTTCCATCCATCAAAACCTTCAAGTTCTTCTCTGCAGGGCTGCAGTCAATGTTTTCTTCTCACAATCTTTGTGTATATCTGGGAGTATATCTGGGATTGCCATGATACGAGTGCAAATCCTTGCACTTGGTCTTGTTGAATCTCATTAGGTTTCTGTGGGTTCTCTTTTCCTTTTGAATGGTATCTCTTCCTTCTACTGTATCAACTACACCACTCATTTTGGTGCCTTTTACAAACTTGTTTAAAGGTGCAGTAGATTCCACTATTTAATCATTATCTAGGAAAACAAATTTCTGGTTATGCCCATTTAAAGTATATGATTATTTCTATTTAATTTACAAATCACACACACATATATATATGTATATATATTATATATATGTATATATATATATTGTGCTTTTGTTGTTGTTGTTGTTCTTTGAATGTTTTTGGATTATATAATTAAGAAATTATCATTATGTTTCTGTTTAATGTTATTAACTTCTGACTATAGTGTGGAAATCTAACTTCCAAGAAATTCAGACTTGGAGTCAATAAATCCTAGAAAAGAACACAGAAATGATTCTCTGAAGCATTTAAAAGATGCATGAACATGACAACTCCTGACATACTTGCTGGAGCAATGTAATGTTGAAAAAAACTGAATAACCCTTGATGATTGCCTTTCAGAATAAACATGTTAGTTGTTTTTAGAATTTAGGAAAATATCAGGTGGTACATATGGAAAAGAAGTTAAACCCCACCTCACAGCAACCTCCCTTCAGGTAGTTATAGAGCAATAAGGCCTCCCCTGAGCATCCTCTTCTCCAGACTGGACAGTTCCAGCTCCTTCAGTCGCTCCTCATAAGGCCTGTGCTCTAGACCCCTCACCAGCTTTGTTGCCATTCTTTGAACAAGCTCCAGGGCCTCAATGTCTTTCTTGCAGTGAGGGACCCAAAACTGGACACAGTACTCAGGTCCATTTCATCTACGCAGTCTTCTAGCCACTCTGATCCAAGCCTGTAGCTCTGCCTGGGGTTGTTGCGGCCAAAGCACAAGACCCGGCATTTGGTCTTTTTGAACCTCATCCCATTGGCTTCAGCCCAGCTATGCATCCTGTCCAGATCCCTCTGTAGGGCCTCGCTACCCCCAGGCAGATCCACACTCCCAGCCAATTTGGTGTCATCTGCAAACTTACTGAGGGTTCACTCGATCTGGTGGCCTTCTATGATGAAGTTTCAGTTGATGGGGAAAAGGCAATGTATGTCATCTACCTGGACTTCTGCAAAGCATTTGGCATGGTTCCTCACCACACCCTTCTCTCTAAATTGGAGATGTATGGATTTGAAGGATGGACTGTTTGATGGATTAGGAACTAAGTGGCTGGAAGCAGCCAAAGGGTTGTGATTAATAGTTCTATGTCAGGACAGAGACTGGTCACAAGTTATGTCCCTCAGGATTCGTCTTGGGACCGGTGCTCTTCAACATATTTATCAATAACATAGATGACAGCATCAAGTGTACCCTCAGCAAGTTTGCAGATGGCACCAAGCTGAGTGGTGCAGTTAATACACTGGAAGGAAGAGAAGCCATCCAGAAGAACCTGGACAGGATGGAGAAGAGGGGCCATGGAAACACAATGAGGTTCTATAAGGCCAAGTGCAGGGTGCAGCACTTGGGTCCAGGCAATCCCAGGTATTTATGCAAACTGGGGAAGATCTCCTTGAGAGCAGCCCTGCAGAGAAGAACTTGGGGGTCCTGGTGGATGAGAAGCTGGACATGAGCCAGCACTGTGAACTTGCAGCCCAGAAGCTCAGCTGTGTTCTGGGCTGCATTAAAAGAGGAGTGGCCAGCAGGGAGAGGGAAGTTAATAGTGATAGAATATTGGGAACTGGGTTTTAACTAAGACAGGAGAGATTTAGGTTAGATATTAGGAGGAAGTTTTTCATTCAGAGGGTGGTGAGACATTGGAACAGGTTGCTCAAGGAGGTTGTGGATGCTAAGAAACAAACTAATTTAATAAATATGGTATCAGAATGCAAGATAACACACTGTAATACAATATAATTAGAATTGAAGCTAATAAATCAGATCTAATGTGAGAATGAGTGTCCTAAAGAGCTGCAGGCCTTACACTAATGGCGCACAGTCAGGATGAGCAGCAGTGAAAAAGCCTGATAATCAAAAAGAGGGATGTCATGTGACCTATCAGGGTCTTTTATGCATTCTCCCTGAGCAGGAATGATAAGAGAACAATGAACAGTCTTCTGGGGAATTAAGTTCATCTTCACTTCCAGACAGGTTCCCAGAACAGGAGCATTAACTCTTTAACTTCGAGTGTACTACATGACATTATGATGTGGAATACCAATAACCAAAAATCATAAAACCACAACAGGTGATCACCGTTGTCCTTTTAAATACAGGCCATTTCATGATTCTATGATGCTTCTCTGATTCTATAATGCCCTCAATGGCATGCTTTACTATTTGACTAGCTTATTTGAAGGTCTCTTACAACTGAAATAAACTGAAGTATTCTATTCTTTCATGAAATTCACAACTACTTTTTATTTACTCACTGTAATAGAATATTTATGAAAATACTAACAGAATCTATCTTGCTGTCCTCAGTAGCAGTCCTTTGATACCATTCTTACTGAGCTGTCAGTCTCCCTGCTCAATTTTTCTGTTTTTTATCTTTAGAAGAATGGATAACACACACAATATAAATTTCTCATCTATATATCTATATATCTATATATCCATCTATCCATCTATCTATCTATCTATCTATCTATCTATCTATCTATCTATCTATCTATCTATCATCTATCTATCTGTCTAATTTTTTTTTTTTTTATCTTTGTCCAAGACCACTGAAGTATTTTAATGAAATTTCTGTAGTACTTCTGCAGTACCTTTTTAAGAAATCTATTTAGTATACTTGGTGCAGTAATCTCCAGAATTAAGATTTTTGAGATTGTATTTACTTCTATTCTGTTCAGAACGATGTTACCTATCCACCATACAGATAGCAGTAAGTTGCTGTGTGATCAGTTCCTCAGAAGCGAGATATGTCAGACAGATTTTTTTGATATACTGAATGGTAACCATAGGTGCACTTCATTTTTTAAATACTACCTAAGAAGTAATGATTTTCCAAACATGTAAATCTGAGTAATTGTGATTTGCACTTTTAAACTGAAGTTGTTTTGTGTGGGTGGGTTTTTGTTTTTTTTTCCTCATTCATTTTCCTTTCATTTTTTTAAACTAAAATTTGTCAACCTGGAATTCCTTCACATACAACTCTTGAAATGCTGTGTAGCAAAGCCACATATGAAAAGTACTGGCTGAGAACAATAAACTCTCTTAGAATAATGCTACGGTCATACAGTTTGGTTGCAATTTTTTATTTCTGTATGCCCAACATATACTTGTCAAATATAATGTTGATAGCAGATGCTTTTACTTTTTCTGTGAACTTGAAAAAAGCTTATAATAAAAGCTTGTTAAAAGCATTCTAAAACTTGACTCAGATATAACAAGAAACCAGAGTATTTGTTGTAAGCAAAAAGAATAGTGTTTTCCTAACACTTCTGAGAATTATGTTATTAATTTGTCCATGGAAGTTTCTGCAGTGCAGAAATTTTCTGTGTTATGATTCCAGGGGTGCTGTTTTTCTTGGAATAGGGAAAATAAATCAAATGGTGTTTTTCTAAATAAATACAGTAAGTTTTACTCACATTCATCATGTTATATTAATGCTATGAATATAGCACATTTATGACTAATCTGAGAAGTAATGACTCAACTTCTTAGACTGCACTGAATATTTTCACTGATCTATGATCTAGATTCTTTTGTGTTTGATTTGCCTGATCAGATATGACCAAAACAAAAATGCACTCTTTTCCATTGTTGTTCTCATCAGCTTGACTGTCAGCCGTACTTAATAAACTCTTTTCTTAGTGTTATATTACACTCTGACAGATTTTCACCCACACCTCCAAGCCTACAGAACAGAATTTTTATTGTAGTTTGTTGTAATATAACTTCTGAATAGTGTCATAACACTTCATAATGGTATTTTCATTTTGACTATTAAATATTGTATAATAAATGATAGTACTGAAGTGAAACTTTTTCATCTTTTCTATACAGCATATTCTGACCTTCTCAAACAAGAATGTTTTGACAAGTCAAAATGCAATATTTATTTATTTATTTATTTATTTATTGCTTGTTTGTTTCACAAAAAATACAAATATTTCATAGGATTTAAAAATGAGTATTTTCATCCAGCTTCACTAAGACCTTGGCTTAATACTTAATTAATATGACTTCCCAAGTAATATTTTAATAAAGTCTTTGACATCTTTGATCCATGCTAATGAGTTGTTTAGTAGAAAACTCATAAATCACCTTTTTACATTATGACCATTCTCTTTTGCCTACCTTTGTAATTTCCATCATTACAGAGAAAAGTTGTTATTTATGTTTTACAGAAAACCTCAACTGTAGACATTTCATTAGAAAAAAATGCACACTGAGATGACTGTCACTGAACTCTTTGAACAATAGTTCAGGCTTTTTTTCTAGCTGCAATTCGTCATGTATTTTTCCTCCATGAAGGGTTTATTATACTCCACATAAATAGTGTCCTCAAACGATGAAGTATCTGTTTTCTCTGAAGCTTTGGCTGTTTATCAGCATTTTTCTGTTTTAACATTTTTTTAGTCTTTTAGTGTTATGTCAGGGCCAAATTCCAGTGAGTTTTCTAAACTCACCCTCAAATTCAAGCAAGTTGATTTTTTTTTTTTTTTTTTGGACCTCTTCCTTCTTATATGTATCATACTTAGCTTTTCACTACACTATGTCTCAAGACTAAATCAGAGTAATTAGCTTCTGTCCTATCTGGCTAATTGCTGCATCAATCTTTCAAATTTATGTGAGGGGGGGGAAAAAAAAAAGGAAAGTAAAAATCGTAGAACTTTCTTTTAAACTGAAAACCAATAGGCTGTTTTTCACCTTTTAATCTAACTCATATCTGAATATATATAATATATATGTGAATGACATAATAAATGTCTATTTTGTTTTGTTTCTAAAAGCAAGTATGTTCGGAAAAAAAAAATCTAAGAAAACACTGTTTTCTATGTTTACTCTTTATTAGAGGAATTCTATTTTAAAATTTTAATTTGTTACTGCTACCAATACAAATAAAGGCAATAAATTTAAACCTCAGCAATGTACAACTTTCTGGTATTTTTCCTTAATGCTTTATATTTTGTGCAGTTGCTCTATACCAGTGTGACAGTTTCAAGGTGTCAGCAGGTTTTTCCTGTTACAAAAAGCGCTTCCATTTAAAATACAGTATACTGCATAAGGAGGCAGACCTGGAAGATGTTGGGAACACATTAGAACTGTGGGAATTGTCCTCCAAGGATTTCTGTTAGCAAAGCACAGCAGTGTGCTGACTGTTCTATCTTGTATTAAAAGCCTTCACACAAAAACAGTCACAAAAAATGCAGGGGACATAGGTTAAAATCTTTTTGCAATGGGATATCATAATCATTTCTCCTTTCTTGGAGAGTTCCCAAACAGCAGGTTACAATTCTTGCAGAGACATAGGCAGTATTAACTGTTTCTTCTTCAAGATCCCTCACTTTGCCTGGAATAAAATCAAAATAAAGAGTACACAAAACCAACCCATCAAACAAAAAACTGTAACTTGGCTAGAGGGAGAAAGAAAGACAATGTGTTTTGCAGTTTGAAAATGCAGCTGGAAAAAAAGGAGAGGTAGGTTCCCATTGCTGATGGTGATGTCACTGTTCCTCATAACAGAAAAAGTAAGAGCATCAATCCGTAACACCCTCTGGTCTATAATTATAAGACACGGTTCACACATTATGTGACGTATGATCTTGTGTCAGTCTGGATGAAAGTAGAGCCTGGTTTTCTGTACTTTATTTCCCTGCAACTTACATATTAGCAGCTATCATCAGTGTACCAAAAACCTAGGCATTTAATGCTCGGGAGCATTAAAAATAAGCCTTATTTCTGAATTTACTAGGTTAACATAGAAGTTTTTGAATCCTGTTTTCAGGCACAGTAACTGGTATTGCAGGCTCTAACAGCAGGTAGCTTCTAGTCCTGCAAATGAGAATCTTAATGAAGTCTTTATATACAAAGCACAATGATACTATGGAAAAAAATCATCAGAGGAATTTACAAACAGTAAGACGAAGAAAAGGCAGAGCACCTAAAAGCCATTCCAGCAGCCTAAAAGAGCAGAAAAGGCCAAAGGAGAATTATATATTACTATTTTGCCCTAACAACTTATATTGTGGTTTTTTTTCTGTTTTGAATATATTCTTTTTCAGCTTCCATTTACAAGCCATCCTTTAAGCTTGAAAATAAAATTGGTTCTTTCGTAGGGTCTTTTGTCTCTTTTCACAAATGACAAGTAATAGGATGCTAGGAAATTGCCTCAAGTTTCACCAGGGGAGATTAAAATTCCATATTTGGAAGAATTTATTCACTGAGATGGTGGTCAAACTGCCCTTGACTAACCAGGGAAATGGTGTCCAAAAAAACAGTGGACTTCTGGGAGTACTTTAGAGATGTATTGACATGACATTAAGGGACATAGTTTAATGGTGGGGCTTGGTAGCCAAGCATTGATTATAGGATTTGCCCATCTTTTGCAACCTAGATGATTTTACAGTTCTAGGGTAAGCATGAAAATGTCTAGCCCTGTCCAATGGTCAGACGAACAACTTACTAAGATAAAAAGTTTCTTGACCCTGCAGAAAATGAAACCATAAATGTATTTGGCACAACCTGATCAGGGTTTAACTATAAGAAAGGCAGAAACTTAAGAAGCTGTAGGAAAGAGATATCAGGAGCTAAGTCTAAGCAAAAGTTTAGAAACAGAATACCAGTTTGTAAAAAGGCTGTCCTCCAAAAAGTCCTATTTTTATCAGTATTCCATGCAATATCATGTGTCAAGTTGTTTTATGCTTAGGCACAGTGCCAGGTGCAGTTCCTGCATCCTGTGCTTCTAGCATTCTCAGCTACTCTCATGTGAATTCTGGCACTCCCAGAGGAAGGAACACTAAGAAGAGTTAGACTACAAACCCCATAAGACTAAGGTACTCTCCACTTGATTTCTGATTCCTGGTCAGGGGGGAGATCTCTCTGACCTCCCAGGAATCCAACAGTAAGCATCTGCTGATAAGGACTTGGACTCTCCTCTTGTTCTTGGTTTGTTTCATTTATTATTCATAATTTTTCTGTATTATCTCATATTTCTTTTAATAAATTAGTAATCTCACTTCAGTCGAGTCTCTCTCTCTCTCTCTCTCTCTCTCTCTCTCTCTCTCTCTTATTTTTATTTTTTTTTTAAATATTTCCACCATTTCCACTTCAAACCACAACAAAACAACAATTATGAGTGTAAGACCAACAAACTATTTAGAGATCCCTGGTGTGAAGTCCTGACCTAACCAGCACAGCCTGGAGCAGAATGAGCAGAACTATAAACCTGTTCTAATAACAGTACAGGTGTCTGACATTATTTTTGTGGTCAGGACACCTGGATTTTTTCCCATAACATTGATGAGGACAACAGAGATTGGAAAGGAAACAGAATTAATAATCTCCCTAAGTCTTTTTAGGACCTCGCAGAAAATGAATGATCTTGAGAGGGCCAGCTTAGAGGTCAGATTCTATCATAAGATGTTTAATGGAATATACAGATTTTTTAATTTATTTTTTTTTAATGATAAATGTCTTCAATAAATGTTTAAGCTTAGAAAATTAAATGAATCAATTTATGACTGTCTCAAGATCTGTGTACCATGAAGTTCAGCAGTGTTCTGACAGTTACATAAGAATAACCTGTCCAAAGGCTGTGTCCTTTCAGTGTAATAGTGATTTATTTGCTTTCTCTAAAACTGGAATTGGGATTTAAATAGTCATACTCATATCAAAGGACTTTAAGAAACAATTTCCCAAAGAGATTATGTGTAATTCTATATTGTAAAACAATTCTCTCTTGCGGCTGATGAGTTCCATTATACCGGTCAGAGCACAGAAATCTCAAGTGAATCATAGAATAGAATCATAGAACCACCAAGGTTGGAAAAGACCTGAAAGATCATCCAGTCCAACTGTTCACCTATTACCAATAGCTCCCACTAAACCATGTCCTTCAGCACAACACCCAGTCATTCCATGATCACTCCCAGGGTCGGTGACTTCACCACCTCTCTGGGCAGTCCATTCCAGTGCCTGACCACCCTTTCTGAAAAGTAATATTTCCTAACATCCAGCCTGAATCTCCCCTGTTGTAGCTTGAAACCATTCCCTCTAGTCCTATCACTGATGACATGAGAGAAGATGCCAATCCCCAGTTCACTACATACTCCCTTCAGGAAGTTGTATAGAGTGATAAGGTCTCTCCTGAGCCTCCTCTTCTTCATGCTGAACATTCCCAGCTCCTTCAGCTTCTCCTCACAGAGCTCCTCTCTGTGCTCCAGACCCCTCACCAGCTTTGTTGCCTTTCTTTGAACATGTAAACTAACATGTGGACTAAAATAAAATCTACAGGTGTTCTTTAATTCATGGTATTACAACATTTTGTAGCACTTCAGAAGGTTTTAAACTCATAAACTCTTTAATACTGTAGATGCAATGAAAACAGAAAGTAGATTCCCCTGAAGTTTGCTGCCACAGCTACTTGTTTGTAGAAATTCTGTATGACATACCATGATGCATAGACCTATGTGGTGGTTAGTATGGTTCAGAGGAACACCTTTCACAACTGATGCTTAGTTCTCCTGTTTGTATAAGACTTCTAAGAGCTCCTTTCCTCTGTAAGTCGTAGCCATTATTCAATTTCAGCCAGGACCTTTTAATATATTAGTGTAATGACAGTTCTCTGAATGCATACAACTGAATCAGGCATTTAACAGTGCACACTTCACTGTATTAATCATAAAGAATAATGTTTCTATGCAGTGCTGTTTTAGAAGAAGGATATTTTGTCAAAGTTTAATCACTTACCACTAAAGTCTGAACTATGAATTGACAGCACTATTCTACTGAAATATTTATGAGATCTAAAGCACAGTCCTATTCTAATCTTCCCCTCTATCCTGAGAGCAGTCTCATGATTTCATACTTATTTTTCTGTGAAAGAGGAAGATTAGGTCTGGTATGAAAGATATCACACTCAGAAATACTTAACGTGGTTACTATCTGAATTAGTTCCCAAACAAGAGAAATCAAATTAATTTGCAGACTGGAAAACTAACAACTATAATGTCTTATGGTCTTCCCTATGATTTATTTGGTGCCCTGGTGAGTATTCAGCTCTACCAGCTGAGTGACCAACTTCAAATTGTTATTTTTGGTGTGTTTATACCATGGCATTAAAATGTCAGTAAAAAAGTTAATTATGTTTATTCTAGACAAATAATCAAGAGGATTACAAATTGAATTCTGTGTGGAGCATTTAGTGTCAGTTCAAACTTCAGCTTGACTTTCTGACTCCAGGTTACAGAGGTCAGACAGGTTTTTAAAAGTTTACTAATAGTTCTACTGCTTTGAACCACTTTTGAAGTGATCTGTTCTTCACTCCATTTGGTCATTTATCTTTGTCATTTACCTTCACATGGGAGAGATTTTTGACTGACTATCTTCAGGTTTACAGAATCACTAAGATGTCTTAATGCCACTTCTTTTTTTTTCCATCCCTTCCTCGCTTCCTTCACTAAATTCAGCTCAATCAAAGCTCAGAATCTAAGCCTAAATTTTTTGTAATCTGAACAAGTGAGCTCTGGGAATCGTGAGACATTAAAATTCAAACCAAAATGTATATTTTATAGTCACATTAAGGCAATGCCCAAGTTCAAAAACACTTAGATACAATGAGCAAACAAATCCCTGAAGCAGTTTCACTTTGAAAAGCTGTACCAGGTATGAATCTGCTGAACATCTTCCAACATAAAGCAATATTTGCAGTATATAATACAGAATAAGCACAGTGAATTCTGACTAATGGATACCTTATTAAAATTTGCTAGTTTCTTGGCAATGATAATACAGTGTTATGGTAGTGTAGCAGAGATAAGTATCTAAGCTCCACAATGCTGCTCTCTCTCACCCCTCCTGATCCACTGAACAAGAGAAGAAAATACAGTTAAAAAACAAGGTCACATATTTCAATCAGGAAACAGAAATCATTCACTAATTGTGAGAAAACCACACTCGGTATAAGGGACATTGATATAATTTATTAATTATTGATAACACATTAGACCCACTAGCACTTAAAATACACTAAACCTACTTTCTCCCCCCATCTGCTCCCTTCTGTCTTCTCCCGAGTGGCACAGAGGAATCAGGGTTCCAGTCATTCTATAACCCTTCCTCACTGCTGCTTCTTCACTTACACTCTTTTCCCCTCCTCCAGTGTGAGGTCCTTTCCATGAGATGCAGTTCCTCACAAAATGACCCAAAATGGGCCTCCCACAGGCTTTAGTTCTTCAAGAACTGCTGTAACATAAGTCTATACTACTGGACTTCTCCTTTGTGGATCCCAAATGGGCTGCAGTTCTTTCCAGACCTTTTGCTCTACAATAGTCTCCTTTCTACAGGCTGCAGTTCTGGCCTGTTTTCTAACATGGAACAGCAACCCTGTGGCATTAAACAAATGCACATACTATGTGTTAAAAAAAAAAAAAAAAAAAAAAAAAGTATTTATGTATTAAAAACAATTTCACAAGCAAAATAATAATAATAATAATAATAATAATAATAATAATAATAATAATAATAATAATAATAATAATCTACAATGTACCTTGCCTACCTTAAAATCTTTTTTGTCTCTCACTATAAAAAATAATCAAAGCCATAAGAAAAAATATTAAATATTAAATTAGATTAAAGTAGTTGAATACTACATGCATTCACTGTATTATTATTTTTTTTTTTAGAAAACTTAGATCAAATTGGAGCTAGTCACACATCTACAATAGAAGGAAATAACACAGATGAATTAAACATGGTCCCCAGACAAGAACAATATGGTTGAAATAATATTAATTATACTGTGAGGAATCTATGGGATTGGGCTCATGCCATATGTGTGTAAAATTATTAATTCATAATAGTTTGGGATCTTAGTCATAGAGTCATAGAATCATAGAATAGCCTGTGTTGGAAAGGACCTTAAATGTAATCTAGTTTCAATCCCCCTACAATGTGTAGAGTTTCCAGCCCCTAGACCAGGCTTCCCAGAGCCACATCCAGTCTTGCCTTGTATGCCTCCAGGGGCATCCACAACCTCCTTGTGCAACCTGTCTATTCCCATTATTTGTACTGGGATATAACAATAATGTATTATCTATTAACTATAATTAAATTCCCAACCTCTTTCCTACATCAAATAGTTTTCCCTGAACAAGGACCACTCTAAAACTTCCTTAATCACTGTAACCGTGAGCAAACTTGATGAACGGAAAATGGTAATCATAACTTCCTCCTTTTCTTTTCCTCAAAGTCCTATGCAGTGTTTGATGTTACTGAGAACACTGAGCAGATACATACCATTCAGAACTGTTCAGAGCTAGAAGTAAACTGCTGACCTCTGGGAGTGGTGAAGAAACAGGAAAGAAACCATGAATTTGTGATAGAGTAATATGATCTCTTGGCTGAAGCAGTACAACTATATGTTTTGTTTTGAATAGGACTTCTTTCTTAGTAGCATAGATACATCTGTTAAAGCCTTGCTTAATATTCACATAGATTTAAATGATGCACAGATTAATGTTTTAATCACCTTTTTCCATCTGGCTAGCAATGCTGTGTTTAATGTATCCCAAAGTATAGTTTGCTCTCTTGACTTCCAGGGTGCTCTGACAGTCAATAAAGAATGACTTTCAGTCAGCACTCCAAGATCATTTTCTGTAGGACTGCTCTTCAACCTCTCATCACCTGATCTGCACCTAAGTCTGGTATTGTGTCATATGCTCCAAGAAATTACCTGAACTAACTTCAGTTGTAGAGTGAAATTATGGAATCTGTAGTGTTATTATGCTCTTTGCTGTAGTCAGTGATAGAGTGCTGCAGTGCACTGACTGTTATATACTGCTTTGTATAAAATAACTCCACTCTATAGTTTATCTGCTGTTAGAACAGAGAAGGTAAAAGATGAGTGCTTCTAAAAGATTCCTTCTGTCATTGTACAGGTGGGGACCTAGAACCTATTCATGGTCTGTTAACAAAGATATCCTGGGTACTGGCAACTGTACACCTTTAAAGAAATACTATGTGATATACACTTTCTATTTCCCTTGTCTCTAAACTGTCTGTCTACAAAAGATATGGAATTATGTTTTTGGCTTATGTTTGAATTTAGTTCAGGTATCTAAGCTCAGAGCACCTGCTGAAATGATAAAATGTGGTGCTGATTGCTGATTAATTCCTTTGGATGGATTCAGAGCAGTAAGAAGATAAACACTTTTTTTCTGTTTTTCATAGCCACATTAAGAAAAAAAAAATGTAGCCAAACTTCTCTGAGTGCTCCTAAGTTTGATCCAAAAAACATACAAGTGACAGCAAAAGGTTTAAGTCAGTTTTTATTTAATCAGAACATGTAATAAATCTCTAATAGAAATCCTTTCAAGTACTGATTTGCACAGAAACCAGAGTTTCTAATTTTATTTATTTATTTATTTTTAAATGAATCAGAGCATTATAGATTCATGTAGGCAAATAATTTTTTCTCCTTCCTTTTGTGTGTGCTTGTGATTTCAACTAACTATAAGAACTCATATCAAGTATCTTGAATTTGGTCTTTTCCTACATTATAGTGGCTTTTGAACATTTCTTTCTATTGTATGACAGAGTCATGCTTTTAGTATGCAGTTATAATAAATGGAGACATACATTTTGCATTTTAAGCTTCTAACAGAACTGTCTTTTTACACAGCAGCTCACAAATTGAATATTAATATCACACTTGGTAATTCAGAAACACATGGTGAATTTCCATCGTCTGTAAATGTCTGTTTAGCAAGTATTTAATATTCAGGCAAAGAGCTTGATTTCTGTATCTACAGTTAAACTTAGAGTCTGAATGACTTACCAGTGGGACTCAGTAGCAGTCAACACCATTGCATCCATTTCTTTAGAATGTTGCAAGCTACTGATATAAGACTTTCCATTTTCCCTATACGTTAAAAGTATACTACAATTTTTACTACCGATGTCCAGTTCAGGATATATAGATGTTCTAAGAAAACATTCCACATTTTGTTCTTTATATAACTAAAAATGAATGTTGGGAAATCAGATCAGATAGGAACAATCCTGTTCTCATGCCCATATTTTCAATACTGAAGAAGATACAAAAACCAAAAACAAACAAACAAACAAACAAACAACAAACACCACACAGATATTTGAGTTATGGAAACATAATTTCTAATACAAATATAAGAACTCAGTCTCTTTTCAATATAGAACAGAAATTTATACAGTTTCTGTAATGGAAAATATTGGTGTATTTAGTATATCCACTTCAGTTGATTTGTTGTTGTTATTTTCTTTGTTTGTCTTTTTTTAATAATACCTTTTCAGCAATTTCACTGTAAGCTCCAGATGAGACCTGGCCAGGGCAGAGTGGAGGGGGAGGATTAGCTCCCTTGACCTGCTGGCCACACTCTGTTTAATGCAGCCCAGGATCCCATTAGCTACAACTTCTCTCCCCTCATCTACTCAGCCGGTGATGACATCATAAAAGGTGATGAGGTTGATCGAGCATGATTTTCCCTTTCTAAATCCACACTGACTATTTCTGATGAACTTTTTCTCTTCCATTTCTTGGAGATGGCATCTAGAACAAGCTGTTCTATCAGCTTTCCAGGGACAGTCTGATTGGCCTGCAGTTTCCTGGATACTCCTTATTGCCCTTCATGAAGATTCATTAAACTTGCTTAAACTCTATCACATCATCCACATCACTGATGAACAAGACTGATTAAACAGTGCTGGGGAACACTGCTAGTTACAGGCTTACAGCCAAACTATGCCACTGATCACAACTGTCTGAGCTCTGCCAGTTATCCAGTTCTCAATTCACCTCACCATCCACACATTTATCCAGCATTTTCTAATCTTCATTTCAAGGATGCTGTGGGAGAAACGGTCAAACACCTTGCTGAATTCAAGGTACACAACACCCACTGCTCTCCCTCCATCTACCCTGCTAGCAGTGACATCCTAGAAGGCTACCAGGTTAGTCAAGCATGATTTCCCCTTGGTGAATTCATGCCGACTCCTAATATCCTTCTTCTCTTCTATTTGCTTGGAGAGTGCATCCTAAACAAGCTGTTCCATCACCTTTCCAAGGTGACTTCTAAACAGAAGTGTCATCTTATTTTTGCAAGGGATTTCTTAGAAGATTGTGATCTCATAGTACTCAATTAAACAGCTCAGCAAGATCACTTTACTATTGACATCAAGCAGTGGTTGGTAAAATGACATATTATTTCCCCACAGTGCGTAAGTACAAACCTAATTGATATACAGGTATTAAACCTGCTATTAAATTGCCACATAATATAAATAAAGTATGTAAAAGAGCTATTATGTCTAGCTTAAATGCTATGATACTCAAGAGAGTGTTTTGTCATAGAAAATCATTGATTTGGAAATATCATTGATCACTTGTAGTTAATGTAATGGATCCTCTGGAGGAGGCTTTAATCAAAAGTTATACTTTATTCAGAGCACTTTGGGAGATTTACTTAAAACAAATGTTCTGGAACTTGAATTTCAACTGCTGCACCCCAATCTTCCTGGCCCCAGATACTAAACAAATCAAAGTTCTTCTGGTATATTGTTAAAATCTATTATGTTTTTACTTGATCACAAGCAAAACAGTTGGAACTACTCAGAGTAATTATGGGGTTCACAGAAACTGTGAAGAAGTGCACTGAAGGTCTGATTTGGAGGAGATACAGTTCTGACAGGTCTGTTAAAAATGCTAATGGATACATGTAGATAAGGGAGATAAATTTTCCCTTCTGTATAAAATATTACCATCTTTCTGGTGGACAAGAGGCAGGACATGAGCTAGAAGTGTGTGCTGGCAGCCTGGAAGGCCAACTGTGTTCTGGGCTTCCCTTCCCTTCCCTTCCCTTCCCTTCCCTTCCCTTCCCTTCCCTTCCCTTCCCTTCCCTTCCCTTCCCTTCCCTTCCCTTCCCTTCCCTTCCCTTCCCTTCCCTTCCCTTCCCTTCCCTTCCCTTCCCTTCCCTTCCCTTCCCTTCCCTTCCCTTCCCTTCCCTTCCCTTCCCTTCCCTTCCCTTCCTTTTAAGAAGATTCTGCCATTTTTTTTCTTCATGCTTTCATAAAATATTAAATCTTCATTAGCTTAGAATACAGAAACATCAACTCATACAATAGTTGTAAAAATGGTTTAATAGTAGTAAATAGCTCCTGAATTTATTTTTATATATTGAAAGGATAAGAAATAATTGTAGGAACAGAAAAAGAAAACTTAGAAAGCTAGTAGTGAAAGAATGTGCTGCAAGTACATAAATATAAGCAATTCCATAGTTTTTTTGTTTTGTTTTGTTTTGTTTTCAGAATTAGAATCTTAGATACCTATCCTGAAGCACCTACTAAGCTTGATGAAGGCTGCTCACTACAAAGTGCCAATGAAACTACACTTTTACAGGAAATTGTTATTATTTCTAAATGGTTACTGGATTGGTATATTTCAGTAAGACTTTATTGTATATTTTTGCCCTTTAAAATGATTTCCTGCTAATGAAACAAATGAAATTCTGCCAGATTTACAATAATTCACATATCACAGCATCATGATTAGTTTCATTTTCATATCAAGTCTGCCAATTTTTAAAAACATTATTTTCATTAATAATACTGCCTATTTTGAGCTGTCAAAAAATATTGATTTTTTGATATGAAAAATTGGGAATTATACATGTGTTTTGTGAAAACCATTACTGTAGGATTTAATATTTCTTTCAATTTATTTGTTTGAAATGAACACTTAGCCTCAACATGTAATCTCTGGTAAAGTGATATTTTTATTTTTCATCATCCAGTCTCCACCTCAGTGAAGTCAGAGATAAAATGTGTACTGTCTTAATACTGTTTTTATGGATGCTGTTCACACACAGATGGTCATTTGCTTGATTTCAATTTTAACAACAGAAAGTAAGTTATTATTTTAAATTCTTATTGAGCAATAGCATTTACACTTTTTTTTTTTTTTCCCCCACGAGTTCCACTTTTTGTCATTGTCCTCACCGAAGTCTACATCCCTGTTTTTTATTCCTTTATTTTTACCTTGAAAGCTCTGTCAGATGTGTCTGTCTGCACTTCTGTTCTTATGCTAGCTCAGTGCTCCATACCAGTTTGCCTCCTTCTGCCACTGGATAGCTTTCCTGATGACTTATTCAGCCATATAACTTATCTGGTTAGTCCTGTTTTCTCTTCTCTGAAATTATCTCCTCTGAAATTAAATGGTGAGCTCTTCATTTCATGGACCATGTCTTTTTATCTCTCCTATAAAGCCTACATGGCATTTATGGGAACAACATAAATTAATAATAATTTACTGATTTACGTTTAGGTATTTAAACTGTGAAATAATGTGCTCACTCTGAACAGATGTCAGAGTGAGACTGCTCCCATGAACTTGCAGATCTCTGATTGATGCTGTCCATTGGGACTAATCCTGCAATGTAAACCCCACCATCATCCCAGACAAGAGCAGGACAGCTGGGGACAGCCTTGGGCATTAAGCACCTTCCTGGGGACTTAGCAAGCCTGTACATGGGTTCAACTTAACTTGGTAGGGCTCATAATTGGGCAGAGGAGGGCTGTCTGGAGCTGGAGACCAGTCCAGCTGCAGCCTTGGGCATCTACAGCTAACCCTTAGCCCCAGGGGCTGTAGCCTCAGAAGCTACAGTGGGATTCTGTGTCTGGGCCCACATGAAGTGAGGCCTGCAATAGGCTGAGCAAGCACAGACAGGACTGATTGAATATTCTTAGATGAAATATTTTGAGCAACCATTTATTTATTATTACATATATAAATCCTTAATTATGTGTCTTATAAAAATGTAAATTTTAAGCCAGCTTTGGGAAAGTAGTATAAATGTGTTAATGGCAATGAAAGAATTTGTGGTGACACATTTAAAAAAAAAAAAAATAACAACAACAACAACAACAACAACAACAACAACAACAACAATAATAATAATAATAATAATAATAATAGAACTGAACGATTAAAATACAGCTTAAAATATGTTTCCGATTTTTTTCATTTGTACTCAGTAATACACATGTGAAAACTGCTGTGCCTTCAGTTCTGCAATGTTTGTTCTTGTATACTTACTTACAGATTGTTATATTTTTAATACTATTATATTTTTATACTATTTTTAACACTATATATATATATATATTTATATATTATGATTGATCTAAGAAAATAGACAAATTATTGTTTACATTTGTAGGAGATTTCCAATGTCAAACTATGCACAGGTATCCTTGATTGATTCCCCCTGCTGTTTGCCATCACACCTAAGGCTTAGAATGCAGACTTCTACATGGTACTCACATCTTCCTGTGATTACTTTCCCTAAATAAATCTCTATGCAACTTGAAAAGGTGGTGGACAATTCATTATCCTTTATATTTTCTTTAACATACTTCTATTCCCCCTGGCCTCTAACTGTAAACACTTTGATGACTGACAAAATTCATGAATTCATTGAAATTTTCACCAAACATGAAAGAGCACTGAAACTGCAACAGAAATGTTCAGTCTGTTTCCTTTTTTTTTTTTTTAATTTTTATTTTTATAAATGTATTATATATAAATACAAATCCATCAAATCCATTACTGTATATACTTTTTTATGGTCAAAGTGCTAATCACTTATAATACATTGCAAATACATAACTTAAATATGTTTAAAATTTTCTTGGTTACATTTTTTAAAATTCTTTTATTAGTGTACATTCAGAAGTAGCTTTCTCTTCTACTTAAATGTCTAAGGAATACATCCAGAATATAAACATTTTATTCATTGGCATGTGTCTTTGAGGAAATACAGTAGCTATCTGTAGGCAGTTCTAGGAATGGCAAGTTTCAACTCCTAGTCAGAACTGATATTTTACTGTGTATGCATGGAAAGTTACAACTTCATTGCTTTTCTTGAATGAATAATTTATAGCAATCACAATGAGAGTGGCCTTGTTTAAAGTCTATTTTCTCATCATTCTATTTTCTAGAAGCAAAAATGAGTGAAAAGGCCACATTATACCAACAACTCATTTAGGATACTTGTGATGGGCATTAACTTGCCATCTGTGTTTTTTCTTCTTTGGCAGACAGGGTATTGCTATATGAAATTATGCTAATTGCAACTATATTCAAGAACATTTATGGTGATATAAAAGCTTCTTATAGTTTTTATTCTTTTTTTCATGGAAGTTCAATATGGATTAATAAATTAATGGAGAAAAATCAAGATTATCTCCCCTCAACAGTTCACAATTCCCATGGATCCCACGGTAATTGCATGGGTACCAAATGTCCAGAATTATCCAAGAAAAGCTCTTTATGTTGACTTACTTTCCACTAGCCTTACTATATGGCTTGGTGTTAACGCTTTACAGACTAGTTCATCCCGGTTCCGTGACTAGTGGGGCAGAGGGATTTCGCAAAACCCATGCCTCTGGAGAAGGGAAATAGGGGACCCCAAAATAATTAGAAAAAAAAAACCAGCAGCAATGATCTGAGTAGAAACAAACTAATTTACTAAATACGGTACTGGAATGCAAAATAATTAGAGTTGAAGCCAATAAATCAGATATAATGAGAGAGTATCTGAAAGCTGTAGGCCTTACAGTAATTGCGCAGTCAGAATGGGCAGCAGTGAAGGAGAAGAACCGCGAAGAGAAAAAAGCCGAAGGGAAGCAAGAGGGTGTCAGATGACCCAATACTGCCTTATATGCATTCCCCCTGTGCGGGAATGATATCAGCACAGTAAACAGTCTTCTGGGGAGCATAGTTTCTTCTCTTTGCTGTGTGGACCTGAGGCATTAATGCTTTAATTCCCAGTACACTACATGATGTGATGATGTGGAATACTGATGATTATAAAACCATGACACTTGGGTTCATTAGGTAACAGTCCCAAATAAGACACAAAATTGGGAAAGCAAAACTCATGAAGTTCAGTACTGTGTCTTGTCTGAACAAAACTCTGTAATACTAATACTAAGGTCATACATATATCCATTTTTCAAATATGTTTCTGCCTTATTCTTAACCTACGCTCATTTTTATTTTTATTTTTTCATGTCAACCTTCTTTGGCAGGGGAGTTGGACTCAATGATCTCTAGAGGTCCTTTCCAACCCCTACAATTCTGTGATTATGTGATCCTGTGAAGAGTCTTCCTATTCAAGCATCCCTGGAACTAAAGGCTGTCTTCAGTCTAGAAACAGAAATACAGGAAATGTCACTTTCTGTGCAGGTAGATGTAACTGTGAGCAAGTCACCAAAGAGCTTATCAGATTATTTGGTAGACCTTATCACTGTGAAACTCTGGAAGACCAGAGCGTAAGACAAGAGCACGCAGTCTCTGTTTGTGTGTAAGGGTAGACAGGAGGTTCCATTGATATGAATTGTTAATCCTGTTACTCTTAAGAAACCTTTCATCCTTTATCACTCTTGTTTGGGAGAAGCTGGGACCAATTAACTGATTAGAGGAGCTGTTAGAGGAACAGGAATGTCTTGCTTGTAAATGAACAGAATAAACTATTCTGATGCTACAAGAAACTAAGAGAGCTCTCTAACTCAACTGAACACTGACACTAACTCTGAAATAATTTCTGTTTGATTTCAGAACTAACAACCATAAGAGGGAAACTGATAAATACCTTAGTTGTATAATAACACAGAGTGCTTTTTCAATATATGTTCAAAGTAAATGGTGTCTGAACTTTTTATTTCTATCCTTGTGCAGATTTTATTATTTATTTTATTGCACTGTGGGGCAGAAAGAAGCTTAATTTCAGTCAGAGAGGAGTCCGTACAAATCACCTAGTATGTAGTCTAACTATCCAGGAAAGTATAGAGTGCCCATCGTAGTACAAATGCCAATGCATAAAGGAAGAGTTAGTAGTTGTCACATCTATAAGACTTTTAGCAGTGCCAACATCATTACTTGGTAAAATAGAAAATAACATGAATAGAACAGTCTCTTGGTACTGGACATATGGTAGTCTAAAACTAAACATCACTGGCTTTGTTAGTCATTTAATTAGAGAAAACGTGTCATTAGATTGTGACAGAAACCTGTCTTATTTACATGATTCCTTTTACAGTAGTTCAGGAGGAAGTCAAGAAGGTTTCTCATTCTTTCAGGGTCATGAATGAGTAATATCAGTGAACAGAACATACATGTTTGTTTCTTAGTGTAGATCTTAAATTATAATTTGAATTACAGTTGAAAATAAATATGATTTATTTTGAGTTAATAGATTTTGTACATTTAGTTTTTACATAAATACAAACAATGACAGACACTAATTGAGAATGCAGGATGTGTGGGGGTGAGAAATTCTCCTGAATTTCCTACAGTACAGTGCTCCATACACAATCAGTATGTACAACACACCTTTAAGACATACAAATAATAACACAATGGTAATTTTCTCTTAAATCACCAGAGTGTACCATATGATTATTCCTCTATGGTGTGGTGAAGAGGAAAGAAACCAGTGGTTTTTTTTAAACATACACATGCGAGTGATTATTCTTTTGCATCATTGTCTCAAAGCTTGCTGAGGACGCAGGTGAACAGTTTCAAGCAAGTCCTGGTAAAAGGTTGAGAAATACTTTGTCTTGAGGATGCAGATGGAGAAGTCCTGGGCAAAGGTTGCAAAATACTTTGTCTGAGGAACACGGATGGACAAGGCCAGGGGAAAGGAGAGAGAGATAAGCGACAGATTCTATGGTCAGGAAGCAATCTTTTGTGGGGGCTTATAACAAGGAAGGTGGCCACCTCAAGGGGTAATGCACATGTCTCTTACCCAAGCTCCCAGGAATGCCACGTTGGCTGATGTTTGAACTGTTTTTTCTTATGTATACTCACACTGGGTATATGTATATTAAAGAACCTCCACTTCCTCTTATAAATTTGAACGAGACAACATGCAAACAAAAGAACATTTTAAAAGTTTTGGAAATCTTTGTTTAGCACATTTGTATTTTGTTGCATAAATGCAATTATATGCAGGTTGCCCTAAAAGTAAAGTTTCCTATTTATTTCCATAGAAATTAGAAGAGATACCAAGAGTACAATGATGTTATTTGATAGAACAAATTCTCAGCTAAGAAAAACTATTTTTCAACATAGTCATCACCATTATCTATGCATTTTCACTAGAGATGAACAAGAGCCTGCATGCCATGCTTATTAAATATGCATTGACATCAATAATGTGGTAAAGCTTTTGCTTTATGTAGTAAATCTCTTTATCTCAACCCATGAGTTCCTTCATTTTTTATCTTTCTGCTTCTTCTATCTTGCTGGTGGGAAGTGAGTGGGATGCTTTGTGCAGCCTGCTAGGGTTAAAGAACAACAGATTCCCTAAGTATTCAGACTTCCTTTATATATTTTTTGCAGTGAGTGATCATTCTTCCTCCTTAACTATGAAGAGGTACTGTAATAATCAGTTCAGATTAGAAAATAACTTTGCAGATGTTTACAGTGGATCAGATGAGCATTTTCATAATTCTCTTGCATTAAATATCTTCACATTTTAGCCACATGATCATTCATTCACAGTATATTAAACCCTATTTTTAATAATTAAACACTTCTTGTATTTTTTTCTATTGATATTGGTATATCAGCAATTTTCCACCTATCAAATCTGTTTTTTTATTGAACCTGATATGTGGAAAAATTATTCTTATAACAGAATGAATGCTGAGCTGATTTAAAGTTTACAATGAAAATCTTGTAATTCACATATAGACATATTTATGAATTTAAAGAAACTTGTCTTTGATAACAAATAATGACTTCCATAATTTTTAATCATTATTGTTGTTACAACACCAAACTCATGAGATCAGTTCTCCAGGACAGAAGTGAATTAATGATGCCTTTGCATTGAAATAATTGCTTAAATTGAACTAATATTTCTAATTTCAAATGTATTTTACCAGAAGACATTAGCTAAACTTTGAAAAAGGCATATTTTTCTTTTAATCTTTACAAACTATTTGCATGTGTAGTAACTAGCACAAATGAGAATTTTCATTTAAAAAAATAAAACAATCTATGGGTCATGTGATTTTTTCCTTAATTACTGACAATTCTTTCTAAAAGAGTTGCTTCTATAAGATTAAATATTTAAAATTGTATTTTTATTTCAAATTAAAAAAAACTATAAAATTGCCACATTCTTTATCAGAGAAGTGCCCCTGTGGAATATTTAAAATCATAATTACAGACTTTAGTCATCAAAATAAGTTTAATATTTTATTACTTACTGTAAGCAGAACTTTGCCAATAAAGTTAAAAATAAAATTAATTTGATTTTTGCTCAGTTTTGTATATCAACTGCATCACTACGCCTACTCACTGAGAGCAGTAACTTCTCAGAAGTGTTCTCTAAAAGCACAGCCTAAATGAAATGCATAACACAGTTATGGTTATTAGTTCTGAACATGACTTTGAATATTAATTATTATAATAAGTAAGTAGAAAATAAATGTTTTTTGGTTTTTGTTTTTTTTTTTAAAAATTTGGTTTTCAAGACTTTCTTTAAAACATAGCTCATATTTCATATGCTATATTGTGATTGTAGCAATTATAATCAGACAGTAGGTCAGAAGGTTTATAATGCCAGCAACATGAAAGACTGAAGTGAGCAAAGGTAAGAAAAACAGAAATAGTATGACAGGTTATGGTGGGACCATGAGTCACAAAAGCTTATATGAATTTGGTGCCAGAAAGTGGAACAAGGGAGCCGCTGGTTGTCAGCGGCTGATCTGGGATTGTGGGTCAGAGGTCCTGCATGCCTGGGCGTCAGTGGCTGGAGAGACACAAGTGAGTAAAACCAAGTGCCAGGCCCCAGGATAGGACTGTGGTTTGGAGGACTGTGTGCTGGTGCAGCTAGCACACTGGATGAGAGAATGTGAACTCTGTAGTGCTTAAGATCAAGCTGGAATAGCTAGTGAGCATTTGTGTTGGTCTGGGGGCTTGCTGGTGGGTCTATAAGGATGAGACCCCAGGAAAGTAGATTACTGGATGATAAGGTAGGCAAGCCATCTGCTGGAGGGTTTGGGGTCAGCTAGAAAACCCTCTCCTGTGTATATATATATAAGACAAACTAAACCAGCAATGGCAGTGAAGCTGTAGCCTTGGGGAAAAAAGAAAAAAAAAAAAAAAAAAGAAAGAAAAAGAAAAAGAAAAAAGGGAAAGGAAAAAGAAAATGAATGGGAAAAGAAAATAAGAAAAAAATAAAAAGAGGAAAAAGAGGATAAAAGATGAAAACAAACAAACAAACAAACAAAAAAGAGTGGGAGAACTACATTTTCCCCTTTGTACTGGTTTTCATGGAATCCTAAAGATTTACACATCATAACCTTTGTTAGTGGTGATCATGTTATGACCTTCAATACTCAAGTAACTAAGTAAGGAAAACATAGACTGTGTGAGCAATAATTAGTACTCTGCTTCTGATTGTGACACCAGATGGATGGAGGGGGTTATATATATCACCTTGAAAATAAATTTCATCATTCCGTACAGCATGGTGGGAACATAAACTATGTTTTAAAATTACCTTGAAAATATGAACTAGATTCTAGCTATAGGGAAAGATTCAAGTACTTAGTGATTTATAATGCTTTATTGAATATGTATGTGAGTTTTGGTGGTAGTGGTGGTGGTTTTTTGAGTCTGTGAGCATTCTGATTTTCTTCTTAATAGTTGATATTCTGCAATGTTTTGATTTAGACTGAAAATAATGCTGGTAAAACACTAATTTAGCTGTTGCTTACATTAAGCCAAGGACTTTTTTTTACTTTATACACTGCCCTGACAGGCTGGAATTGTGCAAGAAGCTGGAAGGGGGCAGAACCAGAACAGCTAACTCTAACTGGATATCATGGTTTTATGATTTTTGGTTATCAGTATTCCACATCATAACATCATGTAGTGCACTGGGAGTTAAAGAGTTAGTGCTCCAATTCTGGGTACCTGTCCCAGAAGAGAAGAACTACATACCCCAAAGGACTTTGTGTTCATAGAGAAGATAAAGCCCCTGGAATGGTCATAAGACTGGGCTGTCCTCCCTTCTGCTTGTCCAAACTGCACGTCTCGCCTTAGCATTAAAGAAAGGCCTTTGGCTTTTGAACACTCTCATTATATTTGATTTATTAGCTGCAATTCTAATTATTTTGTAGTATATTATATTATAGTGTGTTATCTTGCATCCCAATATCTTATTTAGTAAATTTGTTTCTCCTCATATCATTGCCATGTTTTTGTGTTTAGGCCCATCTCTCTACCCTTTTCCCGTTTCCCCTTTCCAAACGCACTGATCCATGGGTCTCTCTGCTTCACTAGTCATGGAACTGGGCCAAATCTGCCCATAAACCGTTGACACTGGCAAAAGAGATATTTACATATTTCATACCGTATGATGTACTGTTCAAATTTAAAACTGAGAGGAGTCCACTGGGGCCAAGTTACTGGGGTAGGTCTGCCATTGCTCAGGGACTGTCTGGGAATCAGTCAGCTGGTGGCATGCATTTGCACTGTTCATCACTTGTCATGCATATTTTTTTTCTTGTTCCACTTGGCCTCCACTGATTCACCTCCTTTTTTTTCCTATTACACGGTCCTTATTTCAAACTATGAGTTTTACATTTTTCCTGATTATATCCCACATCATCCTGGAGTGAGTGAATGGCTGCGTAGCATTTATTGTCTGTCAGGTTCAACCAAAACAGTTTCCTAGCTTTTATTATTGTACTTTTTTTAAGGTTTTTTTTTCTTTTCTTATTTTTCCAAAACTGATCTGTCACCTATTTCACTGTTCCATAAATTTACAATTCCAACCTTTTACTTGCTTTTTGTGATTACAGTTTCAGTCCTCCAGCAGTTGGTTCTCAAAGTTTATGATGTGGGTTTCTTTTCCTGAATGTGGTTTTGGTTTTTTGTTTGCTTAATTTTCCCCCATATATTTTTGTTGAACTGATGAAAATGAACCGATTTACTTACTCATTTTGTGAAACAAGCATGTTGTGATTTTTTACAAAGTGGTTTCCAATTTATTTTTAACGGAAACCAGAATTAAAAAAAAAAATAAATCAGGTTTTCTACTTTTTTTTTTTTTTTTTTTTTACTTCAAAAGCTTCCTATGTTTGCACAAAACATTTACCTGACTGACTGATAAAAAGTGCGTCTACTGCATTTTTGCAGTTTTCAGGAAAAAAAAGGATCAACAAAATTCAGATACTGCAGTAAAATGACTCATTAAATCCTTGTATTGGCTCAATAAATCTTTCTTGGAAGGTGACTATTTTCCTGTATTTCCAAACTGTTTTTGTTTCTTCCATTTCATTTTGTTTCTTACATTTCACAACTCCACAATCACTAAAAGACTGACAAGCAGTTCATCTAATTCTGACTTACTACAAGATAAGTAGATGTGTATTAGACATTTTATACCACTTCTGGCACTTCAGTAATAGAGAGCTTTTTGAATTTTACAGTAAAAATAATGACTCAAATCAATTCTGTTATTTTATTTCAATTAGTGTAGCAAGACATCATTTCTATCATTTGGAGTGAAACAAACAATGAATAAGAATGAAAAGCTTTTAAGATATTGAATAAATAGTTCAAAACAGCCAGAAACATTCTTAATCTCTCATTTAGATTTTGATTTTGGATAGCGTATGATTTAACAATTTAAAGAACTTGATTGCCAGGTGAGCTTTCTAAACCTTCACAACTACAAACCAGGCTACCAGACTTCTGACAGATTAAATACTCACTTGCTGTTAACATACTCAGGACTGAATGATTTAGAAAGCTCGCTAGTTAGAAAAGTACAGTTCAAAGAATGAACATAAAAAGATAGGGAAGTAAGACACACTTTCTATTCTGGGGTAGTTGGCTTTTAAAAAAATATTATTTTATTAATTCAGAAATTATAGAATATAATTGTTAACATATCCAGATTCATGTAAAGAAAAACAGATTACATAGCGTTGTTTCTCACACACAAATCACAATAAAGAAGCCAAAAACAAACAAACAAACAAACAAACATAAAAACTAAAGGAATATAAGATTCTATATTTTTTACTGATGCTTGAATTGCACACATACAAAAAAAAATTGTCTTAATCTTAATGAAATTTAAAAATTATCACAATAACCAATCATTTGTAATAGATCAAGTTCAACAGTTCATATCACACTGTTTTGGGTGCTTTAAAATTTTGAGGAATAGTGAAAGAAATTTGTTCAGAGCAATTTACCAATCTCGATTATATCAACATTTTATCATTCCAAACTTTCCTTTTCTCTGTCAAAAAATAATGGCAGTAAATTATGTATATATGTATATTGTGCACATTATAGTATATTATATAGTGAAATAGTTTTTTAGTATAACTAAAAAAAACATGTCTGTTGTAGTACTAGCTTAATACTCAGATTGGATAGTAGAAAGAATTTCTTTTGTGAAAGAATGTTGAGATTTTAGAACAGGTTGACCGGGAAATCATTGGAGTTTCTGTCCCTCAGAGTTTTCTCTATAAGAGTAGATGTGGCACTGAGGAACATGATTTAGTGGTTGTCGTGATATTGAGTTGACAGTTGGAGTACACAATCTTTTTGGTCTTTTCCAACCTTAGTGGTTCTGTAATTCTCTGATTCTGTTTACATCTACTGCTTATTAAAATCAATATTTAAAAACCAACTTAGAGCCACTGTGCAAGAATTATTTTAATCCTAGAATTTTACTTATGATATTTTATCATAATAACTATTTTAAAAATATAGGTATCAGTTGTTAACTATTTTTTAAAACAGTATAAATAGTTTCAAAAACAACTTATTTTTTTAAAGTGAGCATATTATACTTGAATGATAAGTCACAAATACCAAACATTTTATGCATGCATGCTCATTTGCAGTAATAAGATTTGCTAGAATTCTTCCACCAGTGCATTAGAGCTTATCTGGTAGAACAAAGAACACAGCACATATATGGTACAGGAAATTTTCTAGTTAATGAGAAAGGAAATATAGTCTTCATACTCCCTTACAGGTTTAAAGAAACAATTTTTTATCTACAATAAACAAGTTAGGTAGGATGGTATAAAATATAAATATTCACTGGTTTCTTACACACACAAAAAAGTGTGTGTGGTATATTCTCTATAAAGAATATTTTACTTTTTGTTCATTTCTGCTCAGAATGCGGGCATAGCAAATAGTGGTATTTTTTTTAAAAAACAAAGCCTCCAAGTCAGTTATTTTCATTCTGCATTAAATTCATAATTCAAGAAATAAATTTTCTAATATACTGACCTTTGCTGTACCAGCTTGAGACTGCTTAATACATCTGTAGTTTCATATATGTTTTATCATTTATGAAACTTACCTTTCATCCACTACTTGCCACTTTAACAGCTTTATTTGGACTATTTATGCAAAAATACATATTTTGTTTTTAATGGCAACTACCAATGGACAAAAAATATGAGTGCATGAATTAGTCTAAAATGCATTTTGCACACACTGTTTTAGAATAAACAAGTTACTTAAATACAGCATTGCAAATATGACTTAAATGAAAGCACTGCAAATGCATTTTTCTTATTTTCAGTACACTCTGTTGATGCTCAGGCCAGCTAGTAATTATTCAAAAGAAGGCTTTTGTGTTTCGTTTACAAATTCTTCAGTTCTACTATACCATCATCATCATTCCATTTCACAGCTTCACCAAGAACGCTCACAGAGTACAGACTTGTGAGAATTATTGTTGAATATCAAATTACTATGGGTGTAACAATGAATTTCCTGATGTTGGTTTTTATCTTGATGTCTACCAAAAAGAACAACAAGAACAACAAATCATAAGATAAATAACAATAATAATAATAACAATTTATTATAATAATATAAATAATAATAATTATTATTATAAATATATTAATTATTATTTATCTCATAAGTATACTGTGTATATTTTCTACTTTTCTTACATTACTTTCTTTCTACATTACTTAAGGAGAAAATTTCCACTGCCATGTAAAAGTCTTCTGTGTTCATGTTTCAACATATTTCTCTTCTCAGTTTATTGCAGTGTCAAGTCTAGATAAGATTTCTGATATAACATATTACTGAAGTGACAACAGTAATATGTATTTATATTATACATATGTATTGTATATAAATATATGTATATATTATACATATATTTACTTAATCTGTCTTAATGAATCAGCACCTTGAAGCCAGCTAGTTTATATAAATATCAAAGATTCAAGGACATCTCTGCATATGGTCATGTTAGGTAAAGCTGCTTCTATGTGGTGTAAAGTATAGCAACTTCTTTAAATAATGATTTCAAAGTAGAAAACAATCAAATAAACAAACATATTTTGATTGTTTATTTAACAAAGTTGTCTGCTTTATACCATCTGATTTTATCAGCATGTTGCAAATTTCATGAGGTATTTTCTTACATATAACTTTTTTTTATTATTAGTTAGGATTTACCTAAGAGGAGTAATTTTTTTTCAGACACTTATTTGAAAAAAAGTTGGTTTGACTACTTTTAGGCAAGAAAATGTTGAGCCCAGCTGTGTTACAGCTTAAGCATGTATTCTGAGCATTGACCTAGTAGACTTAAGGATGCTGAGATGGGTAAAGTTGAAAATAGCTACCTCTTCACAGTATTTAGAGACAGATTTGCCAACTTATCCTCCTTCTGGTGGCAATTTTACAAGTTTTAATTTTGTTTCATTTTCTTTTGTTTTTATATCCAGATAACAAACTACTGATTTCTGAAAGTGATGAGTAAGTGTGTGTCCCATGTATACAGATCAACACATGAGCTGTAGGTCAAAGTAGCAATTTATTTTCTTATCAGCAGTGAATCTAACATATCCTGCATGTGTTACAATAGTGCTGTATTTGAAAACATTAACATTATAAAAATTCAAGTATAATTGGAAAAAATGGTTATGGATAAATGAAATTACTGGAAATGTGGAGTAGAAGCTTCCATGACATTGTTTTGCTGTTGCACTAAACTGTACTTTTGTCTGGTGGTGTTTGAAGTTAGATAAATGTGGATTTTAGTATAACTAAGAGTGGTTGGTCTCCTTCAGTAAAGTGAAGAAAAGCATCACAAAAAATATTTCATTGAGTAGCATCTATTTGTAAACATCGGGAGGAAGAAGACATGAGTCTACTATGCTTTGAAGCTCTCTATACACTTTTGAGAGTTTCATCAAAGTTAGCAGTCAACACTAATTATCTTTGCAATATAGACGTTTTTCCATAGCATATGGGAAAAAAAAAAAAAAAAAAAAAAAAAAAAGACTATATACATAATTAATAACTTTTACAATAACTTCAAATTTAAAAGTCAAAATAAAATCTTTGTTACTGGGCAAAGTGTGCACTATCCAGACATGCGAATATTATATTCTCCTAGAATAAATTATCATTATAAAAGAAAATATTTTCATAAATCTTATCTTTGCTTTTGCACTACACAGGAATTCTGTATTATTAATAACAATTCTTCTGTATTATTAATAACATCATGTATTTATACAGCATTGTTCTGCTTTCAGCTGAGATAGAGTTAATTTTCTTCCTACTAGCTACTATCAGTCTACAGAGTTTTCTCAGTTTTTGGTGAATTGTACAAGGACATAACTTCCCACAGTTCCACATACCTCTAGAGGCAATAGTAAACACATATAAATATAGTCTATCACAGTAATCAAGCAGAGACACAAACTAATTCTGTAGCTGTTCTGAATGAATTTTCATTTTGAACATGCTTGTAGTGCTTCTGTTTAAGGACTGTTGTTATTCCTGAATATGCATGCTTATGAAAGAAGATCTGAGTAGTTATATCTGATTGTATCATAGCTTTCTAGGCATTCTATTTATCTTAAAATATTTTCTCACAATCTTTGATATACCTTTTCATTTTGGTTGTTTTTCCTAATAGTAACATAAAGGCATCATAAAAGAAAAGCAGTTAAAAAAAAATGGATGAACCTGACAACAATCAAGATTATAAAGTAGTTATTTCATGTACTGAATCAGAAAATAAACAGATCTAATATTTCAGTATTCCCATCATTTCTCATTTACTTGTTCTGTGGTTCATATATTGATTTAAATTATTTATTTATTTTCTTTCTTCACACTCATAAGTAATGCTAAATATTAACTGTGGAATATTTCCAGATGAAGGAATGAAAAGAGTTGGTACTGATAAATGCTGGTGAGAACCAAAGAAACTAATTCAACATTCTCATCTGAGTAATGCCCTAAAAGGGTCAGCATTAGATCTCTGGGCTCCTCACACAATCAGCGAGAAGCATCAGTAGTTTCCAAAGTGCAACCAAAAAGGATGAATATAAAGTTAAAGGGCTGACCTAGCATTAATCAATAATGAAAGGCCAACTGCAGGTCTGTCTATATCAATACTGTTGCTTCTGAAACTTAAAGGTTCATTTATTTAAAAGCTTATAATGCTTTAAGATGAGTATGCTTATCTCCTTGAAACATGCTGCCAAAGTCATTCTCTGCAAGTAAGCATGTTGACCAAGGCCTTTGGAACAGGCTGCCCAGGGAGGTTGTGGATGCCCCGTCCTTGCAGGTGTTCAAGACCAGGTTGGACAGGGCTCTGGACAACCTGATCTAGTAAAGGTGTATGTTTGGTGGCCCTGACAGGCAGGGGGGTTGGAACTACATGATCCTTGAGGTCCCTTCCAACCCAGGTCATTCTGTGATTCTGTGATTCTAAGTATGATTTTCAGAAGGTGTCATTTCTGTAATACTCAGTATCCACTTAATGAAGAACTGGTTCTATGAAGGCTAGTCCAAAAGTAATGCATTCTTTTTCATTATGTTGGCCCACAACATCAGAGGTGAATTTTGATGGTATGACATTTCTTTGTGAGACAGGTGGCAGCAGAGAGGCTAAGTCAGAGGTGACAGCAGAGTCTGGCAAAATGGCATCTGACATGGAAGCGCATACAGAGGAAAGATGTGGAGTTTAATTCCTCCATTTGGAAAAAAACGGATTCACTGACACTTATTGATACTTGCTGAGCATTTATGGAGTCCAAACAGTGGATGTGAGCACAGTGACATGGTACATTTTAGCAGTGATGACAACTATGTCAAAGATAGATCTGTAACCTGTGTTAGTACTAATTTTTACAAGCCTGACACACAGGCTCTTGTTCATTGCTGGTGAATATGCACAGCTACTGGTGATGGCTATGTAAAAAAATACTGCTTTGTAGCTAAGAATTTTCTTTATCAAACAGTGCTATGGTATTCTTTGTACCTGTTGTAGTTTCCACAGAAATAAATATGAGGCAGTACTTACATAGTGACCTGAACTGGATGTCTCAGTTTGAAAGGAATAAAATTATTTTTCTAGAGTATTCTTTAAATGATATATTATCAAGTAATTTGAATTAGTGAGAGTGCATTTATAATAGAGACAGAAAAGAAATTTTAGAAATTTCCTATCTCTGTTTAAATATTAAAAAAAAAAAAAAAAAAAAAAGTGAAAAGAAAAAATAAAAATTTCACCCCCAAATCCAATTTCTCTTTACTTAAATGGGACTTCATTAAATACTAAGAAGTACACATTATGGAAATACTTTATTGAGTTTATACAAGAAAAATGATAAACAGAATTGTTAGAAAATGAACTTTATTACTGCTTTGGGATTCCATGAGTTGGTCCCCAAAACCCAATACATTTTCCTTTAATAAATTCAATGAAGAAAATCTATCATCTATGTGCAGCTGCCTCTGATTTATTTCCTTTAAGGCTTATTTATAATTAAAATCTAGAATAATTTCAAATGATGGATAGCACTCTGAATGTTTTTTCTTCTTTAAATTAGTGATTCTTTTAGATGCAATCTGTGGTTCATGATCTTTCCTCTCAGTGGTTTATCACAACTCAGGAAAAGAAGATTGTGCATACTCTTTGACAAGACACAAGCAAGTAAAGATTCTTGGTTTTTTTTCTACTTTTCTTTTGAAACTCATTAAAAGATCTAGACTAAAAGCACTGTCTTGTGCAATTGCTGTGGCAGTGTATAAATGATATTGGAAATTCTGATCGGGTTCTAGTACAGCAGCCTAACACTTGTATAAGTTCAAACATGAATATTTCCACCAGGAAGTGATTCAATTACATGCAGAAAAAAAGTCAATTTTTTTCCTAGCCATTTCTTTTATAATAAAATGTACACTATTCGTTTGCAACTGCAAAATATGGTACAGTAAAACATATATCTACAGTACTCTGCTTGACACTCTTAACATACCAGGAAGCCAGTAATGTGATATTTTCATGTCTTTCTCTAGTTGCATATGGTGTTTCAGAACCGAGAAAACCAAAATTTTGAACTCTATATATTCTGTCCTTTATATTTTGATTGGAAAGAACATTTACAAAGTTATGGCCAAATAAAATAAAAACCAAAATACTATTGTTGAATCATCCTCTTCTACGCGTAAGTCATCCACATAAATAATTGTATACTGACTGGAAGGGAGCTGGTTATCTGCAGAATCTAGAAAGTCTCAGAATAAAGGAAAAGAAGATCTTAAGTGTAACACCCTCCCAAATACTGTTGAAATAGCAGATACCTGAAATTTCTTGTTACACTTCACATTTGGTAACAAGGTTGTTTCTTCCTTCATCAATATTTATTACTTAGAAACTGCTCATTTTAAAACAACTCTAGACTGGTTTAAATTTGTAATAGCTTAAGGGCTTTATTTATTTATTTATTTATACGCGATAGTACATATACTCTGCACTGGAAAATCCCATTTTTATAAATACGTTTGGAATTCCAGCCATCCATATCAGCTTCATTAATAGATGTTCTGTCATATAAAATAATGGTTGAATTAATTTATTGGATGCTATCAGGAGTTAACATTTAGAAACAGGTTGACATGAACTATTACACTTACAGTAATTGTTCTTTCATATTTTGATAGCACTTAGAAGGCATCAGTTAAATTTGCCAGACACTGGGAAGTGTACGAGATTGAGCAACTCCCCCAAATAATTTACAACCTGTGTTTATACTCTCAAACGTGGAGAAAATTCAGCTCACAGGACTGAATGAAAAATGGCCAAGATATTGAACCAGGCTAATTGGCAGATAAAACTGAATTTTCATAACTACTGTGGTACTATAAATCTCAGAAGTGAGAATTTACTGGATTGTCTAGCTGCATGATGAGCATGCTTGAATGGCTTTGAATATTCATTTTAGTGAATGCAATTGCTCTGATTTTTTATTATTTTTATTTTATTTTATTTTCTTAAAAGTATACATTTATGTAATTTTCAAGTCTTCTTGGAAGTGTGAAGCACGAAGTGTTACTCCAAAAGCAAATATCTGTTTTTATGGTTGATCAATAGGCAGGTCTTGAGAATATTAGCTTAGCAGATTTGAACTGTATGAGCATTCCAGCTCCTGAGAATTTCTGGAATAAGAAGGGCAACTTGTGAAAATGGGTTTGAGAAAGATGTACTGCATACACTGTCCAGACAGCTCATGCTGAATGTAAAGGAAGTCTTGGAGATAAGAGCACATTTTTCCTACTACTCCAATTCTCATCTACACTATGCTAAAACAGGATGCTGCAAAGTATTTACAACTACTTTTGTGTACTTCCTGCAATGCAAACCATAGCTTTCAGAGGGATACAGTTTTCTGCTGAATTATTTATTTCTGAAGAACTGCATATATAATTCAGCAGGAAAAAAAAAAAAAAAAAAAGGCTTTCATTCAAAGCATATGATTAAAATATCGCTTGAAAAAAAAAATAAATGTCTGGAAATGAGAACATTGCTATGAATATCAGCCAATTAAAAAGTATGGCTAATCTTTATATTATTTTCATTTCACTGCTGAATTATTAAACAGCAATTTTTCTACTGCTTTGAACTCTGAAATAGCATTTTCTGCAATACTTATGCTCTCTGGTACACTGCATCAATCAAATCCAGCTGCCACAGATCTCAAATATCTTGTTGGAAAAACACAGTGATTTAACATGCTGCTTGCACTGAACCACTTGACAAAGCTGTAAAGTAGCAAGATGTTCCCATTAAAAATAATTGTCTATTATTGGTTTCCTAATGGAGTTTTGGTTAATTGACAGTTATTTTCAAGTAAAATATTAATGCAGATTAAATCAGTCCTTAACCCTCTCTTGTCCTTCATTTGCTTTACTATAAACACGAATGAAAAGTTATAAGTTCAGGTACTGTTGAATTAAGGATTTTAGTGATGTCTCTGCTCAATAACAAGAGGGAGCTGGAGCTAGTTTTAGAAATGTTCAGTGCAGTTACAGTGACTTTAGATCACATACAGAAGAATACTTCAAGGTACCATCAATCAGGCACAGATTTATGAAGTTGCAGAGAGGATCCACGTTACTCAGCTAGGGTAATGCATTCCCTTCTTCACTCTATGATTAATAGAACATGTAGGGTTGTATGCCTGCATATGCCACTGTCTTTGTAATCAAAATCCTCCTACATGGAATTTGTTCACTGGGAACAAGTTTGGTTTTTTTATTTCTGTTTTATCATGGGGAAATGATTACTAACACTGTAGATGTACTTCTATTATTATGCATTTCCTACAAAATGTTGAAAGAGTTATTTTTCCTGCAGTTAAATAAGAAATTGTTTGTATTAAACATTATGTGAAAAATCACAGCTGGCATAAGGGCAAACCAAGAAAAAAAAGATTGCACATCTAGAAGTCCAACATCAAATCAATATTAAGCTCTGTATTCAGAAGGACTGCTGTCTATCTGTGGTAGAATACCAAACAAAATAAAACAAAAGAAAGCCCTTACAACAGTGATTTGCTACTCCCAGCTCAATAGGAGATGAAGTTGTTAGTGGCTGTTTTCTTCATCTAAAACTGGTAAGGTGAAGCCGACAACAGGGCTGGACACCTTATGCATACATTGTTATTTCAGCATACCTGCTCTTTGGATCAGGCGAACCAAAAACTATAGGCAGAGCAGAAGGCTGGAAGGAAAAAAAAAAAAAAAAAAAAAAAAGGGGGGGGTGGGGCGAGGGTTGGGGGGTGAAGAGGGCAGGGGGGGAGGAGGTTGACAGCACTGCTGTGAGGCTGGGTAGATAGCATCCCAACCTGCTGCCTGGGAGCAAGGTAGGGTCAGTAGGAGTGGGAGCTCACACAGCTTTGAACCCACTATGAGCCAGAGCATGAATGGGAGGAGGGAGTCAGACAGGGTGGTGGGAAAGGAGGTCAGATGGCTACAGGCTACGCAGGTGCTGCTGACGCCCCTAGCAATCCATGTCTGCAATTGCTGTTTTGACAGCAGGACATGTGATACCTTGGCTGGGCAGGAGGATGCACAACATTGCTGCCAGATAAATGAGGCATGTGTTCTACTATTTTATTAGTTAAAATATAATACTTCTAACTAGCTGTGAAGAGAGTTTAGGTTAATATGTATATATATATATATATATATATATATATTATATATGTGTGTGTATATATATATATAAGAAGACACATTTACAAAATATTCTTATTTTGCATAGGAAACAAAATTGTAAATTTGTTAAAGGAAAAGCATACAATTTTCCTATAACAACATCCATACAAAGGAGTGAAAATGAAAGTCACAACCTTTTTAAAAAAAATGTAGCGTACAAAATTAATGTAATTCTTCACTAATGCTAATGCGAGTTGAGTTAAACAGCACTTGAAAACAGATCTCTAGGTAAAACCTCAAGAAGATAGCTTTGGAAATCTTGGATTCAAAACAGCACAACATATGTATTTGTCCTCTGTTAGTGAGTCTGGCATACTGAATTGGCTTGACAGGGCAAAAGATTCCTTCAATGCCAGCACTTAATTTGAAGGAGGCACTGTCAGATTTTTGGTTATATGTATCCAGCAGGGAAAAAAGCACTTGAATCTCAAACCTTGTTTGTTCTTATTAATGCTAAACAAATTTTCAAACTTTTACTTGGTCAGTAGGGTATTTGGGAGATCACAACTCCTATAAACTACAGAGCTTTCAGTATATGACACAGTATATGATTGCATCTAACATATCTATAAAATGGATAAAAAATTAAAATGGAGATAATAATGATTTTCAGTCCCAAAATTGTTCCGAAAAGAAAATGGATAATAACACAAGAAAAGTCATATATTATAAGAGCACTTCAGGAAAATTTTTATTCTGTACCAGGGAATCATAATACTGTCTGTAACAAATTTACCAGGTAAACAGTGGCCACCTTTCAAGGTATATTATATAGTGACAGTATGTACTCTATAGATGTGCATATGAATAACTTAAAAGTCAGTATTTAAATTGAACGACTAGGCAATTTGGAAGAACACTGTCAGTATAAATTCTGACAAAACCCTAGGATGGGTAAGTTAGTTAAGAATCAGACAGATGACACAAAAGAAAACAGAAAAAGAAAAAAAAGATGAATTAACAACAGAACAAAAGAACCCCTACAGAATATTATATTATGGAGATACAGGAGAAAGGAAAACTTATTAAAAATAATAACTTAAAATTATTTTAATAAATAAAATATCAAAGTAGAAGGCAAGTGTAGCCAAGTATTAGTTTATAAAAAGACATAACTGAAATTTGCAAAAGCTCAAATAATGGTAAAATTTTTCTAACACATTCAAGATTTTTTTGAAAAATAAAGGGATGAAACAGGTTGAGAAAAATTTACAAACCTAACCAAAGCAAAACAAAATAAAAGCCCTGGAGCATGGATGCATCACTGTATAGCATATTTGATAAATATAGTTTGCATTACAGCTGATATTTTCATTCTTCCTGTGGATGAAGAAATACTTTTCTGTACTGCTAGATTTTCTTGTTGTTTCATTTTATTCCTTAAACTTGAAGGAGACTGAACATTTTCTCACTGTGAAAATAAAGACACAAAAATATTTCCTTAAAAAAAAAAAAATTAAAAAAAAAAAAATGGAATGTGAGATTTAAAAAATCTTTCAATTTTCCTGCTAGTACCTTACTGTCCATATGATGAATTTTGTGATGAGAGGAGCTGTGCAGAGAGACCTGGGTGTTTTGGCGGATGACAGGCTGGCCATGAGCCAGCAGTGTGCGCTTGTGGCCAAAAAGGCCAATGGAATTCTGGGATGCATTAAAAAGAAAGTGGCCAGCAGGTCAAGGGAGGTGATCCTCCCCCACTACTCCACCCTGGTAAGGCCTCTGGAGTACTGTGTCAAGTTCTGGGCTCCCCAGTACAAGAAAGACAGGGATCTCCTGGAAAGAGTCCAGTGGTGGGCCACAAAGGTAGTGAAGGGCCAGGAGCATCTCCCCTGTGAAGAAAGGCTAAGTGAACTGGGTATGTTTAGCCTTGAGAAAAGAAGACTGAGAGGGGACCTGATCCAGGTCAATAAATATCTGAGGTGTGGGGGGCAAGGTGGCGAGGACAGACTCTTTTCTGCAGTATGTGGAGACAGGACAAGGGGAAACAGAAGCTGGAGCATAGGAAGTTCCTCACATATGTGCACAAGAACTTCTTTATGGTGAGGGTGATGGAACACTGGAATAGGCTGCCCAGGGTGGTTGTGGAGTCTTCTTCTCTGGAGATATTCAAGACCCACCTGGACACCTACCTGGTGTAGGGAACCTGCTTTCACAGGGGGGTTGAATTTGATGAACTCTGGAGGTCCCTTCCAACCCTTATGATTCTGTGATTCTGTGAAAAGGTATTGTCAGAAAAATCCTCATCCCAAGAAAGAATGATTTTTTGTGGTTTTGTAGTTCGCTAATTCTCAAGAATGACCTTCATCTCTATATATCTTTATCTATTTGTACAGAATCCAGCCCAACAACCGGGTTAGTTCCTTTGGATGCTGCTGTGATGATAACTTACTGAACTTGTTATAATAGATGTAGAGCGCCGCTGATTCCATGAGCTTTTTACTTATTAAACACCAGTTTGTGCAGCCAAGCATGTGGTCCATCTGTCTATGAACAACTTGAACAATAGCATGTGTTCATATATTAAAATCAAAGAAGTATGGAATTTATACATAAATTCAATTTTATTTCAGATAACAGATGAAGTCAAAATTATTTAGATGGAAAAAATCACTCTGTATATTTGATAATGGAATGTAGACACCAATTGTTGTTATGTTTAATCTTAGGCACAATGAAAAAATAAGAAAAAATTAAGTTTCACAAAAATATATTAAAACATTAAGAAAAAATAAGTAAATCATGGAATTTCTTTGGAACACTTAAAAGCATGGAACTTTAATCAGAATGGACTTCTTAGAAGTTCAGTAAGTTCTTTATATTCTACTGTTAAGTTTATAAAACCTGTTGTAATAGTCTGCTGATCAGACAGGCATTCCATTTTTATTTGTTTGTTTGCTTTTTTTTTTTCTGGTAAACTGTTCTTCTTTAACATTCAGTTATCTATTCTTTTATATCCAGTGTGTTACATCTGCTCTTATGAGATTCAGGCTTAGAATCACCCAGACTCTATCTCAAAACTCTTACACTATTTCTGTCTTATTTTCCTCCCTTTCTGGAAAGTATAAAATTTATTTGAAATTGCCACATGTTGTAAATCATATGTGCTTAAAGCTCAGTGCAATTGAATGTGGCAACTGTTTAGTTGAGCACAAATTAAAAAGGACTAAATCTTGTTAGTGTTAATGCTTCTCATAAGGTTATATTGAACATCTCATATGTAAGTCCTAGATAATGGACGGTACTATTATGCTTGTACCTATTTTCTTTATCTGTTTTGCAGGTATATGATCTGCACTCTCCTTTTTACCCTACCTTCCTTCCTGTTTGCCTTCCTTTCTCATTCTCCCTTTGTTTCTTTTTCCTTTCTTTTCTTTCTCGCATGTTCTCTGGGTTTTATTTTTGCAAGTAATCTAAAAGTTACAGCTGCAATTACTCTTTCTATTATTGTTATTAAATATGATTAATATTCAGTGACATCACTTACATAACTTTTTCTTCTACCCCTCTAGCTTTTTTTTTTTTTTTTTTTAATGGGACAAATACTCTTGGGCTCGCATGTACACAAATATCTTCCCTATTCTAACAGTCACATCTGTTTTTATTGTTCTTATCATCTCTCATTATGGGATCATTGTGCTGTCTGCTGGATACTAAAAAAAAAAAAAAAAAAAAGATAGGAAAATAACAAAATATCTCAGTCAGAAAATAAAAACATTTATTTAGGGTTCAGTATTTCAGGTGGTAGGCTTGCAGGAGTTGATGTTTGAGAAGCCTGAATTTGCGTTACAAAACATTTACTAAAGGACTATGTGGGAAGGAAGGCAGTAAGGAAGAACTAAAATCAAAAGTGAAGGAAAGATGTTGACAGCTGGCATACATATGTAGATAAGGTAATATCGCCAAGAGACTTCTCATTGCCATTGTAGACATTTATCTTACTTGTTCACTAAAATACTTGGAAAAAGAAAAGGAGCAGTCTGTGGAAGAAAGGAAGAAAATCTGCTAAGAAAGGGAGCAGTCTGCTAACGTCTGTGAGCAAAGTGGTAGAAAGTAGATATTTCAGATCAGTTTTCCTGTGTTGCCTGCATAAACATATTGCTCATATTAATCTTGAATTATAGGGCCTTTAATCACAAAACTTGTATATTTATGCCTAATCAAAGGAAAACAGGTAGTTTTTTGTTTGTTTGTTTGTTTTCCCTTATAATTTAAATAGAATGCATGATGCAACTGAATCTGTGGCAAATTTTGATCCACAGTACTTAGAAGCCAAAAATTTACTGTTGATTATTTCAAGTTCCGGAGATGCCCTTTCTTAGCCATGTTATCAGTGTGGACCAAGCAAACTGCTTGCCTTGAGCAGTCAGAGCTGTTTGGAGAACTAAAACCAGTCTGGAAACAGTCTTAAGGTTTTGAAGTGTATTAATTTTTTTCCACTGTAGAACAATGAGAAAACCTCTCTAGTGTTCTCAGGAAATTAGAATTTTACCAGATTTTGACAGAAACATGAGCATTTTGATTTGGGATTTGAAGGTGGTCTGGTTTGGATTCAGACCAGGGGACACACTTCCTGGTCAAGAATTGTGCTCCTGTTTAAATACCTGCTTTGATTTACACAAAACAGACATTTCCAACCCAGAACAGTACAAATGGGACAACTAAATTTCTTTGACTAGGTTCTTTATCTCCTTTGTTTTCCAACCATGAGGCTATCTAATTTTTGATGTGCTCTCTCTAAGCCTTCCACAAGAAAACATTTTTTATGCCTTTTACATTTCATGTATTTGTTTTTAGGCTCAGAAATAAAGAGAAACACTTAAAAAAAAAAAAAAAAGAAAGAAAAAAAGATTGCTGAAAAGGTATCAAATCAACAGTGATTTGTTCACTTGAAAAAAGCACTCATATTGCTATGTGAGTTTGATACCCTAGCCAAAAAAACCTCACATTCTACACTTACAAATAGATGTAGCTACAAGTAAAAGTGAAGTTTATCAAGTGAACTCCTTCAAGTGAGCAAATCACTCAATGACATAGGGTAAAAAAGTCTCAGGGTCAATTTCAGAAGGCTTATTTTGTTAATAATTTTACTGTGAATTTACACAAATAACTGAAACAATGGAAACACAGAATTATAGAATGGCTTGGGTTGGAAGGCACCTTAAAAAGCAGTTATTTTTTTCTTAGTTTATGAATTATGTTTTACTGTGGTCCTTATTTCCCATAACTTCATTCCTCAGCTCTTGTTTTGAGGCTCATTCCAGCTTTGCATGTGATATTTCACTGAACTACTACAGTCAATGAAACAGTTAAATATTAAGAGAAATAAAAAGGAAAACATTACCAGATTTCGTCATTGTAGCACAGAAAAACAAACAACATTTTTCAAAATTTGAAAAATATAGGTTGATATTTGTATTTCTGGTTGCTACTAAATTCTAAAGAACATTTTTGAGCAAATGAAGATGAAATGTGTAACAGTATCACAGTCTTGTGCGGGTTGGAAGGGACCTTAGAGATCAAGTCCAACCCCTGGTATTTGAGCCCCTGTGTAGCAGAGCGGCACTTCTACGACTTGTGCCACAGCGGGTATTTGAACCCAGGCCTACCGGTGTTGCAATGCGACATTCCTACCACTGCGCCACCGGGGCACACATCTGAAAATACGTGTCTCTACTAGTTGCTTCTATGTTTTGCACCTTATCATTTCGATCCCCAAAACTAGTGCAGAAGAATCAGTACAACTTCTTGGAAAAAGAAGTGTGGGGAAAAAAAAAACTCTCACAGGGGGGATTCAGACCCGGGCCTCCAGTGTTGCAAAGTGGCGTGCTTAACCAATGCGCCACCAGAGGCACCCAGAAATAAAGAGGTTATATAATATAGAACTTCTTCAACTGATCATTTATCTGGAAAAGTAGTTGCAAAAATTACTTCCTGGATCAGTAGTATGAATAAAAATGGCATGCTGGGTTTCATAACCAAAGAGCTATGTTTTTCTACAAGAGAATGGTGAGTTACAGACAGTAGTGAAGAATTTTATGTTTTATATGATCCATCAATATCCTGTTACTTAGATAGGAATCATTTTAACTAGTTTCTGGGTGAAAGAACCAACAAACACAGTAGCATTTAAAACATTTGAGTCACTTTTTGGACTGCAGAGGTTTAGCCAGAAATACAAATTCCAAATATTACACACTTAAATTTCTCCAGTTATTATTGAGCTGATTTTGAATTAAAAGTTCTAGTAAAGTCATTTCACCATCAATAGGTGAAATAAAACATTAAATAAACAAAAAACAAAGGAAAAATAAAGAGTTTTAGTGATATTACATGATTTTCTGATATTTGCATTGCAAAGCACTTGCAAGTTATTCTGTAAGAGGACTTGAACTTGTCTAACTTAAATAATAAGTTATTTAATAGTTAAACACTTTTCATTCCTCCTTTGGCTGTTTTCCTAGAGGATGAATGTGAAGTGATGAATTCAGATAGGGAGCACGTAGACATTTTAGGGCTTGTATGATAAATTGTCTTAATCTTTATGTAAACAAATGTCAGTAAGAGTTCTGTCTAAAGCGTTCTCATAAACAGAGGGGAAAAAAAAGAAAAAGATCCTTAACTAAATTACTGATAAATATGAATTATCAATTTGATAGAATCAATAAGAATGGAAATAAACTCATATGCTCCATTTGTTATGGACTTAGAAAAAATTGCCTATATTATTCTTGTTAGTCAATGATACCTGCATTTTTCATGGTGTAGTATTATGAAAACAAATAAAACACTTTACTGAAATCAATATGTCTTTGCATAATTAAGTAATTAATTAGTACTTATGAAATGGGTTAATACGTTGTTTGTTCTGAAAGTAATGCTTCCTATATATTTTCAAGGAAAATAAAATAGACACAAAGAACACAATGAGGTTCAACAAATCCAAGTGCAAATTCTTGCACATAGGTCATGGCAACCCCTATTACCAATATAAGCTGGGGGATGTAAGGACAGGTCTGCTGAAAAAGACTTGAGTGTACTGGTGGATGGGAAGCTGGACATGAGCTGGCAAGGCACCCTCAAAGCCCAGAAAATCAGCTTTGGACTGCATCAAAAGAAACGTGGCTAGCATGTTGAGGAAGGTGATCCTGACTATCTACTCTGTTCTGGTGAGGCCTCACCTGAAATAGATCTCAGTACAGAGAGACATGGACCTGTTGGAGCATGTCCAGAAAAGGCATCAAATGTGATGCAAGGGATGGAATACCTCCCCTCTGTGGACAGGATGATCAAGCTGGGGCTTTTCAGCCTGGAGAGGAGAAGGCTCAAAGTTTACCTGATAGCTGCCTTACTGTTTCTTTTTTTCTCTAAGAAAGAAAGAGATAGACTCTTTAGCAGGGTCTGTTGTGATAGGAGAAAGGAAAATGATTTCAAACTAAAAGTGGGGGAATTTAGAGAAGATACAACAAATATGCAGCACTGGAACAAGTTGCCCAGAGATTTGGTGGATGCCCCTTTCCTGGGGATGTTCAAGATCAGCTTGGACAGGGCTCTGAGAAACCTCATCCAGCTGTAGACGTCCCTTTAAAGTTCTCTTCCATCTCAAGCCATTCTATGATTCAAGGAGGACTGGTTTTAAAATATGAGGGAAAATTCTTTCAGATGTTCTGTGCTGATAGGATGGAGAAGCAAGTTGCCCAGAGAAACTGGGATTGCATTCGAGGCTAGGTTGAATGGGGACCTGGGCAGTCTGATTTAATAGTAATACCACTGTGCAATCAATATCACATCAGTTCAAACATGAGGGACTGAGAATCTCAGTGTCACAAATATATGTGAGTACTGAAACCTCAGAGTGCCTGTCACTTTCTCTTCTAAATTATGCATGCAACATTTGCTTTAATCAAACCTAAATAAAGAGTGTAAAAAGAAAAAATAAACAAAAAAAAAAAACAAGAAAACCCAGACATGTATGTCTGTCAAGGTTTCTCTGAAAGATCAGAATTTGGAAGGTAACAAGATTCTTAAAATCCAAATGAAAATGCAGAGTCAATCATTTGGGAGAACATATTCAATTGAAAATAATGTTTAGGATACAAACAGCTTTGTTAGTTCAGAACAAATACTTATATAACATATGAATGAGGTATTTGAACATCATTTGACTAAATAAACTGAAACTGAAGATTAAAGTGTACAAAATTTCCTTGGCACAACTGCACTTTAATGAAGGTGTTAAAATTTATGCAAAGCATAACATGATTTTTAATAGGAAAAAGGCATATTAATCATTCAAGTACTAGAGCATCCTTTGAAGAGTCACATGCATCAATGTAAGGACTATTAATAGTCATGTTGATTGTTTTAATTTCAGAGGAAAAATACATTCCACCAATTTAACCAACTATTTAATAATCTAGACATTTTTTTTTACCAATGAAAACTATTTTTATTCTTTTTTAATTTTCTTGATGAACAGACTGACCTTTAAAAAAGAAACTATATTTTATAGCCTCTGGATAAGGAGATTTTAGCTTCTGATTCTGTATTGAGCATTTTCATCTAATTATTTTTTGCTGTGTTCCTGAAGCATCCTGCTGTGTTTCTGCTTCCATATATTTGAGATGTGCCAATTTGACTCACACATTTTTAAAATTACGTAGATAAAAATCCCAAAGTAATTGTACATATTTACAGTAACATATCCAATTATTTCCATTACCTTACATCTGAAGTGGGCAGTGAAAGGGTCATTTCATTAAAGTGAGCTTATACTTGCTGTCAAAAAAAGACAGAAAGATGTGTATTTCAAAGTATACTTTTGGTTTTTCTGAAAAAGTTATGTTGTTTGTTCTCTTCACAGTGCAAATGATGTTTAGCATGGGGGAGTCTAGGGATGAAGTAAACACAAGGACAGACACACAGTACTCACTGTCAAAAAATCTAAAATTTGCTTCCTGAGTACGATGGGTATCCTGGGTGTTTTGCAGTTTCACATGCATGTGCACATGTATACACACACAGACCAAGGCACAATCACACTTTTTGTACACAGCAAACTCACGTTAGTCAATGCTTCTTGTCCAGCCATGACCACAAACTCTAGGGAAGAGGACACTGCAGCTGGGCAAGGTATCTGACTCACAGTTGCTGTTCTGTCTGTCTATGCATGCAGATGTTCCATACTGGGCTGAACGTTAAGTTATTATGCCTTTTTTAATTTGTTCCCTTACAAAGGAACTCTTGCTTCTCATATTAAGCCAACTTGTTTCTGTTACCTGGAAGGCTTCCTGATAAATGGGATTAAATCAAATTAAATGATGTCTATATTTCTTTTAGGTACCCTACTGTAACAAAAATTCAAAGATATTCTCCATTTTAAAGTTGAAAATCATGCAAAGATGCAATGTCATAGAATCATAGAGTGTCTTGGATTGGAAGGTAACTTTTATGCTTCCTTTAGGTACTGGAAGGCTGCAATGTGGTCACCCCACAGTCTTCTCTTCTTCAGGCTGACAAACTCAGCTCCCTCAGCCTGTCTTTGTAAGAAAAGTGCTCAAGCACTCTGATCATCTTTGCAGCCCTCTGGGTGCTCTCTAACAGCTTCACACATTTTGTGTATTGAATGCCCCAGACCTGGACACAGTACTCCAAATGGGGCCTCATGAGGGCAGAGTAGAGAGGGACAATTACCTCCCTTGTTCTGCTGGCCACCCCTCTTCTGATGGAGGCCAAAATTACATTTGCTTTCCAAGCTGCGAGAGCACACTGCTGGTTCATGTTAAGTTTTTAATCCACCAGGACCCCCCAGGTTCTTCTCTGAAGAGCTATTCTCAGTGACTGCTCCTTTCAGTGTTGAACCTCATTAGATTCTCCTGAGCCCACCTTTCAAGTCTGTTGAGGTCCTCTGAACAGCATCCTTTCCTTCCATGGTGTCAACTGCACCACTCTGCATGGTGTCATCTGCAAACTTGCTGAGGGTGCGCAATGTCATCAAGCTTTCGGTTATATTCAGCAACTACATGTATCTGTGAGCAAGTCTGAAATATCTGTAGTGAAAGATGATGAAATTCTGTTCAGCTCTGACATTAGCGCAACCAAACACTGGACCCTAATTTTCACCTCTGTATTTAAGAGCAGAAGATAGATGCCTTTTGTGTAAGACTGACAAAAATGCTAATGAAGAAACCACAAAGCCTTTTTCCCTTTATTTCCTCCCTCTATATTTAATCATTCTTTCTTTGCTGATTATCATGATTATTTTTGCTGTAGGGTTTCTGCATTTATTTATTTATTTATTATTTATTATCTATTTATTATTCTTTTATTTATTTGTTTGTTTGTTTGTTTGTTTGTTTATTATTTTTGCTTATATCGATTTTCAGGCCTTTGCGGATGATCTTTCTAGCTCTGCTCATTTAAACTTACATTGGAACTCAGCTAAGAATTAACTTATTCTGGTTTATAGCTGACATGTGTTGAACTATTCATTGCCAGTCTAAATCTCAGTATTCTTCTAAGGTAGGTTAATTTAAATAGACTTTTTTAATTGTGACTTTAATCTGTTTTGTTTGTTTTTTTTAATTTATGATTAAGAAAATCATTTTTAATTGTAAAACTCATTTATTTTCTTCAATAGATATGCCAGTGAATGAAACTAGAACCAAATATCAAGCCAAATACACTGTTTGCAGTTGACTCAGGATTTACTTTTTGGTAGCCTGAAAAATAAAAATTTTAAAAAAAAAAGAATTTGATAATATAAAAAATTTCAAAAGAGGAACTACACAGAAAGAACACACATTGGATGAAGTTATTAGACTGTACTATAGAAATAAATTTATTATAACATTGTTCAGCCCACAACTGTAAAGGAATTAAGTGATTCTTCTTAACAGTACAGAAATCAGCAGGAAAGAATTTGTAGAAAGAAGTTGCACTTTGCATGTATGTCAAGTTGTATATTCACTTTCTTTCTGAGAGAAAAAATATGAGACCTTTTAGGGCTCTATCCAGAGGTGCACTATGGAAAGGATTTGCCACATTCACAGGAAAAGACCTAAAAATAAAGATTCCAATAAAGCACTGTGGGTTTTTTTTGTTTGTTTGTTTGTTTTGTTGTTGTTGTTTTTTAATTTTTGTTTTGTTTATGTGTTTTTTTTTATTTTTTTTGTTTTTCAGAATCTCTGTGAGAATTCCCAACATACAGTTTGTATAGGGAAAAGATAGCATTTGTTCTCTCTTAGGTAATAATTACATCTTCAGTCTTTGTATCAAGCCTCATTAGCAGGAAAATTGAAATTCACAGATACAGTAAATCTGTTGTTTAAAATTACTTCTATTAGTTGAATAAAACTTCAAGTTTGAGCTGCTGCAACTTACATGTTGACTACAGAAATGTATGCTGCAAGTGCTATGTGACGGATGAGTAGATTGCAAAGTGCAATTAAAATACTTCTGCTAAATTGAAACAGAATGTGTTAGCACTTGAAAGAGATTAAGTATTGACAGTAGAACTAGGTAATTTTCAATGAAATGGAAAGTCACTTTCTATAAAATGAAAAACAATACTGGATACTGAATATTCTTCTCTCTCTTCCATTTAGACAATTTTAAACTAGTAGACATAATCCTGAATAAAACATTCAATTCTTTTTCTGTATGTAATGTGTTCAAGGAGTAACAGGTAAGGTGTTTCCTTCTTTAAAAAGTTGATAGTACTTTTTTTTTTTTCTGATATGAATATGATATTTTGAAATGTTTATTTGCAGAGATCTCAAAAGAAAAAAAATATTCAGAAAAATATTCCTTCAAAGGTAAAAAAATATAACAGATGGACTTCATTTTTCAAACACACCCCTTTGTCACTCTTTACCTTCTACTGGATGCATCTATCTGGAGATGCCAATATTTGGTTCCTCACTGACAATTGCACAGCTGTCCATCTTTCTCTGCCACAACTTGAGAATAGTATTTCTAGCCAACACCTTCAGCTTCTTCTTGGCCATTTGCATTCTTCTCAGACAAACCTCTTGTATTAGTGGAAACACAGAACTATGCTTTCCTAAGAGGAAAAAAAAAACAAACATGGAAGGAGAACTGAAGGAGTGGGTGAGAGCGTAATACTAACAAATCTAAGTAGCAATTTTTTTTTGTCAGACTTTCTACTGTTTATTTGGTTATTAATAGGCCTAAAAATGGAATTATGCTTAGTTCCATATCAGATGAAAAATAATATTCTCTAATTTTTTTTTTCCCTACTATAATGTTTTGAAATGAAATGTCTTCCCTCTGTCTTTGTTCAGGAAGGTCTTCTGGAAAATATTTAGGAGAATTCTTCTTATTACCTCCAGACTTTCCAGTATGGCAAGTATTTGCAAATGTTTTCTAAATATGTGTTGGAAACATGCATTTCAACAGTACCTCTTTTAAGCTGATTTCTAAGCAGTGTTTGTCCATTATGATATTAAGATCAAGTTCAGTTTTAAGATTAAAAGAGAACTGCATTTGATTGCATGGATTTGTGTTGGGTAGTTTTTTGTTTGCTTTTTCAAGAGAGAGATGTACAAACATATCTCTCTATATACATATAACATATTACTGTAAAAATACTCCCATGATTCTGCACAAGTTTGAATTTAAAACCAGAGTAGTAAAGGTGGATTATTCGGTGGATAAGGATCTTGCTGGATATAGTATTACCCAGAGAGTTGTGGTCAATGGCTCTTCGTCCAGATGGAGGCCACTGCAAGTTTTTGCATCAAAAACAGTGTTACTAGCAGGAACAGGGAGGTAATTGTCCCCCTGTACTCGGCATTGGTGCGGCCGCACCTTGAGTACTGTGTTCAGTTTTGGGCCCCTCACTGCAAGAAAGATATTGCGGCCCTGGAACGTGTTCAGAGGAGGGTGACAAAGCTGGTGAGGGGTCTGGAGCACAGGCCTTACGAGGAGCGGCTGAGGGAGCTAGGATTGTTCAGCCTGGAGAAGAGGAGGCTCAGGGGAGACCTTATAGCTCTCTATAACTTCCTGAAGGGGGCTTGTAGTGAGCTGGGGGTTGGCCTCTTCTCTCGTGTAATCAGTGATAGAACTAGAGGGAATGGTTTTAAGCTGCGTCAAGGGAGATTCAGGCTGGACATTAGGAAGTATTACTTTTCAGAAAGAGTAGTCAGGTCTTGGAATGCACTGCCCAGGGAGGTGGTGGAGTCACCGACCATGGGAGTGTTCAAGAAGCACTTGGATGTGGCACTGAGGAATATGATTTAGCTGGGAAGTATTGGTAATGGTTGCACTAGATGATCTTCTAGGTCTTTTCCAACCTTGATAATTTTGTGTGTGTGATTCTGTGTGTGACGTGGTGTCCCTCAGGGGTCTGTCTTGGGACTGGTCTTCTTTAAAATTCACCCTCAGTAAACTGGAGGATGACATTGATCTGAGTGGTGAAGCTGATATAATAGAAGGAAAGAATGCTATTGAAAAAGATGAACAAGGTTTAGAAGTGGGCCCACTTGAACATAATGAGGTTCAACAAGGCCAAGTGCAAACTGCTGCACCTGGGTTAGGGAAATTTCTCAGACTGGGAGAAGAACTCACTGAGAGTGGAGAAGGGCTTGGGGATTCTGGTGAATAAAAGGCTTGGCATGAGACAGCAATATGTACTTCCATTCAGAAGGCCAACAGTATCCTGGGAGGTGATTTTTGCCCTCTGCTCTGCATTCATGAAGACCCATATGGAGTGCTGCATCCAGGCCTGGAGCCCCCAGATTGGAACGATGTAGAGCTGTAAGAGTAGACCTAGAGAAGGGCCATGAAGATGATCACAGGACTGGAGGACAACTTCTGTGAAGAAAGTCTGAAGGACCTGGGATTACTTTGCCTAGAGGAGAGGTTTCTCAGAGAGATGCTGTTTCAGTATTTTCAGTACTTAAAGGGAGCTTATAAGATGGAGAGTGACTTTTTACACAATCTGATAAAAACAGGGCAAGGGAGAGGAGTGACTTTAAACTAAGAAAGGAGTTTTAGTTTAGGTATTAGGAGGAAATTCTTTACTCAGAGGGTAGTGAGGCACTGAAATAGGTTGACCAGAGAAGTTATGAATGTCACATCCCTGGATGGATGGGGCCTTAGGCAATCTGATTTATTGAGTGGCAAACCTAACCATGGAAGGAGAACTGGAACTACATGATCTTTAAGGTCCTTTCCAACAGAAGGCATTCTATTATGCTATGATCATCTAAATTTAAAAGAATGCACTCCATTTTTTCTCATGTAATTTTTTGTTAGTTACTTCAAATCTGTTGTCCTAGTGCACTTATTGAAGCAGTTAAACAGCTTAAATTCCATATTAAACAAATCTTACTCATGAGTAAATAGGTAAAAAATGTTATAAGATCACATGCATAAAGTTATCTCAAAAATTTTTTAATTTTTTTTTATTACTTATTTGAATCCAGAATAGCAAGCTATATTTAGTACTGGATTCTGAAACCTAGTATCATATTGCTAATATACTATTCAGAACCACTACAGGTCAGTAACTGCAGTATTATCTGGTAGACTAGTCCATTCCTATTGTATATGGAGGTGCACTAATTTATTCTACTTGGACTCTCTCTTCCCAGGCTTAGAGTTAAGAGAAAAGTTGTCAAACCTGTTGACAAAGAGATAATGGAAAAAATATTTCGTAGCAACATACAAATAATTTTTACTAAATACTGGAGAATGGAAGGTAATAGATTTTAAGTGATGTGACAAAATGCAATAGCAATTGTGCTAATTGCAAACAGAAAGCAATAATACTAATGCATTCCTTTCAAGATCATCAGCACCAAGTTTTCAGTTACCCTCTTTAATTGTGTCTCATGTTAATGGGAGAAGTACTTGCACTTAACCAAAAGAAATTAAAAAAGTAGACAATATTTTTTACTGATAATTTCCATATATTAGTCTTCATTCATTTCAACAGGGAAAAAAACAAAAAACAAATCATTTTTCTCACCACTTTCAGATTAGAATGTAGCTTGTATATAAATTTGGACTGGCCTTTAAACATCAAACATATCTTTTCTTTTTTTTTTTTTTCCAGGTTAGAAATGTATATTTAGTAGTTTTGCATTTATTTTCCTCAGAATTAAGCTAAAGATAATGAATTCAAAAGAATGAATGGACTAATTTCTATTGTCACTGAATCTCAAACATGCTTAGAATTTGGTGAATGGGACTGCAGAAGAAACTCTCTAGTACATCTTCTAATGCTTTCTGAGGGAAAAACCTCATTGAAATTACTAATAATTGCAGTAAAAAATTCAGAATGCAAAATATAATAAACTTGTTAACTGGATGGATACTAGAGATGAAAGCAGTGGCAGTTCTCTTCCTGGACTTCATCAAGGCTTTTGATGCTGTCTGCCATAGCGTCCTCGTAGACAAGCTCAAGAATTTTGGGTTTGATGAGCAGACACTGAGGTAGATTGACTGATCAAGTTTGCTGATGATATGAAGATAGAAACAGTGATACGCCACAATATAGTGGTGCCATTTAGCAAGATCTGGGCAGGCTAGTAAGTTGGGAAGAGAGAAACCTGGTGAGGTTCAACAAGGGCAAATGTAAGATCCTACACTTTGGGTGGAATAACTGTATGCACCAGTACAAGTTAGGGACTGATCTGTGTGAATTTTAACGAGTTCTCTTGGACCCCCTTCCTTCTAAGGGCCCAGCCAATGGTATTCCTCTAAGTAGGTCCAAGAAGTTTGTTACAATCCTAATTATTGTCCTTCTGTCTCCACACAGCACCTGAAACTTCAACATCTTATGGTCACTGTAGATTAGTTTGCCCCCAGCCTTCATGTTTTCACTGAGTCCTTTTTTGTTAGTGTAAGGTCGAGCAGCACACTGCTCCTTGTTGGCTTCTCCACTACATGGGGCCAAACGTTATCACCAATGCTTTGCAAGGACATTCTGGTCTGTTTGTGTCTAGCAGTGTTGTCATTCTAGCAGATATCAGGGTGGTTAGAGTTTCCCATGGAAACCAGGGCCTGTGACTGGGAGGCTACTTCCAGCTGCCATAGAAGGCTTCATCATATTTGTCTTCCTGAGCAGGTAGCCTGTAGTTAACATCCACAACAGTGTCACCCACATTATCTTGCCTTTTAACTCATAAGCTCTTGTCTTGATCTTCATCCACCCCAAGGCAGAGCTCAATACATTCCCATTGCTCTCTCATAAAAATAGTAATTTCACCACTTCAAGTTCCTGGTCTGAAAAAAAAAAAAAAAAAAAAAAGTAGTGATGTATGATACCATTCCAGTCATGACAACTGCCCCATTATATCTCTGTAACTGCAATGAAATCATGGCCCTGCAAGCACGCAGACCTCTGATTCTTCCTCTTTATATCCCACGCTCTGTGCATTGGTGCACAAGCATTTCAGAGAAGCAGTTGAGCATGCAAGTTTCCCAGGAGGGGTGCAAGGAGGATCCTCCACAGTCATATCAAGTATACAGTTATCTGGCTGAATTCACCTAATGGAAGCATCCCAACTTGAGCTAAGCTCTGCCGATTATTCTATCTTTATAATTTTCCCCTTCCTCAACCTTCCTAGTTTAAAGACCACCTTTACCTGTCTGTCCAACCTGCTGACAAACACAAATGCCCTGTTTACTGAGGTGGATCCTATCTCTTCATATGCTGTCAGTCTTCCACCAGGGTCCCACTGTTGTAGAAACCAAAACCCTGTTGCAATACTCACAGCACAGCCAGCTAATTTGGCAGCACCTTGTAAGGCTTCCTTTGTGCTTTCAAGGAATGGCTGCCGTTACTCCTGGACCCACATACATCTCATGAGTTTCTTTTCTGAGAGCTGCTGGCTTGTGGCAATTTCCTCAGCTCAGGAAATCCCTCTGTACACAGCAATCCTCACTCCACTGCACAACATGTCCATACTTGTAGTGATTGCCTCAAACTTCTGGAACTTATTTCGTGTATTTAAGTCTGTAACAGTTAAAAATGCTCAAAATGTGAAGAGATATGATCCAAAGACTGAACACCTATCAGTGTATAGAAAAATGGAAATCAAATAAGTCTCTCCATCTGTTGCTTAATGCAATTTGACAGTCAAGTGACAGGCCATGATGCTAATTTTGGAGATCATCTAAATCCGAAGTAACAAGACATCCATAAAGACTTTTAAATTTCCTCAAAGTATTCCCTAATAGCCCCCTATATTTTATACTGAATGTGAAAGGAGCTGTAATTGTCACCTCTTTGGCTGTCAATACTTTCTACTCCAAATTATGACATCTCACCAAAATTTAGTGTTTTTTCAAAACTAGGCCCCAGCTATTGCAATAAGCTATATGATGACTCTATAATTTTACACTTAGTAAGATGCTTCCCAAACCTGTTAAACTTCCTTTTTTATTACTTCTGACAGTTCATTTTACAGCACAACTCATTCAGACAACTGCTTATGGCTTTGCCAGTTTATAACAATTTGGCTGATATTTTGTAAGGTAAATGTTTCCCATGGGATATTTTTAGGTTTCTTTCAGCTAAAACAGTTAAGATGTTTCCAGGAAAAGGTGATGAAAAAAATATTGGTTTGACAATGCATATTTGTAAGAGATAATTCTGATTACTTCTACCTTGGTCCCAGACTAGAGGCATAAAACTGTTCAGATCATCCCATCCACCAAAAGTATACCTTGATGATGCTTAAATATAACTACTCCATGCACTGTAAAAGAATCAGTTTACTGTATTTTCTTTTCTTACTTTATATTACATTTTTATAATTTTATTATTTTATTTTAGGTTTTTACTTGAAGTCAGACATACTGAGAACTAACACCTGCTTTCAATCAAGGCACGGTTTCCTTCAGATAAATATATCAAGTGTAAGACTGTAACTAGACTGGAAAACTGCAGGTTATTTTTTTTTTAAGGGGGAAAAAAAAAAAAAAAAAAAAAAAAAAGTGAGTCATCTTTCTTTGAATAATTTTTGTTGGAAGGCCATATAGTCCAACACCCCTGCAAAGACCAGAGACATCTACAATTAGATCAGGTTACTAAGAGCCTAGTCTAGACTGATATTGAATGTCTCCAAGGATAGGGCATCCATCATCTTTCTGGGCAACCTGTTCCACTGCTTCACTGCCTTTTATTGTAAACAACCTTCAGGCCTGCTTTCTGCAAAGTTTGTCCCTAACCAGTTTTTTCCAGCACATGCTGTCACATTGGGCTGTTTTGTCTGAAATCTGATCACTTTCCTTTGCAGGACTTCTTAAGCTTCTGACTAGAACATTTCCTAGTCAGATCACAGTAAAAGGCAGTAATATCCTGCAGTATATCAACTATTACACATTTTGGAGTAAATTACGAACTTGTTCCTCCTGATCCCCCCATCAATGTTGTTACTGTAAACGTTGCCAGTGTCAATATGCTGAACAGTACAAACGTGTCATGGCTTTATGATTTTTGTTATCAGTATTATTTTTGTATCGGTATTATAACATCATGTAATGTGCTGGGAGTTAAAGTGTTAATGCCCCACATCTGTGGACTGACAATTTTCTGAATACCTGGCTCTTAGAAGAGAAGAACTACATACCAGAGGACACTGAGTTCTGAGGGGAAAATAAAGCTTCTGGAAAGTCATGGGACTATCTTCTTTCTTCACTGCCTGGCAGTGTGTGTGCTCTCCAGCCGTTTTGCCTTCAATTTTAGAGTAAGGCCTTTGGTCTAAACTAAAGATCTAAACTAAAATCATGAGTCTGTTTAGTTCCCCATGTACTGTTACTAAATATGCTTGTGGTGTCTGCTTTTATTTTTCCCCAGTTCTCTGGAAATCATATTTTCCTCAAGTTTTCAAAGATGTTCACTGATAAACTGATATTTAATACTTTATGCTCTAAAATGGTGTAAAATAAAATCCTAGTGTCATGGTTTTATGTATTTTTTTTTTGTTTGTTTTGTTTTTTACTGGTAGCACAGATCATAACAACGAGTAGTGCACCGAGAGTTAAAGAGTTAATGACCAAGTTATGGGTACTCAGCAGAGAAGAAGGGTTACGTACTAAATACCCCAGAGGACCTTGCTCTGCTCTGTTTCCATTTTCCATCCAGAGGGATGGAAATGTTTGCGTATTACAAGATGTTCGCTTTTCCATCCTGCTCAGCCCAGCTATACATCTTGTCTCAATATTAGAGTAAGGCCGTTGGCATTTGGACACTCTCATCATATTTATTAGCTCCAAATCTAATTATATAGCATTGTAATGCATTATAGTGTGTTATAGTGGCGAGGCTGGTCTTTTTTCAGTAGTGCTTGGGGACAGGACTAGGGGTAATGGAAAGAAACCTCAGCATAGGAAGTTCCGCATGAATGTGCGCAAGAACTTCTTTATGGTGAGGGTGAAGGAGCACTGGAACAGGCTGCCCAGGGAGGTGGTGGAGTCTCCTTCTCTGGAGATATTCAAGACCAGCCTGGACACCTACCTGTGTGACATGGTGTAGGGAACCGGCAGGAGGGTTGGACTTTATGATCTCTAGAGGTCCCTTCCAACCCCTACAATTCTGTGATTCTGGGATCTTCCATTCGGATATCTTATTTAGTAAATTAGTTTGTTTCTCATCAGATCATTACTGCTGTTTTGTCTTTAGGAACATCTCCCTACCCTTTTCCTCTTTTCCCTTTTTCCCCTTTTTCCTTACACAGGGCCTGGGTCCATGGATCCCTACACCCTGCTAGTGATGAAAGCAGGCCAAATCAGCCCGTAATTGACATCTGGTCAACCTGATTATTTTGGATTTATCAAACTAGCCAAGATTGTACCAGGATGATGTACTGCCCTTCTGTCACTGATCATAATTGTCATAACTGACTGAGTAAAGTTATATTTTTAATTAAAAAAAAAAAAAAAGAGAGAGAGAGAGGAAAAAAATAAAATAAAATCATATCTTCGGCATTAACCACCAATAGCTTTCCTTCTCCACTGAGTGGCACATCAGCCTAGCTTTCCCACCTACTACTTAATTGCCTTCTGGTTACAATTATATATTTTGATTTTGTCTCTGAGACCTTCATTCATTTCCTTGTTGTGTTTTACATTTTGTGATTAAGATATGTATTGAACTCATCTTTTAACCTGAGTATTCTTTACTGAATGTCAGATATTTGTTTTAGTTTCATAGACTGATACATTATCACAATCTGGAAATAAATATAGTTTGTTGAGGCATATGATCTAAAATATTCTTATTATTTTATGTCATTTTTATTTCTAAATGAAGTTTCAGGTAAACTGTTATTTTGTTGCAATGGTTATCCAAATTATTATTTATTCTGAAATTCACTCAGCTCTTCTGCTTTGCAAAAACAAGGTTTCCATCTGTCTATCTACTTTAGCCATAGTGAGGATCAGAAAGTATTTCAAAAGTGTCTTCTTAGACTAGCTGAACAGTCTTTTGCTCTTTTGAGCAGATAAAGTTCTTTCACTGTATGTCTCCATCTACATCAATTTCTATCTTCAAGTTCAGAATTCATAAATCTGGATATTATTCAATAGTTTGGCTGACTATCATTTTTGGGAGATTTAACACATGACATATTAGATGTTTGGAATAAGATGAATACTATATTTCTACCACATTTGCGAGACATCATACCTGAGATATACTGATAGGTAACATAAAGGACATATCAGGTAAGGACTGAAATACCTAGACAGTCAGTCTTGAAAAAAATTGGAAAGTTTTGTGTTTCAGGATAGCTTATCACTGGTTTACTTGCAGTATAATCACTTGTAAATGATCTAGCAACACTGACTGTTAACACCAATGCTAAAGCAGATACAGTTTCCTTTAATTGTTCAAGGACGCAAAAAGTTGCATTTGGAAACTGAACCCAGAACAGAGACTGCGGCTTAATTCTTTTTTTGTAGGGAGATGCATAAGGTAACTTATAACAGTTAAGGCATCCGTTGTTCAATATTCCTTCCCAGAAAATGAGAAGAGAAAGAAAACTGCCTCAAGCTGGCAATAATGGAAATGAAAAGAGTGTTCTTTCTGAGACTAGTTCACACCTGTCTTTGTCTTTGTATGTAAACATCAAGACTACAAATGAAAAACAAAGAAACAAACAAAAAAACAAAACTGCACGCATTAAAAAAAAAAATAATGTGGGGAAAGAATCAGTCTTTATCCTCAGATAGCCATTGAATTATTTTTATAGAATTAAATAGCTTCAGGAAGGCCAAGAGATTTTTACAGTTTTGAAGTCTGAATACTTTACTGAGAGGTAAGTGATTCAAATTTTAATTTTTCTCACACTTGAATTCATACATCAAAAGGAAGTTGTAGAAATACTGACCTTAGGGATACAACAGTGCTGATATGCATTCTATGATTCTAAATTTTTCTTCCTTCTAATTGTTTCTTTCTTCTTCCTTGGTGAAAAGATAAATGCCTCTACTTTATTCAAAGTGACACACACACACACACATACAAAAAAAAAAAAAATTAAAATAAAATAAAAATTGCAGTACTTCAGAATTGTTTAAGAAATGAGATTCTTATCCTCTAATCACCTGGTTAGGTATCTCAAGTTGTTTATATTGTTTGATGGCCTCTTAGGTTTTTCATCATATTTTGAAAAGGGTTTATTTTCTGTATTATGCTCCTGGGATGAAAATGATAGGAAATTTGAACAAAGAAAGTCAAGAAAAGGGCATGGACAGCTCCTTGGCAAATTGTATTGCACTACATTTTTTCAAGACGGCTTGACAAGAAACATTTTTTACTACAGTAAGCCACTGCCAGATACTGTCTGTTCTCAGATCTGTGGGTGCAGTATGAGGTTTTTGGCAACCTGACAACTAAAAATTAAAGTAGTAGCAGAACAAATTCCTTTCTTAGACACTTACCTCTTCCAACTGGCAAGGAATTGTAGTCCTAATGAGAAAACAGGGCTTAAAAGTAATGAAGCTTCTTGGTTTCAGTTGTTTGCTTTTAGAAAAGTCTGGTTCTATGGAGTGCTTATTTTCAGTTCCAAATTTTAAAAAACACTGTTTGTATCACTGTTGGACTTGTGCCATTATTTAAAAAGATAAACTTTAAATTATATTAGCGTTAGAGAGCAAGATTATCTCAGTTCTTAAGTTATCTTTGCTCCTAAATTTTAAAAATAAGGTAGACAATAGTTAGAAGGAAAATAAGCCTGCTTCATACCTACTCTTTTCTTTCTTTAGAAGGAAAAATACCTTCTGTGGAGCTGCTGATATATTGGCATTAGTAGAAACTAACATATAATTAAAATAACACACTAAATCTCATACATGCATTTATTTAAACACACAGAATGATTTGTTTTGATTCGAACAGTTATATTTAAGGATAGCTGACATTTTATCTTACTTAGTATGGAAATGTGCTAAAAATGTAACATGAAAAAAGTGGGTTTTGTTGTTTTTCATTTCCTCATATCTTCAACCAACAACATAGTTAATCATCTTTTATAAATGTACAAGCTTCAGTGACAGCATATTAGAGTAACAACTTCTCAAAAACAAAAAAGCAAATCCAGCTGAGGAAATGATTTGGAAAAGTATTTCTCACTTTTATGACTTGTTGTTTTTCTTCACTTTACTAAATCTTTCAACTCTGTCTTTCATAACATATTCATAGATCTATGGGTGAAGTACAGACTATATAAATGAACAATAAGGTCAAATGATAACAGATTACTGCTGGATTCATAGGATTCTGAATAGCAGCATGAATTCCAGTATGAAGCCGAATGCCAGTGGGGTATACCATAGATCAGAACTAGGGCCAGTACTATTTAAAACAGCTGCTAACAATCTGGATCATAGAAAATGCATCCTCAGCAAGTGTTTAGGCAAGAAAAAAAACAAACAAACTGTGAGGAGTGATTGTTACACCAGAAAGTTGTGCTACCATGTAGACAAACTTGATATTGGTTGGAGAACTGGGCCAACAGAAACCTTTTGAAGTTCAACAATGTGCAATATAAAATCCTGCTCCTAGAAATGAATGGCATCATACCATCATATACAACTATCTGGAAAGCAGCTTAGCAGAAAACAGCCTTGAGGTCCTGTTGGACACCAATTTGACCATGAGCTACCAGTGCATCTCTGCAGAAAAGAAAGCCATGAGTCTCTGTGTATGCATTAGTCAAAGCACTGCCAGCAGGTCAAGGGAGGTGATCCTTCTTTTTGCTCATCCATAATGCGACACATCTGTGTCCTGTACTAGGTCCTCCATGAGAAATAGATATGACCATAATGATGTGCTCCTAGAAAGATAATAAAGGATCTGATATTTTTGTCTTAATAAAGACTGAGAGTGTTAGGAGTATTCAGCTTGGTTAAAAGAAGGCTCAGGCAGATCTCATTCTTGTGTATAAAAACCTGATAGTGAGGGAATAAAGAAGGTGATGCAAGATTCTTTTGAGTGGTACAGAATGATAGGAGTCACGATGTTATCTAGATCAATCTATAGCCATGACAGGGGGGTCAGTAGGGCTTTGGCCCACTGGGCCCCAAAAATGGGTAGGGAAACGGGAAGGGGGTAGGGAGATGGGAGCAGAGCCCAAGGAAACAAACAGAGCTGCACCAACAATCTAAGGAGGAAAACTTATTTTACTAACTATGATATCGGAATTCAAGATAACACAATATAATACAATCTAATTAAAACTGAGGCTAATAAATCAAGTTAAGTAAGAAAGACAGAGACAGAGGTTTCCAAGGACCAAGAAGCCTACTTTGAAATTGAAGGTGCACGGCTTGGAAGCACACCCACACCCGCTGCCAGGCAGTGAGAGAGAGCGAGCATCACTTCCATGATGTATTTCCGTCCCTGACCATGAGGTCCTCTGGGTAATATAGTTCTTCTCCATGCTCACATGATGTCATGATGTGGAATATCAATAGCAAAAATTACAAAAATATGACAGTAGGATAAGAGGCAATGGATGTAAACAGAAATACTGAAAATTCACCCTGAAAACCAAAAATATTTTTTAATCATGAGTGTGCCTAAACACTGGAAAATGTTGCTTGGAGCTATTGGAGATATTCAGATTCCAGATGGCACAGTTCTGAACAAGCTCTTCCAGTGACTGTTCTTTGTTCAGTGAGATTGAACTAGATGGTTTTCTGCGCTGCCTTTTAATTTCAGTGATCCTGGGACTCTGGGGATCAAAAGAATTAAAATAGTTTGTTTTATATATTTTAAGAAAATTATATTTTCTCAGTTTTACAAAATTCTACTAACAAGAAAAGAATTATGATGATTATGGGCCTGGGTTTGAATCCCCCCTGTGGCGCAAGTGGTAGAAGTGCTGCTCTGCTACACAGGGCTCAAATCCCAGGGGTTGGACTCGATGATCTCTAAGGTGCCTTCCAACTCACACGAGACTGTGATACTGTGATACTGTGATAACGTTTTTTGAACATATATAGTGTGTTTTACTTAGGGATATGTAAGTAAAGGATAACATGGACAGCAAATATTCAAATGCTATACTGTATTAAAAAAAGACAAACATCTTAGACCGAATCTGCCACAAGCTAACACATATTAAAAAAGACATGTTTCAGGAAAAAATAATGGTTTTGGCTGCCCATCCTGTAAAACATTAGGAGTTATATATCATATATAATTGCACAACTTGACATGACTATAATTCTGATTTGAGAGTTAATATCAAAGCATAAGTATTGGATCAAATAACTGCCTGTCAGAATGGATCTTATTCATTTGTAAAAGATCTTGTGCAATTATGCCTTCTGACTTCTCAGACATCTGTGCATGGATTCAATGATATTGAAGAGAGCTGAGCATAAACTCTTGCTGTGTGCACTTATTTGAAATTAGGATTAGAAATGTGTGAGAATTTGTTAAGAGAGAGTTGAACATTAACTATCAAGACAGTTCCTATTTTTAAAAATCTATGTTTAGGTACCTGTGACAGCCAATATCATTTCACTAATGGCAAATTATTCCTGACAAAGGAAAATGGCTTTAAGCTAAGTGCAGAAGTTTAACTTAGATGTTAGGAAGAAATTCCTTACTCAGATAGGATGGTGAAACATTGGCACAGGCTGCCAGAGAAGTTGTGGATCCCCCATCCCTGAAGGTCTTCATGACCAGGTTGAACAGGGCCGCGGGCAGCCGGATCTTGTGACTGGCATCCCTGCCCACAGAAATGGATTTGGAACTCGATGATCTTTAAGGTCCCTTTCAACCTATGTCATTCTGTGATACTATGTGATACAGGGCTAAACCACAAAATTTATGTGAGTGAAAGAGAAAATGTTTTATTTTATTATTGTGTTATGAAGATTCCCTTATTGAGGAGGCAGTTGTCTGTCTCTGAAATGTTAGTTACAGACATGTATTTGTGTAGACTGACAAGCGTGTTGAAGGAAGTTTTCAGAAACTAACTGCTGTCAGCATTCTTTTGATAGGCTGGAAGTGTCTGAGGATGAAAAGTTCCCCAGAAAAGCTGGTCTCTGAATTTCAGTAGTTTCAGTCCAGAATCTATCATGCATGATGCCCAAGCCAGAGAAATGTAAAAAGTATATAATTTTTCATAGCTACTTCTAAAAAATACTTACCAGTATGCCTTTAGTTACTTAATCGTACAAAATGATAGATAGTTTCTCCTGGAATTTAAAAAAATACTATACTTCCTGCTATCGTAATCAGAATTAAGTATTATACTAACTGACAATATGTAAGATGTGGAGAAATATGAATGTACTTTACATTTGTATTGGTCTTGATATCTACATATATTGCCAGTGCTGACAAAAGTACAAAAACAGGAAGAGAATTCTATTTTTAATTATTATTTTTGTTTAGTTTTGTTTGTTTGTTTGTTTGAAACATAGAAGTCGCATTCAGGACAGGGAAAGTACTTATTCTAACTTAAATTAAAATACTATTGTTTATTGAATGGGTGCATATATGTATGTCAGGTGACCTGTATCCATCCGCATTTAGAACATTTATATTGAAATCATTAATTTCCTTTCATGTAAAAAAAATAAGAAATTCCATGCAAAGTTCAAACACAGTATGATAATGGGGATCTTAACAAGACCACTACACTACTTTGTTGATTTTTTTCCATCTCAAAGACTACTGGGCACTTTTCATCATTATGATACATGCCAAACAAGAATTGTTGACCATATCATATTGCAACAAATATGGCAAAGGTGGCAAAAAAAAAAAAAAAAAAAAAAAAAAAAAAGACTAATGTCGTTCAGATCATAACATTTTTATTTACAAAGGATGATGTAGGCATCCATCTGCATGTCTACAGAAACTATATTTGTCAGCTGCTGGCCTCCACTATCTTCTTTTTACCTTTTCCATATCTGCTTCCACACTTAGACTTCATGAAAGTTCTCTATAAACATCAATATTTTCTATGACAGAGATTAAAACACAGTACAATAAAATAATAAAGTAAAACAAAACAGAACAGAACAAAATAAAAGAACATTTCTACCCATTCAGATGTTTTTCTGGCTTGTCAAAGAAAACTAGATGGCTACTTTACTAATGAAAATTGGTACTTAAATAGTTTTTGAGAACATTTTAAGTTATCTGATCAAATGGGCTCTGCAGGTACATTTTCGAGTATATGGACAATATAAATTAGCACTTAGAAAAGTTCCCTAGTAATTTTAGCTAGAAATGAATAACATAATTTCATAAAAATTATAGTGATTTAAATGTGTTATCCCACATTCACAATGAAGATTTTTCACTAATGTACTTTTCAAAGGCACTTCACAGATTGAATTAGAATATCTCAAGGAATGGAGAACTGCAGAAGAAAACTAGAAAGCACAGCTAAGAAAAAGGGGGATTCAGGAATTCACATGTTGAGTAAACTTAAAAAAATTATATGAAACATGTCATAAAGCTGTATAATCTTCTCTGCACTAAAGGATAAGAGTGCCTGAAATGAGTGAACACAACAGAATTGTGAATGTGATCACGGTGAGAAATAGGTTACATCATAAGTCAATATTCCGTTTTCCAATGTAATCACATAACTTCACTAAAGCAACATGGAAACAGGTTCTGTGTCCATACAGAAGGAAGTTTCAAAATAACTTGTATAATGTATAAATTCTTCTAAGGAATTCAGTTCTGGCAAAAATGACATTGATGCTGCTCTGTATGTTTTTCTAACCACTTAGATGTGAGCCACTAGAGCAAATGCCATCTGTTCATTGTATCTGCTGACAGATATCAATTATTGCAGAAATATTAGAGACAGGTGAACTGTTGAAAAATCCACTGTAACATGGAATCCTTGGACTGACAGCTAATTTCAGGAGTGAAGGATTCTGGGAATGTGGAAGGAAATATTTTGGAGAGCTCGTGATCCTTCTACTAAATTATGACTGCTTATTCATAAATTCATGAATTGTTTGATTTCCTTAGTAAAATATTCTCCTTGTATTTCCGACATCTGGAACAGCTTCTCTGGCCTGGTTCTGGAAGTTTTAGCCTTCAGCATAGTCAGTGCAGCAATGATCAGTAGATTTTTTGTCTGGGTTGCAGGAAATATAGAAGGATGAGTCCTTTCCTATCCCAAAAGACAATGCACAACACTTTACCCACTGAGGGCTGTTTCTTGAACTTTTTCTTTAATGGAGAATTCAGATGTCACCACTCAATTGACTCCTTTTTTCTGTGGCTTGTAGTAGTGACTCTGTGTCTCATCACCACTGAAGATTAAATCCAAAATAAAGTAACATCCAGCCTCAAATTAGTTCAATAGGATCACATGACTGTATACAGTGTTCTTTCTGCTCCTGTGTGAGCTTTCATAGGACTGATGTCAAACTTTGCAATATTCCAACATTGCCACTATATTTTCCAATGTATTGAAGCTGATATCCATTTCTATGCACAGTTCCCTGATTGTAATCCACAGATTTGTGAAAGTGAACTGAGTGTGTATCTCTTCATTTTGTGGTGTGATAGCTGTCCATGGCCATCCACAATACGTCTCTTCTTTCACATCATTCATGCCACTGATGGAATGTACCACCCACCACCTCACTGTATTGACATCTACTGTTTGATATCCATAAATGTTCAGCAAGAACCAATGGGTGTCAGCGTGTACAGTATTTTGCACATGGAGAAATTTAATTACACATTTTTGCTTCATACACACTTCCATGTAAGTCGTCATTTTGTTAGTCTGTCCCTCTACAGCTAGATCAGGTTGTTCAGAGCCCTATCCATCCTGAACTTGAGTGCCTCGTCCATCTCTATGGATAAACAGTTCCAGTGCTTGACTTGTTTTATCATAAAAAATGTTTTCCTTCTATCCAACCTAAATCTCCCATCTTTTAGTCTGAAATCATTTTCTCTTATCCTATCACAACAGACTATACTAAAAGTCTGTCCCCTTCTTTCTTATAGCCCTCCCTAAGAAACTGAAAGACTGCTACAAGGTCTCTCTGGAGCCTTCTCTTCCCCAGGCTGAACAGACTCAGCTCTCTCAGCCCACCCTTTTAAACGAGGTGTTCTGTCCCTTGGATAATTTTTGTGGCCCTCCTCTGGGCAAACTCCAGGAGGATCATGTCTCTTCTGTACTGAGGACTCCACATCTGGACACAGAATTCCAGATGATGACTCACCAGCACAGAATAGAGAAGATTAGAGAAGGGCAAAGGTGTATCACTGTGTATTTTACTGTATGATCTATATTGCTTTTGTGTATGTCCTATATTTCTTTCATTTAACATTTGTAATACTTTATATTTTAAGCACCTCCTGATTATTAATTTGTGCCTTTTCACTTTGTCAGTTCCTACTCTGTATCTTATCTGCTGTACCATTTCTCATTTTGTTGCCCATATATTATTCATGTAGTATTTATAATCCATTATATTTTTGTATGTATATAACATTCTCCCTTTGAGGCATGTTACTTCATATTCTTTAATTCAGTTATTTTTTCTTGTCAAGTATCCTTCTTCTATTCTATTGAGAAAATAAAAGTCTGCATGAACAAGGATACAATGATTTTAGATTTGTATAAAAAGAGAGCAGAATTCGTCACGTTTATCATAACATAATCCTTATGGCTGAATTCTAATTATCACCTGATCTTATAGCATAAAAATATGCTTTCGCTATCTGATTAATCTTGACCCGTTCCTAATTATTACAGTCTGAATCACTACTATTTCTCATTACTAATACAATGTGTGTTATTGGTCACCTTTGAAGATGACAATAATTACTGAAAATGTTGCACACTGAATGAAATATATGAAATTTTGTGACCTCCTTAATGTTTGTTTTATTTCATTTTACAGTTCTTGAATTCTGTCTTGTGTGTTATCTTTATCCTAACATAGAGTTTCAGACTAAGCCCAGTAGGATAATAAATTTGAGTAATGTCTTTATTGGAATGTGAAAGATACCACTGGTGTTTCAAGGGTGGTTGGGATTATTTTTGTTTCTGGAGTTCTGTGATTAATAAGACAATGTTTCATGTCGTTTATTTTAGAAATCAACCCAGTATCTATCCACAGATAACATCAGATATGATTTGGACTACAGATGACTTTATGACAGAGACAGAATTAATCAGCCCACGTGCCTCTTCATGATAATGAAAAAATTAAGCTAGTGCATCTGCAGATAGTAAGTCATTTTAGGTCATGTGCTTTTGTTTTGTTTTGTTTTGTTGTTTAAACAGTAACTGTAGAGTAGTAAAGTTATGTAATATATATGCAAAATGAGAGATATGAATGAAAGGCTTTTGTCCAAAAAGATACACTATTTAAAAAGTATGAATGGATTTTAGTGTAATTTCTCTCAATTATTTAATTATTTTATTTTCATTTTCTTGCATTTACTTCAGTCTCTCCTCATTTTATTATCATTCATCATTAGCACCAGGAATTTGATCTTGACTTTTCACCTATTTATTGTCTTAGGCTTCCATTATACCTTTTATTTAATACATGATTTTACAATGCCTTGCTTTATAATCAAACATGAAATACATTCATAAGTATGAGACAAAAAAAAAAAAAACACCAAAAAAAAACCCAAAAAACAGTGTTCACTGTTCCAAAATTATGCTCCTAGTACCTGGACTGAATTTGTAAATTGATTTCTTGGAGATTTTCTTATCAGTTAAAATGATTATAACTCTATTCACCTCTATTTTTTGTGCTTTAATGTGTTTGACCTTTGTTAAACATAAATATTTCTCTTGAGCCACTCTTTCTTATTTTAGCAGCAGTTTAATTTAAAACAAACAGACTAACAAACAAAAAAGTATGTACAACTATAACTAGGCAAATACTTAAAAGTAATGCTAGAGTTAGCTATGAGTGATGCATACATTTCTAATATTAGAAATTTGAGTAGAAAATTTGATATGTTTGGTGGTATGCAAAGTTAACTAGATAATAGAAAGAAACACTTTGCACTTGGTCTTGTTGAACCTCATTAGGTTCTCATAGGCCCACTTCTCCAGCCTGTCCAGTTGCTGGTGCCATAGCTAGCAAGGTGCCATAGCTAAAATGACTTGGGCAGCATGCCTCATCTTACAGCTCTTGAGCAGAAGAAGGAATCTATAGTATTTTTTGACATGTCATTGTGGGCTGTAATGGAATTATTCCACTGATGCACTAAATGCAAATTCAAACTCAAACAAGTACTTCCCAACTGGAGTTTGTAAATTAATCCATCATTAGCATCATCAGTATCATAGAAAAAAATAAATACAGGCAATTTAGAAAACTAAACATGAAAAAAAGATATATTTTTCTAGCCTTTCTTCTAATAGAACATCTTATCATAGTGATTGACTAGAAATCCTTTTCTTACACAGTGCTCTTGCATTTATTTATGAAATGAAATCTTGAACATAAATCTACTCCTAGTATACAAAGACTGGCATACAGAAAGCATTTTATTACATTACAAGAGTAACTCTCAAGAAAGGATAAAAATCCTATTAACAAATCAATGCAAGTAAAAATTATATATATATATATATATATATATAAAATAATATATATATATTAAAAATATATTAAAAAAGAAGATGATTGAAATTTTGTATAATCAAAATCAAAATAATACCAATAAAAAAAGAATCAATTTTATTTGATCAACTCCTGGAGCCTCCCGGACTTCAGTTTTACCATATAGCACATGTTGCGATCTTCAGAGAAGCCTTAGGTAATTCACAGAACCCAACACAGGTGTGATATGAAATTTGCAGCAATTTCTAAAATATTACATTTCTGTTTGCATAAAAAGGTTATGTCTTTCTGCCTCAGTTTTGACCCTGGAAGGGCCTAAAAATCATTAGACAGATACTCTGTTATTTCTGCCTGATCCTTTGATATGCCTCGTGTCTCATATGCTCTTTCTAGCATAACCTCAGCTGATTCTTGCTACTGTTGTTAGCATCAGGAAAATTATCCACTTCAGAAGATAGTCAGTTCTACTTTCAGTTAAGTACACAATAAGTCTTTGCCTGAAGAACTGAGTGTGTTCCATCAATCACATTTCTTACTAGAATTGGGACTTTATTTGTATAGTAGTTTGTGGTGTTTTTTTCCAAATTCTGTTACTCTTACTAAATATATTGATTACTAATGCTCATACCTCTACATTTTTAAGGCTGTCAAGATGATATAGTCTTGTAATGTGCAAAGGCATTGAAGAATATAGTTTTCCTCTTGAACAATTGACATTTGAGGAATAAAAAAAATCATAATCTTATTTATAATAACATTACATATTACTATTGCTAAATACTGGAAATGTAAATATAAAGAGAAGAAAAGACTCCATTGTAAGTCATGTCATGCATTATTTTCTCTTCTTCAAGAGACAAATTTTTCTAAGATTTTTATACTCCAGGTTGTAAAAGTGAATTTTGTGGTGTTTGACAGGGATGTGAAATTCTTTCAGCTTCCTTAATGCCAGATGAATAAATAAATAAATAAATAAAATTGTTTGGGGAATATTTCTCATTCGATTTGCAGAAACTACCTTCTTAAGACAGCAATATTGTACCTACCTGTGAAAAGTGAAAACTGTAGTCTGTGATGACTGTAATTGCTTACAGCAAATAAATCCTCATAAGTGGCAGGGCAATTTGAAAGCTGCAGTTTAATTGCTGCCTTACTCAATTATTGACCTACTTTGGAGCTGAAGCAGACACAAATACATTCTCAGCTAAAATGCTACATCATGAGAACTCTCCAGTTCATGAAATGAAGTATAATCTGAGCTGGGTAATGTTACATGCATTGAATAAATAACTGATCTATAGAAGACATTTTCCAAAGGAAAATTAATGTGACATTCACCAACAAAAGTCAGTATAGATGTTATTTAGAGTATCGGATCCTTCCAGTTCCACTGAGCTTTGTGCTAGATGACCTAGGAACAAGGCTGACCACTTCAAGCCTCACTCCCCTTGGCTCAAATTTACTGGAGGAAGAAACCAGCAGTCCACATTTTCTTCCACAGTTAATTAACTTTTGGGTAACCTCCCCCCATGTCCATACTTTGTATCCTGACTGCAGATGGTTGGAGGTTACAGTTTTGTCTAATGCTGCCCACTTTCTTTCTCCCTGAAACACAGCCTATATCTTTCCTTGAAGTTGTATGCCTATGGTTTTCAGTGATTCTGGAAACCCCTGCTTAAAGGGGTCATCCTCTCAGGATCAACAAGCATTGTCACAGGTGAGATTCATGGTGTAGCTGCAGCTTTCTGTCATTCATCTTTGGAGGCAGGCAGTCTTTTGAACACTCTTGACTAACTGGTCAGCTGTTCCAGTAATGGCAAGATGGTCTCCCCTTTCTAGAGCGTTGAGAACACCTGCCCAATAGGCAGCCCTCTGTATTAAGGAGCAGGGAGCATGATTGTTGCCAGTAGGTAAAAACACTCCTGGTCCCCAGTAACCTTCATATTCTGGTTCAGCTAACAGAATTTGCTCTCCACCAGTGAGACTGACCCTCCATACATACTCTGTCTCTGACTCCTCTGGAGAGCAGCTAAAATCTTCTTTCAATTTTGCTAGTTCAGTGGCCGAGAAGGGAATTTCTTTAACATCCATTTGAGAGTCTAGATCCTCACTGTTATAGAATATATATTCAGTGTTTATCAAAGGATGCAATGGGGTTATTGGGGTTTATCTATTTATCTAGCCTTTCCTTGATTCCTTGTAGTAGGATAAGTTTTTTCTTGAGGTGCACTATGGATATCAATGTCGCTGGTACTGTTACTCTTACTTGTTAACATTTCCTTAAAAGCCATTTAGCCATTTGCAACAAAACTGAATTACATTTCTCTCTTTCTAATTGTTCCTCAAGGTTCACTATGCAATTCTGCAAAGTTTTTTGTTTGTTTGTTTGTTTGTTTGTCTGTTTGTTTTTTCTTTGTTTGTTTTTTATGAATTCTTGCGTTACTTTAGCTGATTCCTGCAATGCTTATATAGTTTGGGTTCTTGCTGAATGCTTTTCATCTCAGAACTCCATGGCTGCTTTTAAAGCAGCACAGGGTACTGCACAAATAAAAGATTTTCCTTTACCAGCACCAGTACAAGCCTCATTTTGTAAAACACTGATGTGGCCTGAAACATTCTGCAGGTTATGCCAGTTTTGTCGTGCCCAATCCACCCCTGATAAAGAGGGCCAAGTACCCTGTTTTTCTAAAAGATCAAATAATGTATCTTCACTTTTCATAGTGACAATGCTGTTACTAGTTTCTCAATAGGCAGAAAGATATACACTGAGGGAGGAAGAGGTACACTCATTCAAAAGCTCAAATAACTCTTTAACCACATCTATTAGACAAATGCAAATGTTGCAGTGACTCCTCCCTTTTGTTGAGGGGAGTACACAAAAGACAAAAATGCTAAAACAACACCTTTTGGGTTTCGATATAGTAAATAAACTTCTTGGAGAGGAACACACCTTTAAGTTAAAAAATATCACTTACTTCCCCGAGGCTCACAGGAATAAGTCTCAAAAAACATTTAAGTTACAAAATACTTAAATCACAAAATGCAGAGAGGTCTTCCCAAGGTCTTCCCAAATACATACATGTATTAAACAAATGCAAATAGTCAAAATTAATTCATACATCCCCGAGAGGTATACATATAAACAGTAAAGTTTCAGAATATGGAGCAGTCTTCCTGGAGAGATGCTCACATCTAAGTTATCAAAATTATCACTCCTTGCAACTGCAGGAGGTACACACTGAAAAGTTTCAAACTAGATATGGAAGGACAACACTATCATGGTGGCCATCCTGTTTCAACTTTGCCAATAAATTCATTCTTTATATATAGTATTATTTTATTAGAAACTGCTACTGGTAAAATAAAATAATAAAAATATAATAATAATAATAATAATAATAATCATCATCATCATCATCATCTTCATCTCAATTTATTTATTTATTTTTTTTAACCATAGAAGGAAAAATACAGTCTTTTTTTCTCCTTTGCTTATTCTCTTCAGAGTTATTTGATCAAATATTTAAAATTCTAGACCCCACTGAAGACAAGAGATACAGTCCTTTTTATACAGGATAACATTTGAAAACACTATACAATTAATTTAATGAAAGTTCAAACAAATTTAATTAGACTTTTGCATTCTTGTATCTACATTAAGAACAGAAAAGGGAAATATTTGGAAAATGTTTGATAAAGAGGTCTAGAAAAACTATTAATATATCTATATACAAAATAAAATTTCACAAAAATTGATATGCTGAAAGTCTCTTGTATAAAGCGAGGTTGTCAAGTATGAGTAGTTGCTTTCTTTCCCAGGTGTAAACATTCAGTGTAATTTTTTTACTGTATGTAGTTGTCAGATGTCCACAGAGAATTCACATGTAAGTTAAGTTGTATATATTAATTTATCTATTTAAGGTACAAAGATTAAGGAAACTATTTTTTTTTTCAAAAGGACAACTTCTCCCAACAACTTTTTTTTTTTTTATTTTTTTCATCAAGCTTTCTAGTTGCCTGATAATCTATTTCAGCTCCTGAAGGCAGTCTGAAGATATTATTAGTTTCGTTGTTGGTTTCTTAAAGAAATCTTTAAGTACAGGTATAGGATAAAGTACGTGATGTATCAGCCTTGGAAATTTGCTCTTCGCTTAGTAATGAAAGTTGGAGAATGGAGATACAGCTCAGTGTTTCAGATCTACCTGGGTATGAATTACCTTATACATAATAGCAGAATGCACCACAATCACATTAAGCAGACTGGAAGAACTCAAGCTCAATTTGCAATATTTAGTGTCTCAAATATCTTTGGATAATCAGAAAAATAAAGGTAGATTGTTTAATCAAATACATTTTGTGGATAGTATTTTGCAGAACTGTTCACATGGAGATATGAAATAGATATGTTTTGAAGTTTAAATATAAAATTGCAGAGATCATCAGTGGTTTTATAATTACAATGGCAATGTATTTTACTCTTATGTATAAAGAGAATAATAAATTTAGATAATAAAAATTATGCGATGTTAACATACTCCATGCTCACCTGTGAATGATTCTATGCAAAACTGGATGCTTCTATAAATAAATAAATAAATAAATAAAATGGTATTTTCTCATACATGTTAGAGTGCAGACATATTGTTACAACATTACACAAGTTAGGGGAAAGTATTAGGATATTTGAAAACTAGTATTAAATGATATAAAACCAAATGAGAAGACACTGATTTTCAGTTTTGATTCTGGATTGTTTATGTTGTCTCATACATTTCTTAATTCCATCAGGTTCATTGTGGTTTAATCATGCAGGCAGCTAAATACCACACAGCCCATTGGGATGAGGGAAGAAAAAAGAAAACAAACAAACAAACAAAAAAGAAAAAAAACATTGAATTCATAGGCTCAGATTAAAACTATTTACTAAGACAGAAAATGCATAGAAAAATAACAACAGTGGCAATAATATAAATGTAGTCACTTGGAAAAACAGTGCCTCCCATTTCCCATTTTTTTTCTATGGAAACTGCAATTGATGCAAAGAGCAAAATAAACCTATCCTGTAGAGAAAATTCTCATCTACACACTGGAGTTAAGAGATTTTAAATAGAACCACAAAAAATGAACTATAATAAAATGCATATGATATCTTAATTATTAAGCTTTTTCTACTTTCTACAAAGTACTCAAATTTAAAAAGGAATGTGAAGAAGAAATAAAGATCTTGATTGATCATTTCCTGTTCTTTGCATTTATTTGCACTTCTTGACTCCCATATTCTTGTTTATTCAACATTTCCATTAATTGGGAAATGATAGAGCTGACCTATGCGTTATTTTTCTGGACTATATTGCTATCATTGCTTAAAGTCTAGTCTGTTATTGAGGTTTCTGGATTTAAAACAAATGACCATCTGAGGGATAATATTAATATCCCTGCCTTAGTGGAGGAATAAGTCTATAATGTTTGTAGTTTCAAAGGTTATCAAGTGGCTCATAATAGGTGTTTCATTGATTTTATGCCATTCTATTCAATATGCTTCTCATCACTCTATGATTGTGATTAACAAAATACAATTTTGCAGTTTTATGTTTGTACAAGGCTAGCAGTTGCTGAATCTCATTGACCTTATTCATGCCTGACACCTTTTCAGTGACTATTGCTGCTAAAAAAAAAAAAAAAAAAGTAAACAGAAAATAAATCTTTAGGAAACAAAAGTTTATCTCCCTATTTTTTTCATTTCACGTTCAAGGTAATGCAGTGTCTGCTGTTTGCTGTTGTTCTCATTATGTGTTGAGTGGATGTGATCTTGAAAAAGAAGACTCTGTACCTTCCTTCCAAATTATTTTCATATATTATTTAAAATAAGAATGCAATAATCACAGAATCATAAAATGCTTTGGGTAGGAAGGGACCTTTAAGATTATCTAGTTCCAGCCTCCTTGCAATAGGCACGAACACCTCCCTCTAGACTAGGTTGCTCAAAGCCCCATTTAGCCTGACTTTGAATGCTTTCAGGGAGGGGGCATCCACAACTTTGCAGGGCAATCTGTTACAGTGTCTCACCACCCTCACAGAAAAATATTTCTTCCTAATATCGACTATAAATCTACACTCTTCCAGTTTAAAACTATTCCTCCCTGCCCTGTTGCTACATGCCCTTATAAAAAGTTTCTCCCAAGCTTTCCTGTTTCCTATAGTCCCCGTTCAGACACTGGAAGGCAGCTATAAGCTCTCTTCAGAGCCTTCTCTTCTCCAGGACGAAGAGCCCCAATTCTCCCAGCCCATTGTCAAAGGGAAGGTGCTCCAGCCCTCTGATCATCTTTGTGTCTATCCTCTGGACCTGCTCCTTCTTGTATTGGGAGCTCCAGAACAGGACTTGGTACTCTCTTGATGCAACCCAGTGTACAGTTGGCCTTCTGGGCTGCAAGTGCACACTGCAGACTCATGTTGAATAGCTCACCAAATGACATTCCCAAATCCTTCTCCTGAGGGCTGCTCTCAAGCCATTCTCTGCCCAATCTGTATGTGTTCTTGAGACTGCACAGAACCAGATGCAGGACCTTTCACTTGGCATTGTTGAACTTCATGACACTGGCATGGGCCCACCTCTCAAGCCTGTCCATATCTCTCTGGACAGCATCCCTTCTCTCTAGTGCATGCCACTCAGCTTGGTGTCATCTGTAAACACTCTGAAGTCCCATTGTCCATGACGTTAAATAACACCCATCCCAATACCTATCCCCGAGGAATGCCGCTGGTCATCATTCTCCACTAGGACACTGAGATGTTGACCACAACTCTCCGAGTGTAGCCATCCTGCAAACAGTTAACAATTAAATATAGGAATTTCTAATTCAACTTCACTCTTCTTCTACTGATAATTTTCTTTTTATTACTGGCCACAACCAGACATAATGCATCAATCTTAGCTGCTGCTACCCAACAACTGTAAATGAGAACAGGATGATACAGATTGTGGTGGTGATAGTCTTGCTAGGCATTCAGTTGTTCCTTAATGAAATCATTGGGTGTTATAAAATTGTTTTAAAATGAGGAAGGATTTTATTGGTGAAATCTAATAATTAGAGCTTAGGAAGTACTCCAAATTTTCACTTCTTGCCCAAATAACTTTTTATGAATAAAAATCAGAACAACTTCCCCCTGATACCCAACATAAATCTTCCCTCCTTTAACTTAAAACTATTATTTCCTCTTGTCCTGCTATTATCTACCCTTTCAGAGATGATCTGCCCTTGTAAAGTGTTGACTGCCTCCTGTTAGGCTGCAATGAAGTCACCCCACAGTATTCCCTTCTCCAGGCTGAATAAGTACAGCCCCTCAGCCTGTCATTGTAAGAGAAATGCTCCAGCCCTCTGATCATCTTTGTGGCCCTCCTCCTGTCCTTCTCTAACAGCTCCACACCTTGTACAGGGGAACCCAGACCTGGACACAGTACTCCAGATGGGGCCTCATGAGGGCAGAGTAGAGAGGGACAGTTACCTCCCTGTCTCTGCTGACCACCCCTCTTCTGATGGAGCCCAAAACACCTTTTGCTTTCTGAGCTGCAGGAATTAATTTTGATATTTAGAATACTATATACAAATGCTGAAGCTATCATAACTATTTATGTGTGTGCAGTTATGTGAAAATTATTCAGCAAAAACTATTGAATGTGGGAACAGTAAAAAGAAATTCTGAATATCAAGAAAGAGTAGATCGTGTATGTCTAAATGCCTTTTTAATTAGCATAAAATCATTTTCAGTATTGCCTAGTTAAAAATTCAGGAGGTCTGTACTTTCATGCTGTTGAATGAAAAATCTACTACAAATATTTGTGAAGTGCTCACTGTTTACCTTTGAAATCTCTAAGCTTTTTGTTTTGTTTTGTTGGGGTTTTTTTTTTTGACAAATTCCTTGACTGCAGTCTTGGAATTTGTCTTGGAGATTTCTTTCACTTCTCTTCCAAAACATTCTCTTCCAAAACTGAGTTTGTGATAGTCATGTCGGGAATAATTCAGTATAAGTTTTAAGCATATTGACACTGTTTTCTGCAATTATAAAATGTGGTTGGCTGCCAGTTCACACTATAATCTGCTGCTTTATTCAGAAGCATACAATATTTCATACAATTTTGGGTTAATGTCTCTTCAAATTATTTCACATAGCTTGAATAAGCTGATCATATTTTTATGAATTCTAAAATTAGTTTGCAAAATTTAGTATTTGTGGGAGGAAATGTCTACACTAAAAATACATAGCGAGTTTAGAAATTCCTTATGCATCCTTCACATTACTTTGTATATGATGAGAAGAGAAACAATCATGATGTTAAACAAAAATTATTTTTCTAAAATTAGTTCTACAGCATTTACACAAAACAAGCAGAATTTTAAGATCTACATGTTCCTAACTCACTGATTTTTCATCTTTTGACTAAACTAGTTATAATGGATTTACTCTGAATTAAAATATTTCTATTATTCACTACTATCCCAAATATATCCCATATTCTCACTGCTATTTAATGTGCTGAGCAGCATTCAATGTACAATGCAGTCTATGAGTACAGGACAAAAAGAAAAACGACTGAATAGTTACCAATGTCTAAAGCTGAGTCTGTGTTCAAAACAGGTCTACTGATTTTTCCTGGTTATTGGACTTCAGATTGAATTACAAAGATGGCTTGAGATTCGCAAATTACATTCCCCTTAAATGATGCATTCCAGAAGCATACCTAATGCATTCTTGGCAATACTGAATATTTATATCCTAGGATCAGACAAGAGCTAATCTGATGAATCCCCCAAAATGAAGGACTAAGAATAAGTCTCAGAAGCTGTTTCAGTAGATTACTAGCTAGAAAGGAATTTACTGTTTTGAAAACACGAGATGTAAATAGAAATTTAAAAATAAAAGTAAAATAAAAAATAAATCTTTCTTTTAATAATATTTTTTCCTTTTTTAGTTCAAATTTCTTTGCTATCTAACATCTCCAAAACAGACTTCCTTTAATAAAAGGAACAGTGACACTCTCAGAGCTTGATTCTAGACCCTAGTGGAAGCAGAATTATGAAATATCCCCAGTATAGGTAAGTAATTAAAGCAATTGTGAAGTCTACATGTGGAAAGAAAAATGACTTCAAAACTTGGTGAATATAAAAAACACCATAATTTTCTTAGAAGAAGGAGTTTCTTGTGTCAAAGTACTGAGGATGAATGAGAGAAGAAAATTTACTCACAGTTTTGATAGAAACATAGTATAAAAAGAAAGGACCAAATTTGAAAAGCTCCATAAGTAATGTTTCATATTTGTTTACATAGAAACTACAACAGATACAAAACAAATTCTCATCTAAAAAACATTATTTTTCTACATAGCCACCACCATTAGCTTTGCGTTTTTTGCCAGCAGTGAACAAGAGCCTGAATGTCATGATCGTAAAAATCTACATTGCCATCTGGAATGCAGTTTATCTTTCATATCTTTGTCACCACTGCTGAAACATACAACCCACAACTTCACTGTGTTCAAATCCACTGTTGATCTCCACAGACATTCAGCAAACATAAGAGAATGTCAATGTCTGTAATGTTTTCCACACAAATGAATTCAGTTCCACATCTTTGCTTCATACTCACTTCCATGCCAGATATGAATTTGTCAGACAGCCCCTCTGCTGCTAACTGTCACCTGGCAATTAAAAGTAATGGAATATTCTTGATAAGGTTCAACTTTTACTGCCACACTGCAAACATCTGCCTCTAACATTGCAGACCAACACAGTAAAATAGGAGGTATCACTTAATCTTCCAGTATTATAGACTGGTATTTGAGCCCCCTGCATGTATAAAACCTGTCACTAGGGAGTGGAGTGACCAAAGAGTGATATGAACAGAACAGGTAAACAGGATATTCACACTGGGGTTGTGTTCACCCTCAGCAAGTTTGCTGATGACACCAAGATGTGATTCACCAGAGGGAAGGGATGTCATCCAGAGGAACGTAGAGAGGCTTGAACACAGTGGGCCCAGGTTAACCTTGTGAGGTTCAACAAATCCAATCCAAGATCTTGCACCCACTACATACAGGCAGCCTCCATTACCAATACAAACTGGGAGACAAAGGGACTGAGCACAGACCTGCCAAAAAAGAGCTAGGAGTACTGGTGAATAAGAAGCTGTATGGGCAAGCATTGTGTCTCTGCAGCCCAGAAAGCCTACCTTATCCTTGCATCCAAAGAAACATGGCCAGCAGGTCCAGGGAGGTAATCCTGCCCCTCTGTTCCACAGTAGCGGGGACTCACCTGGAGTATTGCATCCAGATGTGGAGTTCTCAGTACAGAAGAGACATAGACCTCTTGGAGTGCATCCAGTGAAGGGCCACAAAAAATGGTTAGATGGCCTTCAGATGTTTCTTCCAACTCTAAGGATTCTATAATTATATACAGTGCTTCTACTGGATAATAAAACTGTATTGGTGGGAAATTTTTACTTATGTATCATTTACTAAAGATATTCTCAGAATAGTCTCCATGCAGGAAAGTCCATGTTACATAAATTATTTGGCAATTTGTCCCTAGAATTTTTGAAAGCCTCAAAAATATAAATTTAGAGCAACGTAGATTCACATAACTTAAGCAGTAGGAGAATACTTGGAATTTTTTATTCCCCCAGTGCTCACTGGAGGACATTTCCAGCCCTTTAACTTTCATTTGCCATTCTAAAAGCCACAAAGAAGAGGGAAGCATATTATCTAGTATTCATGATAAAAAGCCTATTATAGAATTCACAGCATTCACTTACAATATGTTTGATACTTTAGTCAGGATAGGGGTGTCTAGAGATTAAATCTACAGCTTGGAATACTTGGAAAACATTTTGGAATACTGGGTGAAAACAAGTTATTAAGTACAGCTCAAAAATAGAGCTAAGTCTCTCATGTTTAAGGCTTTCCTACTGTGGCAATCTACATTTGCATATGAAACAAATCAGGTTATAATTTAACTATTATAATCCATCAACTACTTCTGTATATTTTACCTCTGCAACTGCACATGGCTACACTGGCTTATGGTTTCCTAATTTTACCTGAGGGTAATTTTAGATTCACTGGACAATGTTTTTAAAAAGTCCTTTTGAGTATACTTCATTATTCCACTACATATTAGTGCACACCAAAATTCAGAGAGACAAACAAAAACATATATTGACTTAGATGTTCTAGAAAAATAATTTTTTCAATAAAATAACTGACTACAATACTTTTGCTGGCTTTTGCTTTACATGGTGACTTCCTCTCTTTAAATTCCTTCAGGCTTTTAATTTCAAATAAAATATGTATGGAAAAATCACACATGCCTAAGAGCCAACTAGTTTTTTTCAGACTCTGAAACTGTTTTTAGTGGTGTTTTTTTTGTTTGTTTGTTTTGTTTTTAAATATATTTTCTCCATATGAAATGCTCATTTTTAAATTTGTCATTATCTAAATAAATAAAGAGGAAAAAAAAAGTGGTATAAAATGTTCCTCTCAAATGTAATATCTTAAAATTTTTAATACTCATTGCAGAGTTCTAGACTTCCAATAAGCACAATTGTCTTTTTATTTGATTACATATTTTATCTTTTCTCTTCTAGTATGCTTTGATTAAATATTTTTGTTGAAATAGTCATATAAAGTAATTTTTCAACTTTACACAGACTGCCATCTAATGGCACTGTTGTCTCAAATGGAGAGGGAAATAGGAAAAGAATAGCTTATATTTAATGCAAATAATAACTGTTAATGTAAATAATTATCGATTATCAAATAATTATCAATGAACTGCATTAGTGTGTGTTAGAATGAAGCCATTGATTTATTCAGCTAGTTCAACTGATCAAACTGCAGTGATCAATCTCTATACTCTTTTCTCATGGGATTTATTTATCAGACAACACAGATTATCTTATTTTAGTGAAATAATAAGACGACAATGCTTAGGAAGAGGTGAAAAGTGAATAGCAGTACTAGGATAATCTCATTATCTTCTCCTGCATCCTCTTTTTGTCTTCTCTTTTAGTTTAAAATCATTTTATGTTATTCTGACTGTCATTTGACTCTAACCCAATGAAGTGTTTTATATGGACAGTTTTCCTGAACTACTGCCTGTTATTACATTTATGTTTTGTTTGAAAAAGCTCTTAAAGGAAATGACCAATTATCTATTTTGGCATCTGTTGATATTTTTATTTATGTTATTTTTTTTAATTGAAACATTGTAGTCTTTGATAAATACTACAGGTCCAGGTACCTGTTCACATGCAGTTCACCATTAAAAAATCTGATATTTCTGAGGCATAGCTGGTCACTAATTCTTCCCTTAAATAAAAGAAAAACAAAAAATGAAAGCTTTTTTCTCTCAAGATGATTTTTAAGTTTATACTTTAAGGATGACTGAGCATAATTTCACACTTTTTTTCATCTGCTGTCAACTGTTTGCCACTTACTGTAACACTAGTTATTCTGTTGAGCACAGGTGAGAAGTGAAGTGGAAAATGTTATTGCCACAAATAAGTCATACAAGAATTTCCATGTCTCAGCTGTTTGTTTGATATCTCTGTTCCTGGTTTGTTTGTTGTTGTTGTTGTTTTTGTTTTTATGCATTTTCCGCACATATAATTGAAACCTTTTGCTCTTATGGATGTCTGTTAAAAACAAACAAACAATCAGAAAACTAAGTTCATACGATCTGTTGAAGTGGGTAATACTGGCTTAGGGAACTGAATCTCTGAACAGGATATTTGATCACAGTCCTCAGGGTGATAGGAATCTGTTGCAAGAGTACTTGCAGTGGCATTCAGCTGGATTGGGTTAAACATACAAAACCTCTCTGAAAAATCTGATCTATATACACAAGATTGTCTAGAAAGAGTATTTCTGCATCTGCAAGAACTGTTTTTACTGATTATTTATAAATACCTTATTTATTTGCAATTTCATGAGTTTTATGTGAGGAACTGCTTATTGAAGTCTTTGGGATGACTAGATATTCCAACCAGGAGACTAATCAAAACTTATACTCACAAACAGTGCTTGCCTATTGTTCCAAATACAAAGAAGCTCCTCGGAGATATTTTTGGAGGTATTTGAGTCTCATGATTGAAGGGAAACTCTTCGTTTCAGGTCAGTCCAATCATATTCTATGTAAAAAGACAAGATGCTTCTAGATCATCCAGGTAATTAATAACTGGCTGCACACAGGCACAGACCTGATACCTTACTAAACAACAGTTATCACTTAAATACTTGACAAAAGATTATTCAGTACTAGAAGACTGAGGAAGATGGTGGTAGGAGATCAGAAAAACAAAACAAAACAAAACAAAACAAAACAAAATTTTTGTATCAGAGATGTCACTATTAACCTTCATTTCCGAATCGCTCCTATGCATGGATCTCCTTTGCTCCATTTGTCCTTCAAGAAAGTCAGATGGATTTATTGTTGTTTGTGCTAAAGGACAAATCGGAGCAACGTATTTATTTTAATTTCCTAGTGTAAATATTATGAAATTTGAAACTTTGATTCAGCAGCAAAGTTCTGACTAATATATATATATATATATATAATATTTAACATAAAAGGAATTATTTCTAAGCTTATAGAATGATTAAATTATTCTTTAAGAAATCTCTTCTGTTTCCACCGTTGAGCATAAACAATATTTGTTTTAACAGCAAGCAGCAGAAATATTTTGCTATAAATCCTATTGATGATAAGCTTCAGAAACTCTGAATAAGCCTCAGAAAAACCAGTATATGTACATATATAATCTCAGGTTATAAAAATAGGTGTGCACAGAAATAAATGAGCCAGTAAGTTAAAATAGGATTGAAAGGCTATAAATTCCAATAATTATGCTTAGAGGCTGATTTACAATGATGCCATAAGTAGCTTTATTTCATATTTTGTAGCTCCTTATAAGATGCTGAAAATGCATATTAGAGAAATTGAAATCAGAATCAAAAAATCCCAAACAGACTCATCTTAAAGATGTTAAAATAAAAGCTGGAAGTCCGATTTGAGCTCAGAAAGATAGCCATATAAAGTGCTCACAGCTCTGGGAAGTGAAGTCAGGACATGAACTGTGAGCTTTGAACAATTGTGAACTCTGTTGAGGTGCTTGCCTCAAAAAGTATGAAACTGCTCTTCACCATAATGATTATTTCTACATGCTCCACCTGCAAACTGAATATGGTATTGTTTTTTGTTGATGTTCTCTATGCTATGAATTTTTCATATTTTCACAAAGTAGACTGAAGAATGTGTTCAACAAATCAAACTGATAAAAACCTTATGAGAAACTAACACAGCTAACAATTTCATTTGTTCCTGTTTTAATTTTTGATTCTGTAGACCTTTTTCCAAATTTACGCATTGTTATACTTCTTGCTAATGTCTTTGTTATTTGTCCTGTTATATATATTTATTTTTCTTTTGTCACTACTGCTTAGATGCACACAGACATAAAAGATACTGCATTTAAAATATATATATATATTTAATATTGATCTGTACATGTTGGTATCTAACACAAAATATTGCAGAGGACATAGGACAGCAGCTGAGACCCAAAAGAAGAGCAGATTAAAGAAAAAAAAAAAAAAAAAAAAAAAGTATGGATAATAAGATGATGCTTCTGTGAACATAATGAATTGATTCCCAGATGCACTGTTATATCTTCATCTATTACATACTAAGACTGGACTTCTTTGTAGTTTGGGCAATTAAAATTGTTAACAAAGTAACAATGAACATTTTTTTTGTACATGTTTGCAAAGATCACTTTCTTTCCCAGATTTTTGCTTCTTTCTTCTGCATATTAACATTCCAAAAAAGAGTTGGATAGGTGAGAAGTTCAGATCCTTGCCACAGACTCTGTCTGATATCTTGGTGTAGATAATTTCCCTTTGACATTTTTCCCTTGCATGGTGAAAGAGAAATGATTCAAATTACAAATCGTTCATTGTTTTCACAGCGTTCTTAAAATATTCCTATTTAATTGTACACCTTACACAGCAGTCAGTATTGTTCTTGCATCTTAAATAGTTCTGAAAAATAAATTTTTTTTTTATATTTTAAAGACAGCTGAGGAAAAACATTTTGTTTTGTTTTGTTTAAATTTGTTGTTGTTTCCAGGAACTCTTTAATTTTATTCTTGCCAAAGCCATTTCAAAATGATGCTTGTATTTCTTAAGAGAAAATCTCCTTCAGTGCATAACAGAAATGAACGTGAGAATGAAAACGCTATAACATTAAATGTATTAAACATGAAAAAGGGAAACTAATATTATCTTCAGCATTTACTATACTTAGACTAATTTTGAGCTTAATTTTAGCTTGGCATGACTGATAACACTGTAACCTCAGTAATTTTTACTGGAATAATTACTGATCAGTGAATCAGTGATTTATATAAAATCGGAAATAAGGAAATAATTATTCAGAAAGTATCCCAACAAAATACCACCACATAATACAGCTATATCTTAATGTCTACTTACCCATCTACTACTTACCCTATTTTATCACTTCATTTTCTATTCATTTGTTAACAATTTTAAATCTTCCGATCTCCCTAGCAATCTCTAATAATCATTTATAGGTTGAATTAAAGGTTAAATTAAAAGACAGATGCTATTTATTAATGACTCCAGGACTTATAATATTCTCCTTTGTAGGTTGTTAGGTATTGTTTCATTTTTTTGTTTGTTTGTTATCTATTAACCTTCTCAGAGTAACATTCTGATGAGATTTAGTTATCTATTTAGATAACTAAAACAGTTTATAATGAAAATTTCATGACCATTTAGCTTCCCTCTGAAGGTGTTTTCTGGTAAAGCCGTCAAAACACCTGGTTACATGAGCATTTGGAAATATGCTCTGGCATCCTTCGACTAAATAGTGTTTTACTCATAAAGATACCCAGTTCAATGCAGATAGACTATGAACAAAAATATATCCATTTGTTGTGAATAAGGGAACATGCCAGTTGTCATCAAAGAAAATATTTGATATTTTTGTGGTTAGAAACTGAATATAATTAAATGAATGATAATGTAATTTACATTTTCAGATGGATCAGAAAAAAAATGGGGTTTTTTTGGTTTTTTTTGTTTTTTTTCTAAAGTAGTTGGACATTTGTGTTTTATATCAACAATATTTACCTAATTGCAACTGTCTCAGTTAATATTGTTTGCATTTTACTACAATTATTAGTTTATATATAAGCAAAATCTTCTGCTGTTCATTCATATAACTATTTTATCAAAATCAGTGTTTTCCTATCTGTTTTAAATTAACATAACTCAAGTGATTAAAATGCTGATATGCTGATTTAGTCACTTTAGTCCGTTATGTTTAATAAGACTGAAATCACTGGTAAAGTAAGACATATGAAGAAGTGCTTCCAATATGAAAAATAAATAAATAAATAAATAAAATAAAATAAAAATAAATGATGAGAGGAGTAAGCAGAATTTCTGGAAAATTCCTGCAGTTTTCAAAGTGAAAATTTAAAAATGTAAAATAAAAATATCACTTTAATCAGACATGAGCTTTCATAACAGAATTTATGACAGATTTTAGGTTCTGCCTGAACTTTCTGATAGCTCCTTTCAGACAGGTGACTGTCATTCTCTGTCCTCAGACGTGCAAAATTACTATGAAGTTGGAAATTTGTACTGATCTATGGTTTATTTTAGTTACTTAAGCTGAGAGACAGTGATGAAACACATATACACACGTGTATATGTGTGTGTATATATGTGTCTGTGTATATATATATATGTCAGTACTTCTAGGGATACATTTTAAAGCTTTAGTCAACTGAGTGATTCTCTTCGTCCACAAGATTCTCTTTATTGCCCACCCTCCTCAACAAGTTAAGCCAAATCTGAATCACTCAGCTCAGCTCTTTTCCCTCCTACAAGAATTCATACAAAAAATTCATTTCAGCTTCTAAATTTAAAATGCATATGTGTCCACTCAGAGTACAAGAGAGTATGTTAAGAAAATGTTTATAGATAATTCTAAAATGACAATACTTGTGATATACTGTATTTTCAATTGCATGTCTATGGTTCAGAGACCAGTTCTGTATGTTAGTGTTTGCCAGTTGTAAAATACAGTTATAAAATATAAAATGAACAGATAACAATAGCACTTACAACATGCTGTAGTTTTTTAAAGTGTCTTGGCATCACCACTCTTAAATCAGCAGCCTCTGGTAGGAAACCCCGGAGTAGTACATTGTCCTCTACTGTCTTAACTGTGTAAGAAAAATAATTCTGCAGTAAACTTCATTGTTATATTTAGTTCTAGGCAGCATGTTGAGATAAAAGATCAAAGTGCTACTTAGCTTCAGTTACTCCAAAAAGCACTTAGAAATGAAGCATTTTATGGTTGTGACACAATTCCAGACTTGCATGGCTAGCACCAGTGGCAGTGAAAACAAACTAAGGATTAATCTAGGTACCAAGCTAAAGTATAGTTGTCCTTTAAGTTGTGACAAATCTAAAGACTAAGAGAATCTTGAGAGCATTTGGAAGGAACAGTATAATAGAGACGCCCTGCTGCTTTTCTTTCATGAGGGCTTCATAGCTGTTCTTCAGAAGACTCACTACTTGAATGCAAGGTAAAGCACAAAAAAACAGATTTATTGAATTTTTATTTTCTTTTTTCTCTTCCCTCTCCTAGAGAAATACAACAGCACACTGTGTAGTCATTTAATTTTTAACAATTAATTCAGTTACTTAACTTTGAAGCATCTAACTCGAAATGGATTTATTTGGTGGAAGTCGTATGTATTTACAAAATCTCCAGCACCAAGCTACACTTCATCCTCATTCTGCACAAAACCCAGAATAGGCAGCATCGATACCTTTTGTAAACATACACATTGTCACTGTTTTGAAGGCCAATCCAGTTATGAATATATTATCAGAGATGAAATGGTGTCTATTGTAGAAAGGTTATAAGCAGTGGTAGACATTCTGCACTGTTGTACTAGTATGCCTCAATGCTGACATTGCTCAGTGACTGAACACTGAAACTCTCCTCCCTCATGGTGTTTAAATCCATTCCAATTAGGGATAGAGTGGAAAATTCAGCAAGATTTTACATTATTATAGACTTTTACCCCTCATAGCTCATTGACAGCACACAGGCTGCCAAACACTTGCAAGTATTTAATGTTGCCCTTGCACAGTTTTAAATAAAAAATGATTATTATCATAAACAGGATGTGTACAGGAGAATCCAAGTGCCAGGTATTGAATGGTGCTTTTTCGCCTCACGAGAAAATGCCAGTAACAGTGGTTTTCCTTACAATTAAAAATAAACCTGTTCAACAAGAAAAATCTCAGTGATGTCCACTAATGAATTTCAGACTGTGCACGTTATTTAGACATCTTTTTGCTACCTGCAATTGACTGTTTTGAAACAGTAGGTGGTTAAGTGTGTTCTGATTTCTCCTTATTCCTTTTCAATTTATTTCCCCAGAAAGTATGGGTTAGGCACAGCAGCTGGCTGTCACTGTGACTTGCTTTATACTCAACTGTGCAGCTGAGCTGAATAAGGAACAAGCAGATAAAGTCAACAAAGTTGTCCAAAGTCAGTCAGAGCCAAGCTGTGACTGGAACATGGAAGCATCTTGATTTCCAGATCAAATGATGCAGGAGATGTCTAGTTTTAATTGTGTTGTACATTTTAGAAACTTTTTGCTATTCCTTTTTATTTAAGTAATTCTTCAGAAAAAAATTGTATCTATGCATGAGAGGGAAACACAAAGACTAAACGCTTTGGGTTAGATATTTTAAGTTATACAGCAATTCTATAACTTTATGTGCAAGAGTATTAACCTTTTCTGGAATACAAAATATTAGACTTGAAGTGCAGTACACAGTCTCTTCATCATTGATAAGAATGTCAAATGGGACAGGATCCGGGATAGACACTTTTGTTTTTCTACCTGTTATCCACCTTGAGACAGACAATCAAGCTGAAGAGAAGGCTGTGGCATGACCTCATCATAGCCTTCCAGTACCTAAAGGGAGTCTACAAATAAGAGGGAAGTCAACCCTTCCAAAGGGTAGATAATAGCAGGACAAGAAGAAATAGTTTTAAGTTAAAGGAGGGAAGATTTATGTTGGATATCAGGTGGAAGTTCTTTGCTATGAGTGGTGAGGTGACGGAATAGGCTGCCCATAGAGGTTGTGAATGTTCCATCCCCGGAGGTGTTCAAGGCTAGTTTGGATGGGGCCAGAGGCAGCCTGGTCTGGCATTAAATGTAGAGGTTGGTGGCCATTCCTGCTGAAGGAGCTTGATGATCCTTGAGGTCCTTTCCAACCTAAGCCATTCTATGATTCTATGGTTCTACGCTTCTATGATTCTGTGAGATCCATTGTTCTCCTTCAATCTGTTGATCCGATTATTTTATCATAAGAAGCAATCAAATTGGTCAAATATAACTCAGTCATTAGATGTCCATGTTAGCATTCCCAGTTCTCTTCGTTTTTTGGTCAAAAGTTGGTTCCAAGAGGATTTGCTCCATGATTTTCATAGTGAGCAAAATGATTCTGACTGGCCTATCATTTCTTAGACTAATGGTTTGGCATATTTGAAAGATAGCTGCCTTTCTTTTATCACTGAGAATTGTCCCTCTATCTCCATGACCTTTGTAGACCTTAAGTCTACAAGAGTAGACACATCTCCCAACACAACTGGATCTTAAGCCCCAGGTATTTATATGAATTTAGCTTCCATATAATCCCTGTCTCATCCACTAATGGTAATTCTCAAAACTGAGCCCTTTCAATAAGCACAGGAGGTCTTATTGGTAAAGAGTATAGCAAAGAAGGTATTAAATGACTTAAGCATTATGTGTGTCCACTAGCATTAAATTATCTGCAGTCCAGCTATTTATTATTTGAATAAATTAAAAGCTCTAGTGGTGAAGAGAGATTAGTCTATATACAATATATGCAGAAATTCTTAATGAAAGAATATTACAAGGACCACTCAAATGCTATATTTGCAACTTGAATATTAGACTAGAGGTTAATTCAGTTATACCTTTAATCCAAGCAATGCTGCAAAACAAAAATATTAATTTCGGGATAATGGAGGAAAAATGTTTTCTGTCTCCTAATGATTCTGCTTTTGAAGACAATGAGCAAATATAAGATGTCCAGTATGAAAAATACACAAGAATGTTTAACTCTGAGTTACAGTTGCTGGGCAACAATGCAGTGCAATAAATAGATATGACCACAGATAATTTGAAGCTGTCTTCAGAACGGCAAAGGAAAGGTGACACATTAAAAATATTAGAAAAAATACAGCAAAATACAAAATATCCACATGTCATGGTTTTGTAGTTTTTGCTATTGGTATTCCACATCATAACATCATGTGGTACACAGAGAAGAACTACACATCCCAGAGGACCTCACAGTCAGAGAGGGAAATACATCATGGAAGTAATGCTTGCTCTCTCTCTCACTGCCTGGCGTGGGTGTGCTTCCGAGCCATGGCACCTTCAATTTCAAAGTAGGCTTCTCTGTCATTGGAAAACCTCTCTCACTTATTTAACTTGTTTTATTAGCCTCAATTTTAATTCAATTGTATTATTTTGTGTTATCTTGTATTCTGATATCATAGCAAAATAAGTTTTCCTCTTTAGATTGTTGCTGCTGCTGTTTGTTTCCTTGAGCCCAGCTCCCATCTCCCTACCCCTTTCCCTTTTCCCTTCCCATTTGTTGGGGGGCCAGGGTGCCCATGGGCCTACTGCCCATCCTGTCATGATCATAGATTGATCTAGATAACTTTGTGACACCACGTGCTTAATGATGTATCCAAAATGAAGAATATTTTATAATGTAAATGAATTGAGTAACCTCAAAAATAAGACTTCAGTGTCCTTTATTTAACTACTATAGGGAAGCTTTGAAATCTAGTAGTGAGGGAAAATGTCCTGACTACTTTATACAAAACCACACAACAAAGCAATGAAAAGAATCACCAAAATTTGCTAGTTATCAAGAGCATACTACATGATTCAGCATATTAAATTGCTTACTGCATTTATTTTTATATGCAAAGTTTTATTGTCACTGAAAAATTGTGGCAGTGTTTCGCATGTCTCTTGGCAAGTGTTGTTAGGTACTAAGGGCTGTGATTATGAGCAGAGCTTGTAAGTTTTTAGGGTTTTTTGTTTGTTTTCGTGTGTTGTTTTTGTTGTTGTTGTTTTACTAATATGAAGTAAACTAGGGTTTCAAGGGCAGTACAAGCAAGTTGATTATAACAAACTATGAACTTTTAAAATAAATTTTAGAAGTGTCTATTCATAACAATGTTATGGAGAAGCAATTGTATGAAACACAGAATTATCAAGGTTGGAAAAGGCCTAGAAGATCATCTAGTCCAACCATTACCAATACTTCCCAGCTAAATCATTTTCCTCAACACATCATCCAAAAGTTTCTTGAACACTCCCATGGTCGGTGACTCCACCACTTTCCTGGGTAGTGCATTCCAGTGTCTGACTACCCTTTCTGAGAAGTAATACTTCTTAATGTCCAGAAAATATTTGACTGAAGTTAAAAAGACCTACTGCTTCCTTCTTGAGATATCTTTTGACTCTGAAAAACACTCTAGTAGTGAAAGCCGGAAAGGCATTGCAAACATAATTAGACCAGAATCTGAAATGAAGCCAGCAATTTACTTTACAAAATCAGAAGTCTGAGAGTATTCAAAAAAAAAAAAAACAAAACAAAAAAAAAAAACAATTAGAACACACACACACTGAAAAACGGGATCTAATCTTTAATAAAGTAATGAAATACTTAGGTTAGTCACTGATCCTGAAGTACCCTAATCCAGTGTATGTGTATGTAATACAATCTACAAGGTAATCATACTATGCTATTTTTAAAAAATTGTGAAGTATAGCATTTAGAAAAAAATAGAGCTGTTAATATTTCTAGATACAAACAAGGACATAAGTGTTTGGGAAAGTAGATCCAAACAGTATTCTCTGAAATGAAATGATTCTACCTATGGATACAGGATGGCTATGCAGCCATTCATGGCATTAAAAAGAACCATGAAGAAACAACAGCTGAGTTCATCCAAGCCCACATAGCAGATACTACTAAGTCCAGAGTGTTATGAGGTGAGAATAAGCTCAGAATAAACTCAGAATGAGATTAAGCGAACTTTTTATCCTTGCAAAGGATAAAAAACATAAAAAGTCTGCCAACATGGGGAAAAAAAAAAAATAGAACAAAAGATCTCCGTTCTCCAACCAAAATAAAATAAAATAAAATAAATAAATAAATAGAAATAAGAAGATTGATAGAATTTCTAAGGAATACTAGGGAAGGAAATAGGAACAAAACAGAAAATGTGGCTAATATGGTCATGCTAGTCCGTAAATCCACACTGTTGTTTGAATGTTGTTCATAGTAAAAAACAAACCACATCAAAAAGAAGATAATAGTGGAAACAGAAAAAAAAAATTGGGATAGATTACAACAGATCAGAGACATAGAAGATGAAACGATATTTGAAAGTTCAAAAAACCTGCTCAATATAAAATCTTGAATGCCATCCACATATGAGAATTGTTCTTTTTTTCCTTATAAGAACTAAGAGAAAACAAATAAATTTCAAAATACCAGTGTTAAAGAAAATAAGTGTAAAAAGCTTCCTCCAAAACTGTCTCTGAATAATCATAACAAAAGATATCAGTTTCCTAACATTTAAGGTTCATAAAAGATCATAAAAACATAAGCTACTGTGATAAAGTTGTTTAAAAAAAAATAAAAATGACAAAGATGATCCCAGTTTACAGAGAAACATGAACTTGTGTTCAAAGTCTGGGTTATTAGAAAACACAGTATTACCTTACTTCTTTTCTAATTTTCATCTTTAACAACTGAGAGACCAGTTGCCTCAAAAATTAATATGACTGTAATACTTACATATGTCTAAACAAGGGATGGACATATGAACAAGAGGATGCAGAAGCTCATTATACACCACTGTTGTTGCTAGGGAGATCACTCCACTGGGATTCCTTGAAAAGTTTGTTTGTCTCACTCTAGATAGGATTTTCAATGCAATATCTCTGTGACATAACAGAAACCAAGAGTGATTTAGGTTTTTCTGTTTGCTTATTCCATCATCTCTAATTCTGAAGCCATGGAATTTCAAAACAATAGGTCAAATCTCCAGAAAATGATAAGTTCTGAGTTTTTTAAAACATATGGGGCTACACCAATTTGACAGCCCCAGTCTGGTAGCCTGTTAGGGTCTACAGAAAACTTAAAAAATCCCAGTGTCTTTAGAAAAAAATCAGTTACTTGATTTAGGGTCCAGTTTGATTCCTTCTAAATTCATTGCCAGGTTCATTAGTGACTTGAGAAAAATTAGAAGCAGTTCTAAAACTGTTTGGCTTTTTTTTTTTTTTTTTTTTTTTTCCCTTCCTCCCCACCCCCCTTGATTTTCTGAATATTAAACTATTAGATTCAGCTCTTGATCAGTTGCTGTTTTTATTTTTTTCTCCCTATCTCTTATTTTGTTTATATTCTCTTTCCTCCATTAAGTTATGACATCAAAAAATAGTTTAGTATTATCAAAACTGACATGAGAAATAGTATAAAGAAACCTAAATATTTTAATACTGGTATATTAGCTCAATAACTGTAAAATGCTAGTATAACTACATACCATACGATTTTTTTAATTTTTTTTTTCCATAAGCTATGGAACTTCAAAAAAATTTTCTGTGTTTGTTAGAGAATCTCAAGGGGAGACACTCCTTCACAGCTACAAATGCTTTTAAGCATGCTCTGCTTTCTGTGTTTCTTAAATGTAGTACCCCTGTCCTTCTTCATCTTTCTTCAGTTAAATTTAGTTTGGTTCATCACCCTTCATTGCACATGCTGCAATATCCTTGGTAAGTCACAAAAAAGTTTAAATTTTATGGGCTTTCTTATTCCTAAATGAACCCATGGGATGTATAAACTTCAAATACTCAGAGATTACAAGAAATATATATTCGTATAAATTTTCCTAAATGCTGTAATTTGAGGAGTTAATCACTGCATTAATTTTTCCCTAAAAAAATGCCTTCTATTATTTTTTTCCTTTTCCTTTTCAAATTGACTTTAGACTTGACATTTATTGTTATCTGTATAGAATCTGCAACTTCATAGGTTGCTCCAAAAGTAATGCTTCCTATTTATTTCCATGGAAACTAAGATACAAATAGTATATATCAGCACTGTTTGACAGCAAATTCTCAGCTGTAGTAATCTATTTTTCAACATAGACATGACCATCAGTGATATATTTTTACCAATAATGAGAAGAGCCTGCATTCCAGGCTAACAAAAAATTTCATGGCCATCCAGAAGATACTTTTCTTTCACACTGAAGTCATCACTGCTGAAATGCATCACTCAACACCTCACATTGCTAATATCCACTGTTTCATCTTCATAAACATCAGTGAAAATCAACAGGTTCAATTTTTTTTCTGCATGGTGGAATTCATTGAAATGCTTTTGCTTCATATACACTTCCATGTTAAAATGCCATTTTGTCATAATTCCTTGCTGCTGCCATATGTCAAATAGCAACAAAATCTAGTGGGATATTGATGGACAATTTCAACCTCTGCTGCCACAGCACTGTCATAAACTTTAACACTGAACAACATAAGAAAATAGAAGACATTATTTTCAGAGCAGCTCTCATATCAAGGGCTTTTTATCCTACAGTATACCTCAGATTTTAAAAGGTTTTCTGAGCTACTTAGAAACAGTTTACAATCAGACTACAGATTAATTTTTTACTAATTTCTTTATACTTCCAATAACTACTCTTTCTTTTTGAAAAAATCATTACTATATTCACTGTTTAATTCCATCGGTAGTAAATAACAAAAATACATAATTTTGCTCTTGTTCCTAAATCAGTGTCATGATCTTTTTATTCTTATTCTTATTATTTATTTTCTTTTTTTATTTGAGATATCCTCCTGGAACCAGCATAGCATTAAAATACCAAACTGAGTGTTTTCTTTTCATGAAAGAATGAATTCCAGTGGCTTCAGTGACTAAAAAGATCTCAGGTAATGAAGAAGTATTTCCACTAGTGAAGAGTGCAGATGTTCTAACAAGATGTATGATGACATTCCTATAACTACAGCTTCGCTGTAAGAGATTTTTCAGGTTATTTTATTGTATTCTACAGGAGTCTGATCTTTCAGGCATTTCTCTCTAGAAACTTATAAAAAAGATTATTTCTTACTTGTGGGATGGAAGTAAATAAATAGCATAGAAAAAATACAATAAATCTCTAAATAAAAGAAACAATGCTGTATGGAAATGAAAGCTAACAAGTATATCAAACTGGCAACCTAATAATTGTTAGGAGTATAATAGTTACATTTATTTCATTTGCAATTCCTTTCCACATTTATTTTTATTTTTATTTTTTTAATTTTCTTTATATTTCAGAGGAATGACAAATCAAAATGGCCACTAAAGGAGTTTGGAAAAATATTATTGGATTATATATATTTTCTCTGTTTGGGTGTTACTACACTTTTCTTACTGATCCCAGTAATGATATCATCCAAAGGAGAAATACATTTTTGACCCCTCCATTATAAAAATGAGTTGTTTCATTACTCTGAGCTTTAATCAACACTTATCAAACAATAACTGCCTAGTAACAAGAATTTCATTTGGTGTCTTACGTAATCTTTGAATTATAATACCTATGTCTCACTCATTATCTGACATACTTGAATTTTGACTGGCTAGCAGTAAAGCTTCTCTTTTGAGATTTAGCTTGCCAGAAGTGTAACCAAGGAAAACTGGAATGGCTTCCTGCCAATCAAATTATGGAACACTGAAAAGGTCAGAGTTATGCAGTATATTAGTGTCTTTCAAAGATTGTACTGGGTATTAAAATTCTCTGATGTCTCATTTCACTGACAAAAACTGTAATAAGGATAGGAAACAGCACAAAATGTATCAGGCTTTGTGGCAGTTTTTACAAGGATGAGAAAGAGTGGGTATGGGGGGGTGGAGGGGCGGAGAATTAACCCATTCTTATCTATTTGAACTTCTAATATTTAGGATTTTTTCAATTAGGAATATTCAAAGAACACTATTCAGATATCTTTAAAATAGGGAAAGAACGTTGTAGTTCCATCTAAGAAGTAGAATATGAAATGGAATGTGAGAAAAAAAAAAAAATCTAAATGGTAGTTACATTGCATCAGATGTTTTCCTGCTGTGATTTACTTTGTGATCTACAAAATTCTAGGTAGATGTTCCTCGTACAATCTTAATGTAGAGTGAAATTAAATCTCAAGGCCATTGCCATGCTGCCTGTAAGTGTAAGATGTAGGAAATAGGAAATAAATAGGAAAGCGCTATTTGTCAGGAAAGTCAACATTCCAGAACTAAGGGACATTTGATTATATCAATCTTTAAGCTTAATCCACCATTATCCTTTAGCTTGTATCTCAGTTACAATACACAAATAACACCAGAACATTCTAACTCCACAGTGCTTTAATTCCAGAGTGGTTCATTGTTTCTTTCAGCTACATAAAGAAATGGATAAGCCATATTTAAATTAATTTGCACCATATATTTGTGTCTCATAGAATTGGGTGTAACTGGGGAAAAGTGGTAGATCTTTAGGCTGCATTTCTCCCTAGGCATCTTTTTCTGTAGTGAAGAACTGGGTAAGATAATGATGAGATAGTATAGGGCTAATATATGACCATAATTACAATAATAATTGGTAAGAAAGGGGAGAAAAAAGAAAGAGCAGCAATCAAAAACAAACAAACAAACAAACAAACAAACAAAAACCATTTGCCAGAAAAGCGAAGCAGAAAAAATATGAAACCGGAGGAGTTTACTATCACAGCTTACTTTTCTTTGAGGAAAATAATTCTTTAGGATAAATGCCCTCTATTAGAGAAAAATAAATAATTAAATAAATAAATAGATTTAGAAAGGAAGGAGCAGTCATATTCAGAATTTCCTGAACTTTATTTACACATATGCAAAAATATGACAAATACAGGAATCGAGAATTGTTCCTCAGTCTGTTGAAGTATGATTAATTCCATAATTCTTCTTCTGTAAACATACATTTGTCTAAATATCTACAACAGAGATTAGAAGACATGGTTTGTTTTTCTTTTTTTTTTTCTCATTTTTTTTCAAAATTCATGCATTTGTGAAATTCAGTATTTAATCTTTTCAGTCTTCAGTACAGCAGTTTCAATAGCAGCCAATAGATGAAGTATTGGTCAACAAGTGGTTTCTATTGCAAAATAAAGTTTCTGTTTCTGTAATCGTCTCTCCCTCCTGCTCTGTTTCAGAAAAGTTACCGGAACATACTCAAATTACAGAGAGATCCATACATTTCTCTTATGGAATGACTAGAGAAGGGAAAAAAATGGTTTTGATTAAATGTAAAAACAGTAATAACGTTAGACAACATTTTCACTTAACAGTTTTCAGGAGTAAAAAAAAAATAATAATAACTGTTGTATACTCTTATTTAATTACTTCTCTCAACAAAAATATGAACAAAGTTTTGTCATTATGTTCACCTAGTATAAATTCTATGATTGCGTAGGGAGGATTTTGCACTTTTTTCACCTTTTTTTGGAGGGGGCAGGGGGAAGAAATAGTATGTATCATCATTAAATTGAAAACTTATTCTGTCTACTAGGCCTATGATAGTTTGCAGTAGAACTTGACAGTAGTGGTAACCACAGTCTAGCACATGCAAGTGAAACTATTAATATATTTGACAACATTTCTAGTTTGGATTCTTTTAATCTTTTACAAGGAAATCCAACTTTTGGATACAAGACTTTATAATCCTTTATTTTCCAGAGATTTCATCCACTCAAATGAATTGTCTCCACAATATCATTTGGGAGCTATTAGTAATAGGTGAATGGTTGGACTGGAAGATTTTTTAGGTCTTTTCCAACCTTGGTGATTCCATGATTCTATGATTGTTTTTTCTTACTTGGCTATAGTTATTTTCTTTCACTGCATCTTAGAAGTGGTAGGGGAAAGATGTTGAAATATTGGAATGAATTCAGATGAAGCTTACCAAAATGCAAAGGAGCTGGAGAAGTTGTCATAAAAGAAATTGTGAGAAAGGTGTGCTTGTTCAATTTCAAGAAGGAATTGCTAGTGGAGATTCACTGTCTACAATTTGTTAATAAGAGGCTGTAAAAAAGAAACAGAATTTTTGAAGGTGTACAGTAATATGATGATAGATAACAAGTTGCAGCAAGGAATGTTATGGTTAATTACCACAGGAAAAAAAATTATGGTGATGGTAAAAACTGGAGCAAGTCATCCAGAGAGGTCGTTGCCATGGTTTCATGATTTTTGGTTATCTGTATTCCACATCATATTATCATGAAGTGCACTGGGATTAAAACAGTTAATGTTCCAGTTCTGGGCACCTGCCTGGAACAGAAGAACTAGATATGCCAGGTGACTTTGCATTCAGAGAGGAGATATAACCCCCAGCAAGGTCACCTGATGTCCTTTTTTTTTTTTCTTTCAGCTCCCCTCCCTGCTGCTTGACCCAACTGCACGTCTCACTTCAGCGTTATGCTGAGGCCTTCAGTTCTCAGACACTTTCTCTTTCATTATATTTCATAGAATCATAGAATTACCCAGGTTGGAAAAGACCTTGAAGATCATCAAGTCCAACTGCAGCCTAACCAAAACCCTAACTCTAAAAACCCTACACTAAATTATAACCCTGAGTACCACATCCAAACAGCTCTTAAACACAACCAGGGATGGCGATTCAACCACCTCCCTGGGGAGCCTATTCCAGTACCTAACTACCCTTCCTGTAAAGAATTTCTTCCTAATATCCAACCTAAACTTGCCCTGGTGCAACTTGAGGCCATTTCCCCTCGTCCTGATAAATCAAATACTTGATTTACTAGCTTCAATTCTATTTATAATATATCATAGTATAGTGTGTTATCTTGCATTCTGATACCATATTTAGTAAATTAGTTTGTTTCTCCTCAGATCATTGCTGCTGATTTTAATTATTCAGGGTCTCTTGTTTCCCTTTTCCAGAGGCAGATCCCTCTGCCCCACTAGTCATGGAACCAGGCTGAACCAGCCCATAAAATGTTGACAGTTGTGCGATCGTTGTCATAGATATTCAAAACCCAACTGTCCAAGGCCCTAACAACTTGAGGTAAGTTGATTCTGTTGTAAACGAGGGCTTGAATTTGTTGAGATCCAGTGGAGCTTTCTAATCTGCATTATTCTATAATTCTGTAGTTTCATACCTCCTTCACAGGCAATACTGAAACATTTATTTGTCAGGGATAAAACACAGAGTGTTTCTCAGTGCAACTTCAGAGTCAAGAGAATGCCAGTAACAATATGCAGTAACTATTATTTGCATAAGAAAACAGAAATGCATATATTTTTTCTTGTAGAAATTGAAAAATCATGAATTCCTACAAAGCTTTTAAAAAAGTCTATGCTTGTTCTGAAAAACACCATACATGTTTTTCTTTGATGATCCTTATTGTAGCCTGTGACCTAGGCTGCTATGTTTCTTGACACAGTCATTATGAAAACAGAGCTTATTTGAGGTATCCTATATAGTCCGGGTGTGATTGATATAACCTATAGAACTCTTAAACACTTCTAATATTCTGACAGCCAATTTGCTAGCCTTTTTTAATTTTCCTTCTGAGTATCAATCACATTTGAAAAGCAGAAGTATAAAAAATAATAATAAAAATTTCTGTTGTCCAAATGAACAAAAATATCATGGATTGAGCCAATTTTGACTCAATGGATTTACAAGTATTATGTGACTCCTAAAAGCTTAAAAAACTGAATGTTCATTCAACACACTAAAACCCATCTTGGAATACGACTCAGATCTGCACTTAAAATTGAAGCCAACTTGCATCATGTACTGTAGAAAGTGGACTGCCTGAAATACATATAATGATTTGTTCTGTGAGAGCTAACGAGAAATCTGTGTTTTAAAGACTACAATGTAAATCTAATGTAATTTAAAACACAGACAAAACAAATCCAGCAACACTATTTTACTGAGTGTGTAGTCTGGGATTCTAAATTCTGCTGAAGCAATGATAAATCACAGATTATAATGCCAGTAGAAATATCAAATGTGACCTACCAGAATTTGTATTCTGAATTTAGATTTAGATGTAACTAGAGAAACTAATAATCCAGGTTTTAATGTTGCCTTTGATGAACAGTCAGAATTCTCTGTAAGCTGTCACAGTCAATAATTATACCATAATTAAAAATAATAATAATAATAATTATGTTACTGGTATGAATTCACATAGCTTGTGCTCCCCTAATGCTCCCCCCTAGTGACACACAGGCAAGCTGGTAACAGACAAAGAAAAGGCTGAGATACTTAATGACTTTTTTGCTTGATCTCCTCTGATAACTGCTACAACACAGCTCTCAAATATTTGGCTTGGTAGGAGGGTACTGGGAAAAGAATGTCCCTCCCACTGTAAGAGAAGATGAGGTTCTTGACCACCTGAGGAACCTGAACATCCACAAGTCTACGGGTCCCAAAGAGATGCATTCCAGAGTCCAGAGCTAATGTAGTTGCCAAGCCATTCTCAATGATATTTGAAAAGTTGTGGCAATCAGGTGAAGTTCCTGGTGACTGGTAAAAAGGGCAAGATGCCACCCATTCTTAAAAAGGGTAAAAAGAATGACTCCAGAAACTACCTACCTGTCAGTCTCACCAAAGATCACAGGGAAGATCACAGAGCAGATCCTCCTGGAAGCTAAGCTAAGGCACTTGGAAGGCAGGGAGAAGATACAGAAGAACCAGAATAGTTTCACCAAGAGCAACTCCTGTTTGACCTACCTAGTGGCCTTCTAAGATGTTGTCACTGCCACAATGGACAACCACTGATGTCATCTATCTGGACTTCAGTGAGGACTTTGACATGGTACCACACATCCTTCTCTCCAAATTGGAAAGATGGATTTTTTGTGTGGACTGTTCAATGGACAAAGAATTGGCTGCAGGATCGAGTCCAGAGAGTGGTGGTCAATGGTTCGATGTCTAGATGTATGACATCCAGACAATGACACTGACAGTGGTGTGGAGTGCACCCTCAGCAAATCTGCTGATAACAACAAGGTGTGGATTGCTGTCAACACACCAGAGGGATGGGATGTCATCCATGGGACTGAGACAGGCCTGAGCAGTGGGCCCAGGTAATCATCATGAGGTTCAACATATACAAATGCAAGATCTTGCATCTGTGTTGAGGCAACCCCCATTACCAGTACAAGCTGGGAGAAGAAAGGACTGAGCACAGCTGAAAATACCTAGAGGTACTGGTGGATAGAAACCTGCATATGACCCAGAATTGTGTCCTCACAAACCAGAAAGCCAACTGTATCCTGGGCTGCATAGAAAGAAGAGTGGCCAGCAAGTCAAGGGAGGTGATCCTGCCCCTTTACTCTGTGATAGTGAAGCCTCACTTCAAGTACTGTGTCCAGATATGCAGTCCTCAGTAAAAAGGTGATCCATGGAATGGAACATCTCTCCAATGAGGATAGGCTGAGTGAGCTGGGGCTATTCAGCCTGAAGAAGAGAAGGCTGTGAGGTGATCTGATAGCCTTTTAGTATCTAAAGAAGAGCTGGAGGAAAGAAGGGGACAGGCAGTTCAGCAGTGTAAATATCTTTTACAGTGAGGGTGGTGAGGCACTGAAACAGGTTGCCATGTTTTGATTCCTCATCCCTGAAGACTTTCAAGGAGAGGCTGGATCAGGCCCCAGGCAACCTGATCTAGCTCTGGTGTCCCTGTTTAGTGCAGGGGAGCTGGACTAGGTGACCTTCTGAGTTCCCTTCTTGTACTAAGAATTCTATGATTTTCTGATTCTGTAAACCTATACTATACATGAAAACATATTTTTTGAATGAAAGGCACTTCAGATTTCATCAGTACTAAGATTATGACATCTGAAAAGCATCACCGAACTCAGTCACAGATTGCTCAAGCATCTGTTTAAATTTAAGATTTTTTAAAATTATTATTTTAAAATCTACATGCCTACTTGAATGCTGAAAGTTAAGCAGATGGTTAAGCTTTCTTTGGGACCCTGGTCATAGCTTACACTTAGAGCATATGTGTATTCATGAAAAATGGACTATAAATTAAATAACTGCAAGGAAATTTCTGTTTATATATTGACTCCATTTTTGTTTAATCTACCTTTGTACTTTTCAGATTTTGAGGGCTGCCCATAGCATCTGGTCCACCGTATGCATCTTGCATAGAGATCCAAAATATGCTTGCTAATATGCTTCCACATATTAACTGATTAACACATAGAAGTTCAAGAACCTTTAGAAAGAGACAGAAAATTGTTATGAAGTTCTAAACTAACACTAATGAATGACATTAAGCTCTGTAATTATGATTCTGTCTCCAAATATTTCAATTAGAGTACCTTACGCCTTCCTGACTGTGGAAGGGTGAGAGTAGGGGGGAGCATAATGTCAAGAAGAAAAATTAGAAAGATTTGTTTGTTTGCGTGTTTAATTAAGAAATTGATTTTTTTTAAGAATGTGATGCAATCATACTGCACTTAGGAGATAAAAGAGCTGGTGCCAAGGATTGCTTATTACAGTCTGTATCATAAATACGAATGAAGGGCAGACTACACTTACAGAAGAAAGGGTGCCAAGGATAGCGATGGAACTGACCCTCATCTGTATATGTGCTCTTAAAGTAGAAAATACAAGTTTCACATGTATTTCAGTAATTTTTACATGTGCAGAGGAGACAAGAAGCTGCCTAGGATACACCATCTAAATAACATGTCCACATTTAAATGTTTGTAGGTGATTTTATATTCCAATAATTATGCAACATTATTATCTTGAGAACTGCAAGATACATGCCTAAATTTAATTATGAAACTAAATCAACACAAAAAGTATGATGTATCTGTTAAATTCTAAAAAAAAAATACTGGATGCAATTCCTGGCTGGGTCCCAGAACTATTATTTTTGCTAGTTATTACGTTTATGTAAGTGTTGTAATCAGAGAGATAGACAAACAGTAAAACATTACAGTTCACCAACAAAGTTGTTTTGCACTGCTTTGTAAAAACAACAGATAATGCATATTTTACTGTGGATATATGTAGTCTGTTTATGTAAGAACAAATGGTGTAGGACAAATAATATGGGTTGTCGACAGTTTACGGGCTGGTTTGGCCTGGTTCTGTGACGTGTGGGAAGTGGGATTTTGCAAAATCTGGAAAGTTTGCCACTAGAAAAGGGAAACAGGAGACCCCCAAATAATTAAAAACAGCAGCAATAATCTGAGGAGAAACAAACTAATTTGCTAAATATGATATCAGAATGCAAGATAACACACTATAATACAGTATAGTTAGAGCTGAAGCAAAGAAATCAAATATGAGAGAGAGTATCTGAAAGCTACAGGCCTTACAGTAGTGCTGAGGCAATGTGTGCGGTCCAGACAAGCAACAGGGAAGAGAGCTGAAGGAGAAAAGGGACATCAGGTGACCTTGCCAGGGGTTTTATCTTCTCTCTGACCACAAAGCCCTCTGGGGAATGTAGTTTGTCTACTCTACTGTTACAGGTACCCAGAACTGGAGCATTAACACTTTAACTCCCAGTGCACTACATGATGTTATGATGTGGAATACCAGTAACCAAAAATCATAAAACCATGGTACGGGTGAAGTGGCAGTTAGTGGCCATCTTGACCATGAGGTAATCAAATTTAAAATCTTTGATGATGGGAGGAAAACTGTCACCAAAGCCTCAACTCTGGGTATGAGTAGAGCAGATTTCAGGCTTCTCAGGGAACTAGCTAGTAGGGTCTCATGATGAACTACTTTGGAAGGCACTGAGGCCCCTCAGTAAAATTCATATACTTCCCCAAGTTTCCTACACTTCCCCCAGTTTCCCATCCCATCTACTACCATCCAATTTGCTTCTTTTTTTTGTGTTAGAGTTGGGACCAGGAGTTCTTTGTCTTTCCATACAGGCCTCATGACATTTTTGTCTGACTTTCTACTCTTACTAGGCCTTTATCACAGACTCCTCCAGGATCTTTGAAGAAGCCAAAGTCTGCTACCCTGAAGACTATTAAAGTTATCTTGATTTTTTGTCACATTCTTATGTCATGCTCTTAGAATCCTGAACTTCACGACCTCAAGAACACTTTTGCTAGGGCTGACCTCAACCTTCATATCCAATTTGTCTGTTCTTGCTCATGAGTATCAGGTCCAGCAGAGTACCTCTCCTCATTCATTACTCTACTACTTGGGTCAGGAAGTTATTGTCCTCAGTGCTCTCCAAAATTTTTCACATTATGTTCAGCTGTGTTGTCCCTTCAGCAGGTACTGAGGTGGTTGAAATTCCAGGGCTGTGACCATGAAGTTACTTCTAGTTGTCTGTAGCAATCTGTCAGAAACCACGAAAACAGGAAGTGATGAGGATTTTTGAATGTCCTGTCTTCCAGGTACTTTTATATAATTTTGGCTTTGATTTAAAGGAAATGTGTTTACAGTTTGAACTCCATCTTAATGAAGTGATCCTGACCAGGATAGGAACAAAACAAAAAAAACAAAACAAAACAAAACAAAAAATAAAATAAAAAAAAACAAACCACCACCACCAACGAAAACACCAAAAAACAGCGCTAGTCTGAAAATGATGGATGTGAACAAAGAGAACTTTTTATCATTCCTATTTAGCACAGCACTGAGACTGGACATTTCCACATAGACTTACTCATCTCATTTACATCAATGACAATAGATGAATGAGTATAATAGGTGTAATAAAAGTCCTGTTTCATTACCTCTTCACTTTTATTTTTCTCTCTTATGCTGAGAACTGTCAGTAAGTAATTGTAGCATGTACAGGAAAATCTATACCAGGAATGTATTTTGGACCCGTGTCATGAAATGTGATTTCTTCTGCATGTCACATGTACTAAAGAGCAAGAATAAGCAGCGTTTAATGCTGTATCAGAGCTTCAGGGTAATGTATTACTACCGCCATACTTTATTTAACACTAACTCTTCCAAAGTTTTACCATGTGCATGCCATCCATACTTGTTTTGAACACTGGAAAGAAAATCATTTTGCCCTATTTTTTTTACAGACACTTGAATTTATTATCTGCTAAATTAAATCTTATATCTTATTTAAGCAATACCATCTTTGATATGGATCCAAGGAAAGCTCTTGCAAGTGTTAATGCCCTATATTTCAACCATGGCATTGTGTTTCTAATTTATGGGAAATAAGCAAAGAATGCAAATGTTTTGCTGACCTTGGATTCACAGAGTGTAGTAGATATCAGGAATTCTTATGATTATATCAGCACTAATGAACATTGGAAATGTTTCTCAGACAGAGGATTTACAACCAATTATTGTCTATTTAAATATTGAAATTTATAGAATATTTTTAATTGTTCAAAACAGTGAATGAAAAAGGAAGGTTGGCAACTGACTTAGTTCCCTGCCTTTCATTTGTAGGAATCCTACCACATTTTTAGAAGCAATTGTGTAATACAGATGTATGAGTCAAAAATGTTTCATATTTACCAATGACGCTTGAAGATGTATCTTTGAGTCCATCTACTATATCTTTTGTATTCCAATTAAAAAGGTAAGGAAAAGGTATTAGACAAAGTTTTCAGTTTGACTAAAAATTAAATTTTACTTTTCTGTCCCCGAGTTGGCTATTATCCTGGCCACATAAAATAAGTTTTTAAGTTTTCATGCCAGTAATTTAATTTTAAGTAAATGCCAGTAACCTGTAGGATTTCTTTCCTTATTTCTTATTTCTATATTAATATTTAAATATTTCACAAATTAGTCACTCTTTCAGGAGGAACTTAGAGAATCGTATATTCAAAAACAGATAAACAAACAAACAAAAAAACCAAACAAAAACCAAAAACCAAAAAAAAAGCAAAACAACAGACATTAGACAGATGCACAACACTTTTCAGAAAGTTAAAATGCACTTTTCCACATCTCTGTGGAAGAGAAAATAAGAAATTTTCCAGCATGTAGAGATAGATAGTAACCATTATACTAATCAATCAAGAGGAATAAAACTATTTTTCTACTATTTTTGAACAAGAAAACAATAAAACCTCAATTTTTGCTATCAGTTTCTTAACGTTTTGAGATTAAATGTCTCATGTATATCCATGCTTGTTTTTTTTTCAAAATCATTTTCTCAAGATGTACATGAAATTCTCAAGTACTAAGTGCATTATATTTAAAAATAAACTGGACGTCTTCTTAGTATTCATCAGAAAAATGCAATTTATTGTAAATTTGTGTAATTCTGCTCAGATCAATTGCATTTATAGATAAGAGCTGGATAAATATTTTAGTATCATATATGAAGGCACCATCACTTATTCTTAGTTGAACATTGCAAGTACTCTAGACTTACCTTTGCTACAGGCAATTTAACTGGCAGAATTTAAGTCTCTAATTGTACTACAGACGAATTAGAATGATTTTGAGTGTTTGTTTTGGTGTCTAAACAATCAATCAAACAAATAAAAATAAAATGTAAAAAAAACTGTTCCTTTTTTTTTTTTTCCTCAAAGAGTTAAAAAGAAACTTTAAGAGAAAATATATGTTCCAGTTTTCAATCGCTGAAAGAATGAAGAAAAAAAATTGAGTACAAATTGTAATAAATTTTGATTAGACTATAAGAATTCTGGCCTTTGGAGAACTATATGGAGAATAATCCTTAATTTCCTTTCAAATGGGCTGTGAAGATAGAACTTAATATCATGCATAAGAAACAGGGAACTGCTTGGCTACTGATTCACTTGAGCATTCCTGAATAAAGTCCAGTGATGTGGTCTATCTGATTATAGTAGAGGTCAACGCATGTGTTGCCTTGTTGATTTATTATGTAATTACAATATTATTCAATGGCAAAATACATCACTGTGAGTCTTTCTGTTGATTACAATGGAAGTAGAATAGGCTTCTGCTTTTTAATACACATTTCCAGATTTAATGGAGCATTATTTTTTAAATTATGTCTGAGGACATGGGGGAGGGGGGTTGAAAAAAAAAAGATATAAAAAAACAACAAAGCAACACAAAATAAAGCTAATTAAGTATAGCCTGAATAACATCTTAAGGAGTAACTTTACTTCATTGTCTGAATCATTACTCAAAACTGTTCTTTTTTAATTGTTATTATTATTATTTTTAATTAAATTTTATGTTTATACTCTTTCTACCATCTCAGTTAATTTATCACAAGCTTTTATTTCCCAGTGAGCTCTTACATAAACAAAAATTCCGTTGCCTACAGTAACAGTAAGATCTACAGGAAGAAGGCAAAATATGCAGCAGATTTTAAAATAGCTTTTTAAAATAGATCATCTGTTGGCTCTTCCGTACAGATTGAGATTTCTTCTTTTAAAATCCCATTGCATGTATATTAATAAAAGGAAATATTTACCATACTGTTTCCCCAGATTTCCTACAAGTCTGATGTCTTTTACAAATAAAATTCTGTATCAAGAAATAAATTTATGTTCATAAATGTAAGTACATTGTAATGCTCACGGCTTAGCACAGAATGATAATTATTTAAAGTTAGTGTAAAATAGATCTGTAATTTGGGGAAATATGGATTATTGTAATTTTCCATCTACAACAGCTGCAATTTGATGAAAATCTGTCCCAAGATTACTGCACTTGCCATAAATAATTTCTCTGTATCTCATAAAAACTTATTTTCAGTGGACGGCACTGTTATTAAGTGTTCTGGTGACAATTTAAGATTTCTGACTCTTGTAACAATCTAATTCATCTACATATTACTGTAACCAGACAGTTATTTTACTTGAAAATTTCAATATTACCCTGATCTTGTCTGACATTTTTACTAGCGTGACAAGGAAAAAAAAAAAAAAAAAAAAAAAAAAGATAAGCTTAGCTTAGCTCTGTGCAGAGTCACATATCTTTTAGTACTAAATTTGCTTAGCATAAGAAAATTGAATGGTACAAGTAAAAATATTTAACAGATATACAACATAGTTTAGGCTTCATGGATTCATTAGACTGAGCAGAATCAGTATCACACCCACTTGCTGTCACATAAAATCATATTTCTAAGCTGTGATTTTGATTTTTTTTTATCTTCTGCTGAAAAATTAAGAAAAAAATAAAAAATAAAAAAATAATACAGCTGTTCTATTTTTTTTTAAGTAAAACAAAATATATATTAGTGTGTAATCATCCTACTTACTATTGTAAAACTACACACAATTGCATTTTAACATCAATTAAATTTCTAAGTTCTGCTGCTGCTTACTTACCATTGAAGTTAAGCCTATCAGCATAATCTGCAGTAAAAGAAAATAATTTAGATGTGCTTGTTAAAGCTTTATTAACATAATATTTCTTGGGTTTTTGTTTTGTTTTGTTTGTTTATTTGCTTTTTATTATTATTTTCTGGAAGTGTTTAGTGATCATGTTAGAAGAATGATTATATGAATTTTACACTGAAGCACTTTTTATCATGTTTTCCAACAGCAAATTGAGGAATATAGGAGTGCTGAAGTAAGAAAACTGCAAGTAGCTGTAACCATGTGAATCTTATGATATTTTTTCATTTATTTTTATTTTATTATTACATTTATTATTTTTTTCATTTATTTTGGTTTACTTTTTTTACATGAATTTAAGGTCATGATTAATCAATATAGTTTAATTAGATTCAGTAAAAGATATATTGTTACACAGCAGTAAGACCAGTTCAAATTGTTAAAAAGACAAATACATAATGAATAACAAAAACAAGTCATCTGTGTTGCTACCAAAATCAATTTCAGTAGCAATCACTTATATTAGTGTGGTGTTCATAAAACAGTGAAAAGGTCAGTACAATTGCTTGCCTAGTTAGCAAGCTTTCATGGGTAGGAGTTGTGATCACAGTGCTTGGCAAAGTCATTTATCCATAGACCTTATATTTGTCACATTATTCTTCAGAGCCAAACAGTTCATCCGTTATATTCTTGTCTTCACAACCTGCTTTCTCTTCTTCCTTCATAATTCTTAGCAAAATTGCCAATAACTTCGTACTTCGTGTCATTAAGAGACAACACTCAAAGGCATTAATAGTAATGCTTGATTTTCATGTTAGTTCTCCTAAACTTTTCAACCTTACACTGTCTGCAGTTTTGTCACTGCAAGTGAAGGATGCTAAAACTCCATGCTTGCATCATCCCTGCAAAACATAATGTGACCCGTGCAATCAGAAAGAAATCTAGACCATAATCAGGTAATATACTAACTCATATCAGCTCACCACTATTGTGCTATTGTGTAGAAGTGAAATAAATCATTTAAAGTCCAAATAATCTCCTTCTCAACAATTCAAAAGGATCATCAATGTGATGAAGAATACTTGCTAGTGCAAGACTGTTGTTGTTGTTGTTTTGTTTGTTTGTTTTTTGGCATTACATAAGGTAATAACAGAAGTCATTTTATTTTCCTATTTTTACATAGACTAACCTCTGAATTTTCTTCTGATTTAATGTTTGTTATTTATACAGATGTTCACCCAATTGTTAAAGCTTCCTGTTAAGCACTGGAAAGATTGTCACATTTCTGAGAGATTTTTGGAACCCATTAAATTCATACCACCCACTGATGTCAAAGTAAACAGATCAGGTCCTTAATATACTAACCTAAAAGCTAGAGGCAGATTTGATGAAACTGGAGTTTAATTTGAAAAAAAAAAAAAAACACTGCATTTTTATCGGGAAATTTCAAATTTTTATGAAGACCTTTCAAAAATAAGAGCTGAGAAGATTGAACTACTTTGGCTTTTGAACTTACAGCTCACTCTGATTTTAGAATGGTAGTTTTATATTCAGATTTACTAAGTTCTTTAAAATTATGTGTCATACATTACATAAAAAACTGAAATCTTTTCAGAGGGTGCAGCCTCTATCCATTCAACACTTCAGTGAGTGTTTCTGTAAGAATACGGTTGTCAAAATCATCACTATACCAGTGATGATACAGTTTTTTGTTTGTTTTTTTATCCCAAAAAAGTATAAAACCTCCAAGAAGAGCACCTCAAATTTTTTCTTCTCCCTAACTGCCTTGAAATCAAATCTACCAAGAAAAACTATCTAAGACAAAGACTCTTAAATAGGACTAGTAGAAGGAAAAAAGAGAATGAAAATAAATGTGAAGAAAGCAAGTAGGAAAATAAACATTTTGTATAGTAAAAAGGTACCACAGGCTTGGATATTAGAAACATTTGAATTTTCATCATTCTTAACCCATTTTGTATTACAATATTCAGCAGAAATTGTAGTCCCAAACGAGCGATGAACTTCAGAATATCTCATCCATTTCACATATTTTATTTATCCTTATGAAAGCATATCACAAAATGACAAAACATTTGTGAAATAAATATAATTTCAGTATTTTGTTTCTGGAAAATTGGTCTGTAATTTTTGTCTCACTGGTATATGATTTGCAATTACAAATTATGTTACTGAATCCAGTACTTTTTATTACAAACCTATTTCTCTTATTTTTCTTCCCTTCCTGTAATCTTTTACCATCCCCTGTTGTTTTGGAGAGTAAACTGTCAGTTCTTCTGCCTATTTGCCTTTAAATTACATCCATCTGACTGTGTTGTTTTCCTTTGAATTGCCTTTGCCATTTGGGTCTTAAGAGAGGAAAACTGTCTCCAAGATGATATTTCAAAAACAATTTAGCCAGACTTCATGCACTATTTTCTGAAGTAACAGTAGAATCATTAAATGATACAGTATCACCAGTGGCTTCTCAGAAGTGATGTGTCCCATGCCAACAATAATTTTTAATCAAAACCATGCTGCCACTCTTAAAAATTTCACTCTCTTTGTGGTCCATTTTGATGCTTTGCAACCTGAAAAAATGTTGCATTTTTTCATTTTTTTCCAAATCAAATTTGTTTTACATTGTTCAGTTCATGTCTATAGTTAAAAAATTCTTGGAGCAAGGGTCCAATCGAAGCAAATAATTCTACAGCTGTTACAGTATTCAAAACAGACAACACAACAATGGCTATAGACAAACTGAGATGCCATAAGCTTTATTAATTCTATTAATTCTATTGTTTTCTTTGGTATTTTCTCTAGAATTCACTCTCTATTTTGTGCAAATATCTGACATTTACAAAAGTAAATGAAGTGTCTTTTGCCATCTTGAAAAAAAAAATAGCAACAAATCAACAAAAACAAAACACAGAAAACAAAACAAAAATTAAACATAATGGTCAAGTATTCCAAACAACGCCTAAATGAAAAGAAAAAAAAAAAAAAAAGAAAGAAAGGCTGACATGTGCCGTCAGCTTAGGCCATTGAGCTGGGTTAGCCAAAGAGAGTCCTTCAGATAGATTCAGAAGGAAAAAGCACCTGTAGACTTTCAAGCGCCGCGAGCCATTCCCCTCAAGGACGCTAGGGTTAGTTTTTTAGCTCCATCTAGTGGAGTTTTGAAAGGGCTTGTATGCAGGTTTAGGTCATCTCGGGGACGATTACAGGTCAAACTACTGAGAAATTAATTTAACACTGCCTGTTCTTTGTCCACTTGCTATATTTGTGTTGCTGAGGTACATCTCTCTCTCTCTTTCTCTGAAACAGATGCCTATCTGTCTCCCACACTGAAGGCTCATTATTTTCATTGTCAAAGTTGACTAATGTTCAAAAGCATGCATTTGTTTGGATTGTTTTGAAAGTTAACAGTGCATAGCCTTGATGGTGTAAATCTAGGTAAAAGAGGCCTGAAATAAAGGAATCTCTGAAGAGAAAAATAAGCATGTTTCTTATAGGCTAAAACTTATTCCTCAAACCATAGGCTAAATCTCTCTGAGATCATATCCCCACTATTTTTCTAAAAAATAGTGTTTAAAATGACAGCCTTGTAACAGGTAGACTTTCTCACTGTTTGCTCATGTAATCTTGCAGATTACATGGATAGTTTGAATTGCAGAGAAATAATTTTTAACTGCCAAATTTCCTAATAATTGTAAATAAAGGTTAGGTACCTTCAGGAGTCATGCAGTATATGTTTTACTTTGAGCATAGTGTGGATCAAAACTGGCATTTTTAAGGAATTCAAGTGATGCACTTTTCCTATCAGAACAGATTTCTTCCTGAAGGTAAGTGTGATGAATGCACCAGGCCAAGGGAAATTGGAAAGTCTATAAGCACTTTGGAAAAGATATTTTCTTTCCGATACTAATTTATTAGGGCTTTAAAATTTCTCTGTGTACTTTGGAAGTCCTGTACTTTTTTTTTGTAAGAAGCAAGTGGATATGCTCAGAGTATGCAGGGAGCACACAAACCAGCAGAAGGGATTCCCATTTCTCATGTCTATGGCTACAGACTGCCTTCATGTTTCTGGGATGATTTAGATGAGCTGAAAATGTTGATAAGATCTCCACTGTTTTAACATATATATATATATATAATGTATTTATTTGAAATCTTATGTATTTCATGCCTAAGATTAAATATCCAAAGCAGATAATTGACACAGTATTTTGGAAATAAAACCAGTAATTCTTATTACAAGCATGTTCTTTTATGCTGTTGTGTTCAAGTTGGAGGGAAAAATGCTTAGGAGTCAAACTGCAGCCAAACTGCAGCCAGAATATTTATCTAGGTATGGGTGTATCTCAACTGCAGCCTAGCAATTACTGTTAAATATGTAGAGAAGTATCAGCTCCTACAAAAGCAAATAAATAAAACAAATCTTTAAAAAATAAATAAATCTTAGTTCTATTAAAAACAAACAAAAGCAAAACCAACAACAAACAAACAAAACAAAACAAAAAACCACCAACAAATCAAACAAAATTCCCTAGATAAATTAACTGTAAATTAAAAATTCCAGTCCTAAATTAACACAGACATACAGTTTCTAGGTGGTATCTTGTGATATGACACAAAGATTCAGTTAATTAAAATTCAAGTTTCTGTACATAAACAAAGTCAGAATGATTACAGTCAAATCTGAGAAATACTGCTGCCTAATTTTGTCCTACCAGGAAATACAGTAAACAATATATATAAAATTTCTGTCTTTGAACTGTAGTGAAAGTGCATCTATCTACTACTGCCTGATAGTCAAACACTTGGGATAAACATATACCATGTAATGGAGCACAGTACCAAGACTTGCAGAAATCAGAGCCAATATGCTAGCATAACCACTGCAGTCTGGAGAGTAAAAACATATATATATATATATATATATATATGTATGTATGTGTGTATGTATGTATATATAGTGCAGGGTTGCATGAGTAAAGATAGCTTAAAATCTGTCTTATATCTTGCTTCTTCAAGCCCACTGTACATTTTAGAAATTTGCATTGCCACATTAATAAGTGCAAAGGTCCTACTGATATTGCCTTTTCTCCACACATGTATAGAAACTCTAAATTTACTAAGCTTGCTCTGAGCTAAAGAAAGATATCTTTTTGTACCTTAAAATTATAATGAATTCACTGCAGAAACTCCTTTATGTATTCTATATGTTGCATGTGTCAACTTCTTGAATCAGCATGGTAAGACTGTCAGTCAAATTCAGTTTTATAAATTTATATTTTATAAAGCTATCAAAATGCAATGTTGAATTTCTCACAGTAGTGAAGTATGTCTGAAGTCATCAGAAGATCAAGGGGGGAGCACTAATATTAATTTTGTAATATATTCTGTAGCTACAACTGGATATATTCTTCTCTTTGTGAAACGCTAAGGTGAATAAATTAAAAGTAAAAAAATATATATTCCTTATAAATATATACATACATTTACACTATACACTGTGTCAACAAAATAGTGATATGAAGATAGTAAACAGAGTATAAAAATAATCTGATTCAAATTCAAAGTTCAAGTGCAAAGTTAAGGCATCCTACGAATTGGTAATAATTAAGGGAATTTTGAAGTTACTGAGCAAGCCACAAGACCTGGGAAAGACTGGATGGGACAAAGGCATCTGAAGACTTACTACAACCTTCTTTCTTTAGAGGATGTTTGCTTTATTTGGTTGCTTCTTGCTGTGGAAAAAAAATCTTGTGTTACAATCCCTTCAGCTAGTGACAGCATTTTCAGAGCCTTTTGATGTATTAATTTTATAGTTTGGCTGAGACACTCACCTTCAGGCAGTTCCTTCAGCAGGGACTTCTCAAGGAGTTTGGGTTTCTCAAGTCTCTGCAGAGGGACTGACAGTGGATCATTTTCCTTCCTACCTCTGGCCAAATCCTGTAAAGCATAATGCATGCGTTCAAGGGAACGATCGATGATGTTCCCACTGCCTCTGCAGATTGTTCTGGTTGACAGATTAATTATCCAAGTCTGCATGTTCTCCATATCTCCAACTACTCTTTCTAATTTGCTTTTAAGAGTAAATTACAATGGGTAGTTCAGCCTTGTCACATCTTTGGCTCATCCCTGGCTGGAGGACCCTCAAGAGCTCAGTCACTGCACTCAAATAGGCACTATTAGCAATGCATATTTATATCAGTTTTTGCAATTAAAGGCAGGGGAGTAAAGGTCATGATAATCTGTGATGCCTCTAATCTATTTGTTAGCCTTCTGTGGTTCATGAAGCTTTGTCATCTAATACACTGAATTTCTATGAGGTGATTTGTATTTATTTCTGTCATGGATATTCCCAGCTGTAACCTATACATAACTATTCACTGAGTCTTAAACTGAGTAGCAAAAAATGTCCACATATATGTTTTTACATCATATGTAAATTCTCCATTGAATTCATTACCACACTGAAAGCAGAGAAGCATGGGCGTTAATAGAAATCTCTAGAAATTCTAATTAATATTTTATGACAAATGAGAGAAATTATACAACCTACATTTTACAGCTTCTTGACCAACCAATTCAACCAAACAAAAAAATGACAATCAATACATTTTACTTTAAAAAAAAAAAAAAAAAAAGTTTGTTCTTGAGTTCTCAAGACTCCATTCTTATTTATATATATTTATGTATATATGGTTCTATAAAATCCACTGTTCAGCATCTCTGACTCATCAGCATTTTCAAAATTACCACTTGGTTGCAGCCTAACCTCATGGTCTCTAAAATCTTCCAGATACCTAAGAACCTCACTGGTATCTCTCATACAATTACATAAATTGAGGTGATTGCTGGAGTGAAAAGGCTACTATTAGTCCAAGATGAAGACCAGGGAATCCATGAATATATCAGGTCTAAATATCAGGAAGTCCCAGTTCAACTGGGATAATAAGTGTTTAATTAACCTGTCTGATCCATCGGCCTCTGCATCAGAAGGACTAAAGGTGGTTACCAAGCAGTAGGTAAACTACATGTGCATATTGATGATGGGGGAGAGGGAGGAAGATGGCATAAAACATAAAACACAAGGGAACAAACAAAAACCCACAAAGGACAAAAGAGAAGTAATCTATCAGGTGTAGGAAGTAGGAGCATAATTTGTCCTATGAAATTATGGTCTGGTTGTTCATCTTAGACTCTTAAATCCACAAGAGAGTTCATAGCTGTCATAGCTGAGGGACAGAGAGTTACCAAGTCAAGAAAACAGGAACCGAAAAGAGGAAGTACACAAGATTTTAAGGAGCCTGCAAGATTTTCTTGTAGGGAAGATTTATTTCCAATCTCTTTTAGCCTCTCATCTGTCATATAATGATGCTTAACCTTTTCTGCCACTCCTCTCTCTTCTTCTATTTGTAGTTTGTTCTGTCTTTGATACCATCATTGCAAGAGATAAGCTCTTCCTCTGTACATGCTCACCCAACTGTTTCTGAGATCACTAAAAATCACTAAGATAATGCTTCATTTTAATTCTGCCCCACAGAAAAATAAAGTATTTTGAACTTTGCTTTTTGTTGATGTTGGAATCACAGCAAAAACTTTCAAGCATCTCAGAAGAGATCACAATGCATTATATTGTCATTTCAAAATCTGAGACATCTTTATTGTGCTAAACATAATGTAAATCAACAGAATTCGAAAATAAATCGCAGTGAAAAGTTTTGATGATACTGGAGTAAAATATTTTAATTCTTTTTTTCATATGAGTTATATATCATGTGATTTTTCTTCCCATAAATCATGTCAAAATTTGGCATATATCTTCAAAAAAAGGAAACAGCTTTTCATGATGAACAGCTGCCTCGTCAAAAAGACTATTTCCTTTACCTGTAGAAGTAGAATACTTCCATAATCTCAGAACTCAGAAGAAATATTTGTTTATTATTGTTAAATATTGATGAGATCAGAGCAACTACCTGTTTCAAAAAACATTGTGGCAAAATATCAAACATTACTGTTGCTTGTTCTTTATCCTACTGGTTATGTGTCAAGAAAACCCTACCACAAAAAGTACTGGAAAATCACCTGTTTAGTGAAAAATCAGTGGTTCCTTGAAAATTGCAGCTACTTCATTTGTTTTGGCTCAAGCCTGTTTTTCAGTATTGAGGCATATTAGGAGCTTTTCACATCTTGGCTGTCTAAACACCGTACATTATCTTTGAAACCTCTGAGAATGAAAGATTTGAATCCAGGAGCAGAGGGTCACTAAGTAATAAGTTCTGATTATCAGGGAACCGCCGTTTTCAAATACAGTTCGTGAACTATCCTTCCCAGAGAAATCTTACCAGGAGCAAAGCAATTTACAGGAAGACCAAACAGTGAGTGAAGGAGATGACTTGCAAGAGGAGGTACTGTTTTCTCTGTAAAATTTTTGGTAAATATGTAAAGATTATAAGAATGATAAGGAAAAATTAAAACTTAGAAATTTAGTATTTAGAATTTATTTTTTGATTGATAGATAAATGTGCATTAATATACACAAAATAAACACAGATTTATTCAATCTGAAAGCCTGTTGACAAATGTAGATAACAAATTTATCTAGTTTATATAGTTTAAAACATAAGCGTTTATGCTTCCCGTAGGAATTCAGATAAAACTGATTAGATGATCTGTTGGATCAGACCAGCAGAGTCTGCTTTGTGTCACATCCTTGATCTTATGTAGCATACTGTATTCAGTTATGATACAATTCATTCTTCTATGACATTTCACATTATTGATGGAGCAATGGAAAGTTTTCTTTCTTTTCTTTTTACTTCTTGTTTTTGGGAAGCAAACTCCACAGCAGTTGTAATCTAGAGCCTACATTTGATTGGAGAATATTTGTCTGTACCTATGTGCTTATTTAAGATAGTCATAGGATACTTGACATCAGAATGGCATGGTATACACCACTGTTGACTGCAGGCCACACACCCACACTTTGTGGCTAAATGTAAATGTGTATTTAATTGAAAGAAAATATGAGGTAGTGAGCCAATTTTCCTTTAGTTCTTGCTCTGAAAAAGTTAGACTGCCATGAAAATTTAAAGCTAGTGTTCCAGTGTTTTATTTTCTTTTCTATCTTTTTATTTATTTTTATTTATTTTTTAATTTTAACATCTTTAGTTAAATATGAAGTTTTCTTTGCTGCTGTTTTTCTGTTGTCTACATGCACTCTGCTTCAATTAAGCATGGGAAAGCAAAATTTTGTCTTCTGAATCTCTGAAAATGTTCTTTTGTGCTTTTCAATTTACATTTACACTTTATTATTATATTTATATATATATATATGCATATATCAGTTAGTTAGGAACATCAGAATCAAAAAAGAAGAAAAAACAACCATAGTACTAGAATAAGCATATATTATTTCCTTTAGCTTCACGTGATATCTACACAGCATAACTAGAATACTTGGCTACAGGACAGAAGGTGGTATTGCAAGCGGTAAGAAGTTAATCTACACAATATTATTTCATAAAATAATGAAAAAAAAAATGGTTTGCAGGCTTATGTTCAAATTTTATTTATTTAGTGAGTGATTCATTAATGAGAAGACGAGGAGCATACATTTTCCAGTAATTCTGTCTCTATTATAATATCATTGTTTAAAAATTATTATTTTTCCTGTCCAAGTACTCTCAAATCAAGATATAAAAATATATTGTGTAGGTCACTCCAAAAGTAATGCCTCCTATTTATTTCCATGGAAATCACAACACTGTATGTTGTGTCAAATATGCAGATTTGCATAGCTGTCCTGATCAAGTCACATTGTTTCATGGTGTGATAGATGTGTATGGCCCTCCCAAATGTATCTTTTCTTTCATGTCACTGTCACTACTGTTGAAATGCACCACCCACCATCTCACTGCACTAACATCTGCTGTTTGCTCTCCACAAACATTCAGTATCAGTGAATGTCTGCAGGTGCCATTTTTTCTGCATGATGGAGTTCACTTCCACACCTTTGCTTCATATACCTTCCGTGTCAGATGCCATTTCATCACACTGCCCCTCTGCTGACTGTTGCATGGCAGCAGAATTTAACAGAATGTTGGTGGGAAGGTACATACTCTGTTACCATACCCCCACCATCTGCCTCTGATGTCATGGGGCAACCTAACAAAATAGGAGACATTACTTTAGAGCAGCCATTGTATTTCTAAAGGTGTTAGGAACTCAATTCAGAAGATGAAGGGGAACTCGTATCAGCATTTTTCCTTGAGCTTGTTTATTCAGAAGAAAAACATGGCACGTGAATCTACTTTCTACTGCCATAAATAGAAAAAAAAAAAATGAAAGCATTGCTTTAGTGTAATGGAAGGAAATCAAATCTAGAGACAAGTTCATTTTTCTGCTTTGATGGCAAATATTTACATAACATCTCTTTCACAGATCAGACCTGCTCCTGCAGACTTTTTATTATTTCCATTCATGTTAGAAATATGTTAGAAGTTTGATCTTGGTTGTGAAATGTCTTCCAGTTTCCATTTTAACTTTTGATCTGACTATGCTTATTTATCTCATGAATTTTTTATTCCTTCCTTCTTCTTCCTGGAAAACTCCAAAATAATTGAACTATAGCCAGCCTCTACCTTCTTTTGCTGAGCTACACAAACACTTTTGCTTCCTACAAAAATAAAAAAAAAAAAAAAATAAAAGTTCCTGATCATCTTAGTAGCCATCCTTTTTCTCTGCTGCATTCCAAATTGTTGGTAGAGAATTGTGAGCCCACATCAGTTCTTACCTGCTTCAGTTACAGTGGGCAGAAACACAAGAAAGCATGATGAAAACAGGAAGAATTAATACCAAATTCAGTGGCTAGTATCCATACTGAGACCTCAGGGGCTGAAAAAAAAAAAGGCATCTGTTTTTGTTGTTAACTAAATTCAGACTGTGGGCAGCAGACGTGCTCATAAGCCAGCTCCCCAAAATTAAAATTTCTGAATTTTGCACTAACTGTCATAAGTATCAGAAACTATTTGGAATAATTAGCAATTTCTCCAGCAACACTCTACCTTCCTACTCCTGAAAATAACCACATGTATACTTTATGATTAAAAAAAATCATGCTTCAACATTTATTTTCTTTGGTCATTTATGTATAAATTTTATTTTTTCCTGACAGAAAGCTTCCTATTAATGTGCGAATGATAAATGTTGCTATGTTTAACTTCTGAAATTCCTCTGAGCAACATCAGCTCTGCTCAGTAATGTAATTGCAGTAATTGACAATAATGTAATAAAGTAATACAATAATATAGTAATAAGATAATTGGCATGAATGTTCTGAATTACTAAGTTGATGCTCCTATCTATAATAATTATTAACATTAATTTTCCCTATACTCAAGGAATGTGAAATACACTGAAATATCAAGTTCTAAAGAATGGAAATAAAGACTATTTTGATTGCAGCTTATTAAAATATTATACACACATTTATGTACATGAAAATGTAAGCATATATTTCATTATTGACACTTATTTTTATGTAGGAATACACACATTCAGGAAAAAAAAAAAAAAATTATTTCTTCCCCACTTAAATGTTCCCATAGATGTCCCTGTTATCATTGTAATACTCAGTTCTTGGAGATCTTTTAGAGATGCTGGCCTCTCCTTGTCTTAAAATAAAGAGAAAAAATTGTGAGGTTAATTTACAATTAACTGCTCCAATGAATTTACATGGAAATTCATTTCCTTAATATTGCTACTGATGTAATTGTGAGATACAGTTCAAAGAAATACCAACACTAGCAGAAAACCACAAACATTCATCAGACATTCTCGCAGAAGAGAAATAGCTATTGGAGAAGTATCCATTCAAGAAATATATTTACCCGTAGTTAATAATATAAAGATTCTGATATTTTCTGTGAGGGAGGAGACAGTGTCTTTTTACACAAGAAAGCAGAATTAATTTTCAAATCTTGTTTCTCTAGGCACATTAGACAGCCATGCTACATGTCACAAATACAAAGAAAACAGTGGGCAAGAAGGTGTAGACATCTTATGGATATAGAACAGTATTTAGGATTCTGGGATTTTCTGACTGTGTAAAGAAACTTTCCATTTGAAGTTCCAGGTGTTGAAATCCATGAAAAGGTTATATCTGTAGAAAAACTGACTTGTCTGTGGCTTGATCAGGGATGGTATTCTTCCAATTTCCACTCAAAAATTATACTCTCAATTATGTCTATTGCTTAGTCATTAAAATAATACAGGCAAATCAAGTAACCTTGGTGCCTCTGACCATATGATTTTCACACTCTGCTGCCAAAAAATTATGTCCTAACTTAATGAATATGTTTTATTTCACCCTATCATGACCCAAATTAACTGATCTCCGCCAGTCCTAAGAAGGTTATTTTGGCAAGATTTTTGCAGGTGTTTCTAAAATCTGTAGACAGCTGCATAAGTAAAAAGTCCTTTCTCAAAATTTCTAAAATAATCTTGATTTCCTGTCTCAAACTTTCTAAATGTATGCCTATCAAATTTGATTTGAGGCATATTCAATTTGATTTGAACAATGAGTATTATTTCTCATTTTCATGAAATAATATCAGATTTTATTTGACTCCCTTGTTAAGAACAAGACTTTCATTTAAATGTTAGTTTCTAACTCCCTGTTAAAAATAGCAACATGCATCTGAGTAGAATCTACCCATCTTCTACAAAATGGAAAAAAAAAATAAAAAAATAAAAAGATGCTGGTAGAATTTGCCCTCTGATGATGCTTATTTGTCTAGACATCTCAGCAGACAAACTAGTAACTTGTCTTGTTACTTAAAATATTCTTACAGCTTCAAGAAGCTGAATCCTACTCTAACTTAGAAAAACAAAGAAAAGAAAAACAGAAAGGGTCTAATGGAACTTCTAGTGAATACTTCCCTGAATGAGAATGAAGAGAAAAAATCAGACAGTAGTAAGCTCAAAACAGTAGTGAGTGCAGCATGAGCAAGAGGTTGAATCTGCTTATGAAAATGTGAAAAGAAAATATGGAGTACATTAAAAGCTAACTGAAAGGAAAACAGCCATACTCTTTTATAATAAAATGAATGGGAGATAGATGTTAATTACCTGTACAGAAATTACCTGTACAGAAATGGGTTTTCCAGAGATGGAGAATGAAAGAAATTTATATCATCCCATTTAATTCATAGAACTCATTTTTCTGATTATTTATGCTACTAATGCTTAGTCTGACATATAGTACCAGAAGATGAGATTCATCTCATCCAGCCTTATCCATTTATCCATTTAAAATTAGACATCTAGTAAGTACCATTTATTTTAGTGGCAACAGAAACTCCTAAGAGCAATCTATCTTATTTTAGCTCATCTGGTCTTAGGAAAGAGTAATTCTTTTTCCTGTGTGGAGATTTCAGACAGACATCTTGCTTCTTGAAGTATATGCAATGAACAAAAAATAATTATTATCTCCTATTGTTATATAATATGTAGGTTTTCTCTAATGCTTATATGAGGTAGTTCAGTTTTAATTAATTAAAAACAAAACAAAACAGAAAACTCCTGAGGGGGCGGGGGGAAGGAAGTTTTTGAAATTCCTTTGTTTAAGTACACACTCAGTCACAAATATTTTCAAGCAAAAAAAAAAAAAATGTCAATGCTATTTCACACCTAGAAAATTCACTCCATCTTATTTACAAACTTCTGTCCTCAGAGGCTTTTGTAGTCTGAATGAATTCTCATAGTCACAACAGCTATAGTGCAGATTAGATCTAAAGACATCTATATAGTAGGGACCAATTTGCATAAATTGCAGTGCAAACAATTTACAGTGAAAACAGAAAAGAGAAAGACATACAAGATTAAGAATGTTTATGTGATCTCACTATTACAGTTAAGGAAGAGTGGGGCTGATTCTTCATCTTGCAATAGAGTGTTCTGTCAGTGAGAAGTTGCTTAAAAGTTAGCTGCAAATTAGCTGATCTAACCCAAAAGGATGCTACTTTAACTTAAATAGGTAGCATGGGAGAAATAAGAAGAAAGATCTGTAGTGGTGTGAATGCTACATTAAAGGTGATCAGTGCACTATTAACCCCATACTGACTGAAAACCAGGGCATGGGGAGGGCAATGCTGCACAGTGCAGACTCAAATGATAGCAAATAATTGTATGTATGCATTTTGGTACACTGGCTAAATATAGTGGTCTGAACTGCAAAGACTGCGGAGCCACATTTTCTGGTTTGATAAAGGATTTCATAACTAGGTTTCAAGACTGAAAAAAAATAAAAATAAAAAAAATCCATAAATTAAAATTTTCAGTTGATATAAATACATTACCTGCAAATTTTCAAATGGAGTGTATAGAGTTGCAATCAGATATCCAACTCAAAAACTTATATCTCATTACAATCTCATTTAGGACTAGAGAGAATGGTTTCAAGCTGTGGCAGGGGAGATTCAGGCTGGGCAATAGGAAATATTACATCTCAGAAAGGGTGGTGAGGCACTGGAATGGATTACTCATGGAGGTGGTGGAGTCACCGACCCTGGGGGGTGTTCAAGGAGCGATTGGATATTGTGTTGAGGGACATGGTTTAGTAGGAGCTATTGGTAATAGGTGAACGGTTGGACTGGATGATCTTTTAGATCTTTTCCAACCTTCTATGATTCTACGAACGAATAGAAACTCATTTACTATATATATATATATATATATATATACTTCACAATCACATCCTATTAATGTCACTGTTTTTTTGTTTGTTAGTTTGTTTGTTTTTGTACACATATTTGTGAACAATTGTCAAGGATGATGTACAGGAAGAGTAAAAATTTGTTAAAAAGCTCAGATGAACGTCTTGACAGCTCACTAGGAGTTACAAACACTACCATTGAGCAAGATTGTTGCACTAGTTTCACAAAAACAAGGTCAAATATTCCGTAAGTTTTATGTGTTTTCTCTCTTTTTTCAATATTTTAAGAAAAGTGTAAAAATGGGAATGTTTTATTACCTCTATATTAATAATATTGTATATTTTATGAGAGCTGCTACAAAAGTAAAACCTCCTATTTTATTATACAGTGGTATAGCAGTAAAGGCTAAGTACACCAGCATTCCACTGCTTTTGTCACTGTGCCACAGGTGGCAGCAGAGGAGCAGTCTGACAAAATGGCATCTGGCAAGAAAGCGAGTATGAAGCAAAGGTGTCACTGAATTCCTCTGTGAGGAAAATAATGGCACCCACTGGCATATATTGATGTTTTCTGAATGTTTATACAGACCTAAACACACAGTGCATGTGACCACAATGAGGTGGTGGGTGGTGTGATTCAGCAGGGGCAACAGTGGGTCACCTATACTGGTGCAAATTTTTATGAGTGCAGTATGTAGGCCCTTGTTCATCGCTGGTAAAAATGCATAGTTAGCAATGGAGAGTGTACTAAAAATAGTCTTTTGTAGCTGAGATTTTGTCCTGTCAAATAGTGTTTTTGTATCTGTTGTAGTTTCCATATACATAAATTGGAGGCATTAATTTTGGAGTAATTCATGCAACCTAAGACAATTCCTCTTTACTTAGTGAGAGTCAGCAAGCCAAAAGCTTAGACACTTGGTGCATATGTCCTTGATGAGACTCATTCAAGATCATGTCAGAATTCTGTGACAAAGATTTGGGCTGATCCCATTTATGCAGCTCTGTGTGATTCTGTAGTCACAGGATCTTTGCAAACTCTCCAAGATGTTGGCATATTAAAATGTTATTCAAACTCAAGGATATCTTTTGTTTCTTAATAAATATAGCAAATATACACTCTAACACAGAAAAGTTTCTAACTTCTGACATTGCTTACTCTCAAGAAAAGCATTATTTCAAGATATTTGTGCAAATACAAATTCAGGAATGTATATTTAGATTAAGCCTTTTTCCAAATAACTGTGCATAACACTGAGAGGTTTCTGAATTTCTTTATTGATATCAACCCCTTTAATTTCCAGCAGACATCCTTATCAGTATGAAGTTCAGAGGTTAAATTCACATTTTTTAGTTTATGCTTACTCTGAGAACAAAGACAAGCTAACGAAAAAACAGAAAGTTATCTGCTTTCTTAGTCTTAGTCTTCTTTATTAGTGCATATCTTCTTTCTTAATTTTTTAAAATCTATTTAATACCAGAAGGTCTCAAGTACAATTTTAAAATTTAGAAGTTGTTATTTTTTATATATAATTAGTATTGCCTATTATTAATTTATTGCCATAAACTTTCTTCTACTGTGACATATGGATTGATCTTTAATATTATTTTTTGTACATCTTAACAAGTTTCTGTGATTAATGCCAGGCCATATCTGATAACTCTCCATTTTCTCTTCTCTCTCTTATCTGTTCCTTCTTTCTCAAACGCTGCTTTCAACAAAATAAAATCTGGCCATGGAAATTTAAATCAGCTATATTGAATTTCCTAATCTCATTAAAGACACGATATGGTAAATAATTTTATGAAAGATAACATTGGCTAAGTCAAGTCTTCATTTGGCAGACTCTCAAATTGCTCATCAGAGAACTGTCTGTCAACTCTGGAATAGCTTAGGGAGAAAACAACTCAAATAAATTTGAGACCTGTAGGAATGGATATTAAAGACTGAATAATACACTGTAAGCATAAAATGCTAATGGAAAAGTTTTGAAATGTCTGTTTTTCTATTCACAGGTACTGATAAAACATCTTAAATGTCTGTAATCTGATTAGTAAATTGATTTTGAAATGTCTTTCATGTTATTGTTTTGATTTTTTTTCACTACTAATTTGCCAACATATATCAATTACAGAACGTGGAAAACCTGAAAGTAGCTGTGAACAGGACTCCTGTAATTATGCAATATATTTATGCATATGTTGATTTACATATGTATTCATATGTAAACCAGTATGCTCATTTCTGAAGCCATGTTTCAGCTGGAACTGTTACAAATACTAGATTATTAAATTTAATATAATTTGATTATATTTGAACAAGTTACTGAGCATGTACATCTCAGCGAAGTCAGAGTAGCATGCAAAAAAAAAAAAAAAAAAAAAGATGTAGAGATTTTTGATTCTTGTTGTTTATTTGGTTTTCTTTTATTTGTTTGTTTTGGTTTTTTGTTTGTTTGTTTTCCTGTCTCTAGCTACATATCAAACTAGTGAGACACATGATGGAATCTTTATGTGGAGTAAGATTATTAGAGTACTGTAAGAAAACTCAAAGTCACTGATTTTCCAGAAGTCTTCTCCCTAATAAAATTACAGACAGACTCTAAGAGTGGTCTGTAGGGTTAAGCCAGTGTGGCTAGAGTAAAGTGCAGTCAGATGGTAACAGGGAAATATAACACACTAAAACAAATCATTAGAATCACAGAAGTGTTTGAGTTGAAGGGGATCCTTAGAGGTCACCTAGTCCAGCTTCACTGCAATGAACAGGGACACCTACAGCTAGATCAGTGTGCTCAGAGCCTGTCCAGTCTGACCTTGAATGTCTCCAGGGCATCAACCACGTCTCCTAGCAACCTGTTCCAGTGTTCCAATTTTGGCTCTCAGGGCTGTGAGGACTCATTGATGTCTTATGTCCAGTTTGTCATCCACTAGTACCCTGGTGTTCTTTTTGACAGGGCTTTTCTCAATCCTTTCATCCTCCAGCTTGTACTGATGTTGGGGGTTACCTCAACTCAGGTACAAGACCTTGTACTTGGTTCTGTTGAGCCTCATAAGGTTGTCCTGGCCAACTGTATCCTGTCTTTCAAGCACGTGGACCACACCATGCAGTTTTGTGTCTGTCATTAATGAGAATATTATAGAACACTGATCACAGTACAGACCTCCAAGGGACACCACTCTTACATAGTGTTTGTCTTCTGAAGAAGTCAAAACCTATCACCCATAATAACCCCACATGGGATTAGTTTAATGACTTTAACTAAGAGAAATGTTGAGATGCATTTATTGTTTCTGGTTAGGATGGAATTAATTTTCCTCAATGTGTCACAGAATCACAGAATCACAGAATTATCAAGGTTGGAAAAGATCTAGAAGATCATCCAGTCCAACCATCAACAATACTTCCCAGTTAAATGATATCCCTTGTCCTGTATGGTCCTGTATGGTTTCCTGTATGGTGCTGTTTTAAAATTGTGATCAAACCAGATTTGACTACTGCAGAGATGAGCTTAGGTAGCATCAAGTCTTTCTCTGTTTCTCCCACTGTCTCCCCAGTAAGTAGACTGGGAATAAGCAAGAAAGTAGAAAGAGACGCAACTGGAACAACTGACTCAAACCTGACCAAAGGATATATCAAACTATAAATTTCTTGTAGTTTTTCTAAATTACCTTCTCTTAAGGGTCTGACTGAGTTATCTGCTTTGCAATTATCTTATTCCCTTCCACACTGAAGAGAGGTAGTGAGCAAGTGACTCAGTGGGGGCTCAGTTGCCAGCTCACATCAGTTCACCATGGGTGACAAGAATAAGATGTTCTCCTTTAATATTTTGATGAAACAAAATATGTTTTAAAATTAGCTAGAAGGTGAAGTTGGACTTCATTTAAAATAGAGAGACGTGTCTCATGAGAGAGACATCTTTTCAGAAGTGAGACAATAAGGCTTGAGTTATCCACATCAGTACTGCTAACTAATGAAACTGTTTTGCTAGGAATACACTGGATTTCTCATCATATACATTTACAGAATCCAGATTTAATGTTTTTGTAATGCAGTACTTATATCTCTAGCAGAAACATCAGACTGATGTTAGAATCACTTGTCAAAACTGTGCAGCATGTCCATAGCAGGAAATTAAAATAAATTCTTTCTTTTATTAGTAATTACTGAGTCTAGGCTTTCTCAAGAGTATCTCAAGACAAGGTGTGAATAATTTTGAAACATTTCAGGTCAGTCAGACATTTATCCTCTTAATCACAATAACACATACCAAATTTTTCTGCAGCTGTTCACAGAATTTCATTTATCTTTTGACAGAGTTTTAGAAGAGTGAGCTGAAACAAGGTAATGTATTTTTCCTCTTTTGAACTCTATAAAGGTTCTAACAAGCCTTTTCTGGTTCTTGCTTAGAGCCTTCATTTAATGTGAATGACAATGTTTATTTAAAATCTCTTGTTAAATCTAAAGTCTAAGTTGAAATAAGAGATATTTTATGACATGGTTATGAAAGTATCATTTAACTTAATTTCCTTGGCTGATAAAGAGGAGGATATTGTTTTAGTGACTCCAAAATGCCATTTAGCATTGTTCAGCTGGAGAAGATCACAGCATGAAATGTTTCCGTGATCTTGTGTGCATGCACAAGTATTTTTGATACCACGGAGGCTTGAAACAATAGTGGTATACATAAAAAAGTAATTATCAGATATTCAGTTTATAGACAACATAGTATGGCAACAACATTCAGTAATAACTCATTGATAAACAGGGGAAAAAAAAAAAAAAATTAAAAATAAAAGTGGAGTGTCTGGGGTAAGTGTCAGTTTCTTTTCTTGTTTTTAAGCATATGACTCTACAATTAATTGGGGGGGTGGAGGGTGGGGGGAAGTCCCCTAAGTTGAGTCTGTTTTACTTATGATGGTAATCAGTAAATCAGTAAATTATCTCCCTTTCTTTATCTCATGAGCCCATCAACTTTTTCATCTTATATTCTTTCCCCCCTCCTGTGGAAGAAGATAATGATAGAGTGGCTGGGAAAGGGCCTGGCAGCCAAAACAAGATTAACCCTCCACAATCAATGTCATGGATGAGAAACTGCTGAGTCAAACTTAAATTCAGAAGACATAAATACAAAAAGAGATTAAAGTGGCCCGAGGAAATATTTAGTAGTATCTTTTCCCTCAGAATAATCACCATATCATTTACAGAATATTTTCATATAGTTTGAAAATGTAATACCACAAAGAAATAAAAATAAAGCTACATTTGGTACAAAATTGGAGTTTACTTTCCTGTAACAAATACAGATTATCTCCTTTTCAGAGTAGAGATGTTAAATTAATATGAATGACAGTACAGGTCATTTTAAAAACTACATTAATAATCCCTTTGACTTCACCTTCTTATCTTCATCAGTATCTCACTGGATTACACCATAGATGAACTAATACTATGAACATTTTATCTCATAACCTTTTTTAAATATCAAGTGATTCTGCAAAATCACTTAATATTATAACTGCTCTTTTTACAACCCTTTCGGAAAAGTTAGCCTGAAAAATTTAGTTCAGTTAGCTTTTGGAAGATAGCATTTACTTCTTTGTCACAGTTTCACTCCCAAAAGCAATTAGAGAGAAACTTAAGCTGATTGTATATGCTGATGATATGTAAACGCATAATATTTAGTGCAGGTCAATAAGTTTCCAATAAGAACCATCTATGAGCATGAAGTACATTTTGACACAATATGAATGACAGAGTAATGTTTTCCTTCTTATTATAATATTAGTCATTTTAATCTTCTGCAAGTTAATCACTTAATGCTAATCCAGTACTTTTCTCCTTCTTCCAGCTGTGATCTTGTAGACTTTTTATTAAGTATCAGCCTCCCACATGCTTTTATTAGAATTCATCTTTCCTTTTTTTTCCTTCCTACTTTGTAATTGTCAAGAAACTTATATGCTGGAGTATTAAAAATTCATTCACTAACCTAGAGGAATCATCAAGTATATCACTCAACATGCAGAAAACAATTGTGCTGGGAAAAAATACTGTAGCTGAATGGAAGTTACCCTATAAAAAATATAAAATTAGCTCTGAAGAGAACAAGAATGTGGTTAAAAGATTTAATATGAAATTTATGAGCAATAAATTAATAAGATATGTGACTGTTTATAAGTAAGATATATATTTATATTGATAAGATTTATATGGAAAAAAAAAACAACAAAAAAACAAATAAAAACCACCTGCATTTAGGAGATTGTGAGAATTGATCTGAAACATATTTTGTGATCTGGTCTTTCTTTATGTCATTTCCTGAAGGCCAAAAATTAGTTAGGAGTACTCTTAATGTCACAAATCATTAAAAACGTGTTCATCCTGAGTGAGGGCAATGAGTTATACATGTGTAATAGACGCTCCTTATTATTCATAAGTGGTTACTTTGGCTTTGACAAATCAGTGAGACAATCTGAATTTCTCTGGAAATTGTTATTTATTCTATTAGTAAATAAACCTTGTCATATTCTGTTTGGTTCGTCTGTAAACTAGATTATCTTTTCTAATCTACTCTAACTTCTCAATGTAATGAAAGGACTATTTTCACTTCACAGGAGAATTGTGTACCTACTTTCTATTTTGTGGACCTTTTTTTTCAAATTTGAACTACTGTCATCTTTCCTAGCATTACAGAGAATATATTTTTTGTCAACACAATATTTCTTTGGAAATATTAAATATGTATATATCACATTAATCTAATCATATAACAGTAATATGTGAATTTAACATATTCAGTGTCAGCATCTGACAGATTTTTTTTGTTGCCTTCATTCTTCTCTTTCTCTTAGTTTATTCTCTTCTGAAAAGCTGATTATTAGCACAAGAACAATGTTTGGGTGATATTGTTTTTGTTTTTGGTGTGTGTGTGTGTGTGTTTGTTTTTTGTATAAGGCTGAAACAAAAGTGATGTGCATGCATGGTACAATACTTCTTATTTAGCTAAAACTGTACTATCAAAGAAAGTAATCTTTAAATCATGTGATTATTGTAAAGCAACAAATTACTCATCAAATCCTTCTCAAAGAAAGGAAAAAAATATTGAAGGTTTCCATTCAGATCAGATTCCCTACAGATTTTCTACATATTTTGTGATTTTAGAGATCAGGAAAATACTAAATGAAACACAACTGTATTCCACTGTTTCCGTCCTGTATATCTGTTTTTTCTGTTCTCACTCTGAAGTCTGGTTTAAATTCCTATGATGTCCTCTTTGGTACATTAAAAAAAAAAAAAAAAAAAATGTTGTTAGGAGATTACCCCTGGCAAAATACAGGCTACTGCTGTCAGCTGTGATAATCAGACCGGTTTTTCATATCCTTTTTACAATGGATGTATTAGAGAAGACGACACTAAATTTGCAGTGTGTTTTCTCATGTGACAAGGCATTTGAAAGAAGATAGTTTTTCAAATCTATGATGAAACATTATAGAAAATAACAGGTCTGATGTCTGGTGTACAGGCTTATCAATTTATATAAGGAAATACAGGAATACAAGTGTAAACTGTATGTCTATTGGTTGTGGTTTTTTATTCTTCGAGAAGTTAGAGAAAGAATGATAAATGATTATTTTAGCCATGTATACCTGTGTATTGCATATTTCATTGAATCACAGATATCCCAAGTTGAAAAGGACTCAGAAAGACAACACTAAATACAGCTTCTGTTTCCATACAGGACCAAACAAAAAAAGTCTTTATCAAGGCTAAACAGAGCCAGTTCCCTAAGTCTCTCCTCATAGGGGAGATGCTCCTGGCCCTTCACCATCTTAGTGGCCCTCCGCTGGACTCTTTCCAAGAGATCCCTGTCTTTTTTGTACTGGGGAGCCCAGAACAGGACACAATATTACAGATGAGGCCCCACCAGAGCAGAGTAGAGGGGGAGGATCACCTCCCTCGACCTGCTGAACACGCTCTTTTTAGTACACCCCAGTATGCCATTGGCTTTTTTGGCTACAAGGGCAAACTGCTGGCTCATTGATCATAAGCAATCAGCCTATTGTTCAGCCAAGACAAGACTACAGCACAGAAAAATAAAGGAGTGATAAGGCCAGGAAGCAAGCCTCAATGCAATTCTTTCCTTCACACCCCCACCCCTCCCCACCACCCCACCCTTCCCCACCCTGTATTTTGTTAGAACTACAGCAGTTCTAAACAGTAGATTTAGTTCAACAAAATTTTAGAAAAAGATGAGATGTTAGGAGCTGTAAGCATTTGAATGAACCAGTGAAGAGACATGCTTCAAACTCAGAAAGTTCTTATAGTATTAGTTCCTCTAGCTGGAAAAGAAAAATGGACAAATTTTCCAACCTATCTAGAGGTCCCAACCTCTAGATAGCATTAGCAAAATAAATGGGTAGAACTTTGAAAGAGAAAGAATCATACAATTTGACTGACAACATGAGGATGGTGGAAAAGGGTTGATTTGATCACAGAGAAATCATGATACTGACAAGGATAGTTAATATAGGCCAGCAGAAGAGCTTTCTAGTAAGAAAAAAGGAGTGAGTTCTAAATCTAAACATTGAAAATATTAAAGCTAAAGTTGAGTGATTATTTCTTTTAAAACTGTTGGAATTAGAAGGAAATTGCACATATCTTCTACTGGTTACCCCATCTGACTTCTTTCTAAATCAGATACTCCATGGTGTCCTACAGAATTACTAGAAAGTCATTTTTGGTGGTCTGAGAGAAAGTCTTAAGTGCTTTGTCCTCATGTTTTGGTTTGTCTCAGAAATGTCTTAAGATTACAGGAAACTTTATCAGCATTTATAGCGAAAGAAAAACTTATTTCTGTTATCTACACAGAATTTCCACTAGCAGCATGAAAATCAATATTGCCTATTTGGAATTTAATTAACCTTCTGAACTTTAAGTTACCAGATTTGGAGTGAATCCTTATCACAGTTTCAATATAGTTCTAGATTTAATACATTTATTACTGTTTATGTGCAATGCATGAATGCTTAATACGCTTAATATTAGACTTGCTTTATGATATTAAGCAATCTTCAAAGTGATTTCAAGTTTAATAGAGATCTCAAATAGTTCTTAGGATGATATCCATGGGTTGATCCAAAACTAATGCCTCCTATTTATTTCCATAGATAAGACAACATATACAAAGGGCACAATAACACTATTTCATACAGCACATACAGCAAATTCTTATCTACAAAATCTTCCTTTTTTTTTTTTTTTTTTTTTTAATGGAGTTGCCACCATCAGCTACATATTTTCACAGATGATGAGCCATCATGCTGCACTGGTAAAAATCAGTACCAGCAGAGGTAACCCACTGTTGCTGTTGCCACTGCTGAAACAAACCACCCACTGTCTCACGTTGCTAACATCCACTGTTTGTGCTCCAAAACTGTCCAATAAGCATTGATGAATGTCAATAGGTACAATTTTTTCTGCATGAAGGAAGTCAGATCCACAAACAAACAAAGCTACCTGCAAATTCTGCATTTGGAAGAAGCAAGTGAAAAAACAATGAAATAAAGTATACAGAAAAAGTTTCATTTTTATTTCAAATGTTAGTGACAATATTTCTCAAAACACAAAGATACAAAATGCGCCTGAAAGATAAATAACCTATTTCAATTTTTTTTAATGTAACTTGTCTTTCTCAGTGTAGAATTCTGGAGTAATTTCTTCACAATATTGATATGTCTTTTCTAGAAAGCTCTATTTCTTAGCCTTCCTTAAGTCAAGTCAACAAAGATTAACACTGAAGAAAGGATCAGAATAATGTGATATTACATTGATATTTCAATAAAAAGTTCTGTGAATGTAGCTCTTTTCATTAATATCTCTAGAAATCTCATTGCCATTGTCATTTTTATGCAGTGAAATTTCTGTGACATCCTAAAGACCAAACTGCAGTACTTACATTAATACTGGCATTACCTGTTTCTTTCTTTCCTGTCTGTCTTGGTGTATCTTCTTTATTTTTTAACTTTTGATGATTAAATGAACAGTGATATGATGTTCTAATACATACAATATGTCCTTTCTTCAAGCAGGCTTAAGCAAACTAAAAAACAAAACAAAACAAAACAAAAAAACAACAACAAAAAACCTGATATGACTATATTGCACATATGAGTAGATTTGCTAGCAAGTACAAAATTCTGAACTAATCTTCACGATAAAACTAGTAATTTCTGCTCATCTCACTCAGAATATCATCTGAAGTTAAATTGGCCAGGAAATGAAGAATATTCTAAGTGCTGTTGTCCACAATACTTTATCACCCTGGCTGCAGACAATAAAGGATGATACAATACACTGCCACTGACATAAGGAGTTTTTCTCATTGACAGCTAGTCCAAATGACAGTTTAAATGATACACTTTCTCTTATTCCAAACTATCAAGCAGTTTCTGTTTCACAAGCAATATGTTTTTGATTTGTGGATTGTTAATGTTTCAAAAATATGCTTACATTGGTATAGCATGATGTATTGTGGTTTCAAACGCTATGTAACCTTAGTTAACCCTACATGTTCTTTTATCATGTATGGCAATAAATCAAAAGACAGTGAATCTGTAAGCTTCTTCACTTTCCCAAATAATCTTATTCTTGCTATTATATCCACCATGGCCTTTTGTCCTACTTCATTTTTCTCTCCTATTTTATTTCTCTTCCTCTTCTACCTGACAGTATGCCACAGGTGTTTTTTTTTAATTCTATTATCCTGAGGTGTGTAGCAGACAGTTAATTTTTCTGTGTATGGAATAACAATGAACATGTCACTAAACACACTAATGTAAAATAATCTTTAAAAGGTTTTGTTTTACCAAAAAATGTTACTTTTTATCATGTCAAATTTTACTCAATTTTATTTCTAGTTTTGGATTTTTTTAGCTCTTTAAGAACTGATTCTGTGCCAGAAAATTTTAGAACACACATCTCCAAGAAATTAATCCAAGATTTTAACTGTCTTTTTGAGATGCCTCTATTTTACCAACCAATGTGCTCATTCAGATGAAAAGCATGTAATAGAATATGAATTATATTCACAAGCCATTGACAGGGTTGCAATAACAGGGCCTTAAAAATCAGAATTTATGAGTAACCTTCACATACAAGTCCAGTATTTTCCTGCTCAGTCACAAGATGATGTATTGCTCTCCAGTTACCAATAAGCACATCTCTAAGTATGTAGAGACTTTTTAAGGAAGAAAAGAGTTTTTAGCGGTGAAACAATAAGATTAGCCAGTATATGTTCACTGAGTTGTATTTTCTGAGTATGAAATGAAAGTGGGAGGACTGGCCTATATGAAGGGGTGTCATGCTGCTGCAAAGAGTGACCTGAACCAGCAAGAGAAATGGGCTGTCAGGAATATCGCAAAGTTCAACAAGAGTAATTGCAAAGTTCTGAACCTGGAGAAAAGTAAACCCAGACAACAGTATATATAATCATAGAATCTTCAGAGTTGGAAGGAGCACCAAAAAGTCATATGGTCCAATTCCTCTGCAATTAAAAGGTATATCTTCAGCTAGATGGGGTAGCCTTGAAACCTTGCCTTGAAAGTCTCCAGGGATAGGCCATCAACCACATCTCTGGGCAACCTGTTCCAGTGCCTCACTACCCTCACTATAAAAGATTTTTTCCTTATATCTTACCTAAATTTCTACTCTTTGAGCCTGAAGCTATTTCCTGTTGTTCTATCACCACAGACCCTGATAAAGAGTCTGTCCTCTTCTTTGCTGTATCTTTCCTTTAGATACTGAGAGGCTGCTATGAGGTCACCTCGTAGTCTTTTCTTCAAGCTGAACAGCCCCAGCTCATTGGCCTTGTAGGGGAGTTGTTCCATTCCATGAAGCATTCTTGTGGCTATCCTCTGGACGTGTTTCAACAGGTCTATATCTCTCCTGTACAAAGTACTCCACACCTAGATGTGTACAAAATAAAGAAGCAGGATCACCTCTCTTAAACTGCTGGCTATGCTTCTTTTGATGTAACCCAAGATATGGTTATCTTTCTGGGCTGTGAGGAGACATTGCTGCCTCATGTCCAGTTTCCCAACCACCATTACCACCACATATTTTTCAGCAGGGCTGCCCTCAATCCTTTCATCTCCCAGCTTGCACTGGTAATGGGGGTTACCTCAACACAGGTGCAATACCTTGCATCTGCACCTTGGTGTCATCAGCAAAATTCTGTGTACTCCACACCACTGTCACTTTAACTGATGAAAATATTTAAGAGTATTAGCCACGGCAGCAACCCCAGGGGACACCACTTGTCACTGATCTACATCCAGACATTGAGCCATTGACCATCACTCTCTGGACTCAATCCTGCAGCCAATTCTTTGTCCATTGAACATTCCACCCAAAAAAATCCATATCCTTCCACTTTGGAGAGAAGGATGTTGTGGGGTACCATGTCAAAGGCCTCACTGAAGTCCAGATAGATGACATCAGTGGTTCCTCCTTTGTCCACTGACACAGTGACACCATCTTAGAAGGCCACTACATTGGTCAAGCAGGATTTGCTCTTGGTGAAGCCATTCTGGTCCTCTTGTTTCTCCTCCCTGCCTTCCAAGTGCCTTAGCTTAGCTTCCAGGAGGATCTGCTCTGTGATCTTCCCTGTGATCTTTGGTGAGACTGACATGTAGGTAGTTTCTGGAGTCATTCTTTTTACCCTTTTTAAGAATGGGTGGCATCTTGCCCTTTTTTCCAGTCACCAGGAACTTCACCTGATTGCCACATCTTTTCAAATATCATTGAGAATGGCTTGGCAATGACATCAGCTAATTTTTTCATGACTCTGGGATGTATTTCATCACGACCCATAGACATGTGGACATGCAGGTTTCTCAGGTAGTCATGAACCTCATCTTCACTTACAGAGGGAGGGACATTGCTTCCCCTATCCCCTCCTACCAAACCAAATGTTTGAAGGCTGTGCTGTGAGCAGATATCAGAGAAGTCCGAGAAAAAAATATTATTAAATACCTCAGCCTTCTTGTCTGTTCTTACCAGCTTTCCTTTGTCATTCACAATGGGAGGTACGCCCTTCTGGTCTTTTCTCTTCTTGTTAAGCTACCTGTAGAAGCCTTTCTTGTTCTTCTTGGCATCCCTTGCCATATTCAGCTCAAGATGGGCCTTGGTGCTTTTCAGACCCCATCCCTGCAGAGTTTAGCAGCTTCCTTATACTCTTCCCACAGTGCCTGCCCCTGTTTCCAGTGCCTGTGCATTTTCTTCTTGCTCTTCAGTTTGACAAGCAGGTCACTGCTTAGCCACACTAGTTTCTTCCCTTCCTTTCCTGACTTGCTAAACCTGGCTATGGAGAGTGCTTACGTACTGAAAAAAGCTTCCTTAAAGATCTTCTTGCTCTGTTTCACACCATTAGCCATGAGGACAGTTTCCCAGTGTGTTCATCTGACTAACTCTCCAAAGAGCTCAAAGGTAGCTCTCCTAAAGTTTAACACCTTAATTTTCTTCTTTGCCTGTTTCATATCCCTCTGGAGCGTGAACTCAGGCATAGTATGTTGACTACAGCCCAGGCAAGCTCTAGTCTGGTTGTCACTAATCTGTTCATTTGCACTGGCGAGAAACAGGTCCAGTGTCACATCCTCCATCATGGGTTCTTCAACTATTTGTCTCAGAAATGTACCATCAATGCATTCCAGGAGTCTTTTGGACTGTCTACAGCTTGCCATGATACTTTCCCAGCAGAAGTCTGGATCATTTAAGTTCCCCAGCAGGACAAGCTTTTGTAATTGCAGTGCCTTCTATAGCTGGAGGTATAAGGCCTCATTGACAGGCTATACTTGATCATCTGGCCTGTAGCAGACACTTCCTTTTCTGCCTCAGTCTCTGTCACCCATAGCCTTTTGACTTACTCATAAGTATTCTTCAGGGACAGCCACTTACATTCTTTTCCTTTCCTGATGGAGATAGATATGCTGATGGCTATGCAGCGGGAATGCAGCTATGCAGAAGTCTAGGAGTTTTGGTGGACAGGAGACAACAATGTGCCCTTTCCTCTAAGAAGGCTAATGGTATGCTGGACAGTCAGGAAAGGTGATCCTTCACCTGTACTCAGCACTGTAGTACGGTGTCCAGTGCTAGACCCCACTCCACGGGCATACTTAAATGTTCAATGAAGTGAAAAACCACCAAGATTATTGAGTAGCTGGAGAACCACTCCTACAAAGAAGAGTATTAGAGAATTGGGATCGTTTCGATTGGAGAAGAGGAAGCTCAGAAGAGATCTAATCAATTTATCTAAGCACCTGAAGGGAGAATGCAACAAAGACCAATAATTCTGTTTCTTCAAAATGGGTCTCAGTGACAGGACAAAAGGCAGTTCGTAGAAACTGGAGTACAAGGCTCCATCTCAACATCAGAAAACACTTATTTGCTGTGCAAGATTTGAAGATCCTCAAAAGTCAGGATGTGGTCCTGGGCAATCTGCTGTAGGTGTCCCTGCTTGTGCAGGGGCATTGGATTTGATGACTTTTCAAATTCAGCTATCTTGTGAGTTACAAAAATATTTCTGCTGAGGTCTTACCTTCCCGTGCATGTATTGCTGGCACCTCATTCCTCTCTTTATCTCTTTTGTTCATGTCCATGATGTTCCACTAGAGAGTATGTGGATGAGTTAGATTTCCCAGTTAAATCTGTGTGTGTGTATACACTCTGAGCTGTAGATATTATGATATCAAAGTAGACAGAAAATTAAGATTGATTGTTGGCATAACAGAAATAAATCATAAATAGCTTAAGCTTCACAGTGGAACAGGCTTAGTATCATTAATCATTCAGTTGAGAGGCATTAAGTAACATTCAGAAGCTGAAGTAATAACCAATACCAAGCACTGCATGCGTGCCAGACTTGTTATCTACCCTGCAGTGTAAAAGGAATTCTGGAGCAGAACTACTAGTAGTAACCCATGTTTATGTAGCAATTGATTTTTTTTATTTTTTTATTTTTTGGGGGGGGGGCAGGAGGTGGGGGGGTGGGGTTATTTAACATTAAATTTATTTATTTGTTTGTGGGGTTTTTTTGTTATTTTTGTTTGAAAACAAAACAAAGCAAAACAAAAATGATGTTATCTTTTGATCACTGCTAGTGAAAATATGTAGCTAATGGTCATGATGATACTGCAAAAAATAGTGTTTAGTAGCTAAGAATTTTCTCTATAAAGTAGTGTTATTGTGCTATTTGTACCTGCTCTGGTTTCCAGGGAAATAGATAGAAGGAATTACTTTCAGAGTAGCTTATATATATAGCAGTAAGCTCTATTTCTTATTACTTGATAATCACTATATTAAAGAGAAAATAGCAGTATTCTCACAGAAATGTAATAGGTTAAACACTGAAAGCATTTGGAGTATATACCAAAAAGTTAGTCCAAGTATAAAAATAAAAATACATGTCTATAGATTTATGGAATCAGCCTGGTATCTTCATAACTTTACTGGTAAATTGAGATTTTTTTAATCTTTACTAGTGATACTGCAACGCTAATTTAAGTTCCTGGCTCAGAATTTTCCATCATATTTTCATACTTCCTTTTGCCCTGAAAAATGTTTTCTTTGGCACAACTTTTTGTTCCTTCTTTTTCTTTGTGTTTTTTTTTTTCCTTTTTTTTTTTTTTTTTTTTTTTCCTACATTTTTGTCCATTTCATAGGCAAAGAACTGTGACTGATATCCTTGTGATGGTACTATTAGTTAGGGAAATTTCTCTTACTCACTGGTATTAACATTTATCTTATGGTTCCTTCTAGGAAATGAATTTCATTTTTAAAATATTACAACATTACAAAGCAGCCCATTGTCCACTTTGCTTATCCTGAATGAGTACAGATGAATCATCAGAATCATCCAACCCTTCCTTGGGTTGGAAGGGACCTCAAGGATCATCAAATTCCCGTTCCCCTGACGCAGGCAAGTTTACCAAATACTAGATTAAGTACCAGATCAGATTGCCAAGGGCCCCATCCATCCTGGCCTTAAACACCTCCAGGGACAGGACATATACAATCTCTTTGGGCAGCCTGTCCCAGCACCTCACCATTCTCTGTTATTTAATCTAAATCTTCTCTTTTAGTTTAATACATAGTTATAAACCCCTGTAAAAAGCTGACTTCCCCCACGTTAGTTACCTCCCTTCAAGTGCTGTGTCACTGGGATTCTTCACTTCAACGTCGTATTTCAGCTGTGGATGCAGGAAGACCAACAACAAACTAAGATGTTTTTCCTGCAGCTATTTTGACTGGAAGTGACAAATAATGGCACTGCTACTGTTTGGAATTCCTAAGTGTTCAGCCTAAAACAAATAAAGCTATAGTATCACAGGACTACAGAATCACAGAATGGGTTGGAAGGTACCTCTGGAGGTCCTCTGGTCTAAGCTCTCTGCTTACATAGAGCCTACAGCAGCTATGTATCAGAGCACATGTTCACCAGGTAAATTATCTTGACTCTGTCTCTGGTCAGAAGAAATTCCTACTACTTTCCTGACAGAAAGTCTTATTTTCCAAGACATATACCAGTGGTTGGTAAACATTTAACATATAATGCTCAAAAATTAATACTTCCTATTTGTTTCCATGGAAACTGCAACAGATGCAAAAACGCAATTACACTATTTGATAGAGAAAATTATCAGCTACAAAGCGCTACTTTTCAATGCAGTCACCAATAATAGGCATGCATTTCCATCAGCACTAAACAGGAGCCACATGTCATGCTGGTAAAAAATCTGTATGGCCATGTGGAATGTGGCTTGTTTTTCACATCACTACTGCTGCTGTTGAAAGCTACCATCCACTGCCTCACTGCACTGACAGCTACTGTTTGATATCCAAAAATGCTCAGCAAGCATCAATGAATGTCAATGGGTGCATTTTTTCTCTTCATCAAGGAATTCAATTGCACATCATTGCTTTACATGTACTTCCATGTCAGCCATCATTTTTTCAAACTGCCCCTTTGCTTTCACTTGTCACATGGTAATAAAATATAATGGAATATTGATGGGAAGGTTCAACCTTTTCTGCCAGATTGTGGGCCAACATAAAAACATAAGAGGAATTAATTTTGGAGGAATAGGCACAATTTGTGTGTTGCAGAACAAGCTCGAAACTAAAGTTCTCTGGATATATTTTTTTTAACTTTTATCCATTTTCCTAAATACCATTGCTCTTTTGAACATGTTAATATTTATGACACTGGATGTGCCCTTGAAGCAAATCAGTTTTAACTTCAAGCTTACACAAGTTCAGTCTGATCTTCTGTTTAAGTTCCCATATTTTTTACATTACTATACTATATATTCATTTATATATTTGAAACTTATAACACTCAAAACCTGTCAAGCCTACATCATGTGAGTAAGTGTTCCCTTCAAAATTTCTTTCTGCAAATTTCTCAGGATGTCTGCTGATTCTTGCATTTTAAGAAATATTGATTATTTCTAATTCAGATTTTCTGTAACCTGATTTTGCAGACCAGAATCACACTTCCTTTTATGCTTATCTGTTTGTTTTTTGTTTTTTTTTTTTTTTTTTTTTTTTGTTTGGTTTTGTTGTTTTTTTTGGGGGGGGGGGGGGGGGAGGAGAGTGGGGGGGCTACCCCATTTAATCTTCACTTAATCTTTACTTATTCTGCACTTCCAGTAATCTGCTTTGTTCTTCTCTTTGATGTGACTTTGTAACATAGGTCCATGGTACCCCTGGGAAATGAGGCAACAAGAATTGTATATGGTATTCAAGATATTGATGTGTTATAGGCATACATAAACAGGGAAAAAAAGTTTTTATTTTTATTGTTTCTTCAGTGTATATAGGGAGCTGTATAATGGAAACCAATTTTCTTTTCACAAGATCACCTATGTATGTCTGAATAAAAGAGGAGAAAATAAATATATGGCAATTAATGATAAGTTCTCATTCTCTATCAGATCTGACCGTTTTAAAGTAGAATTTCTTGTAAAATAGAAGTGAAAGAAGGAAGTTAATGGGAAATGTTAACAGTGGTTTCATCTTTTTATTCACAAGAAAAACCTATGACAAACAAAATAACTAACCAGCGTGAATGAACCCAATTAAAAAAAAATAAAATACAGCAGTCATCTGAGCAGATTCCCCATGGGGTCCATGGGGAAGGACAAGAAAATACACAACAGCAGAGCTTCTCAGCTAAAGATATAGAAATAAAAGATATTAAATACATCTGAGGAACAGAACTGTCTTTTATTTACTGCAAATCCAACATGTGACAATCTCCAAAAAGTGCTTAACAAGTTCATATCTTTCAGAAAATATTTTTATTTTCTCTAGAAGTGCATTAAAGAATATGTAATATTCACAAATATTTATAATATATATCTGTACCAGAAATGTGTGATATATGTGATACATAGCTTATTAACCTATAATTATTTTATTACTTAAAATTTATTTTACATTTGCATAAACATTATCTGTTTTTATACATGCACAACATATTCTTTCTTCAGCATTCTCAACTTGAACTACAGATTCTCGTGTAATGCTTGACCAGAATTTATGTGAAACATAGAAGTAAAAAACAAACAAACAAACAAAAAAACTAATTATCAATAAACTGCTTTTACCCAAAGTGTACTAGGTAATGGCAGCTTCACTGCAATTCAGCTGGTGGAAATCTCAACTGGAAATCTCTTTCCTGACTCAGCAAGTACTTTCTCTTTGGTATGTGGTACCAAGCTTGGTGGGTTGTTTTTTTTTTGTTTTGGTTTTTTTTTTGTTGCTTGTTTGTTTGTTTGTTTTTGAGCTGTCTGCTCTTAGTGCAAGAGAAAAATGAGAAGGAAAAAAAACTAACTTCAGCAGAGATGAATCAAAAGAAACTAGCTTGTCTAGAAAATCCAGCGATTAATTTTTAAGGCCATAATTGCATGTTTTCATTATTTTTGTTTACGTTTATTTGGTTTCTACTCAGAATTTGATTTAGATTGATTTAAGAAACTCACTTTACATCTCTGCAGGATTTGCATCCAAGACTTTGAAGTGAAAGAAATGAAGAAAGAAATGAAAAGGGAAAATAAAAAAAAAATAATAAAAAATAAATAAATAAAATAAAATAAAATAATGAAATAAAAAAGATGAAAGTAGAAAAGAGGAAAAGGAGGAAAGGAAAGACAGAAAGGATCATATAATCATAGAATTATCTGGATTGGAAGGAAACTGAAGATCATCCAGTTCCTTCCAATCCCCCTGCCACAGACAGGGATACCTCCTACTAGATCTGTTTGCTCAAAAAGAAGACATTCAATAGCTTACTGGAGATGATATTTGAAAGCAAAGCCCATATACAGTGAAAACAGCTGTCGTACATGCAACATGGCATGAAACTATGCTAAATATTATTTTCTACTTCAGTTTCATTTCTGAGTAATTTATCATTAAGCTGTCATTGCAATGGAATAAAAAACAAACAAACAACAACACTAATGCAACTGATAATATTTTCTAGGTAGTTGGCAATTTGATTTCAAAGCAAATTCTGAGGGTGTTTTGTTACTAGAACATCAGAAAACAAAACTTTCAATTGTGTTTTTAATATTTATTGTATATTTGCTTACTTCTTTGCTAAATGAATGTCATTAACATAGTAATTTATTTTTGGAAAAATACTTTTTTTCCAGTGTTTTCCTCCCCATCTTAATCTGCTGTCTTCTAATGAAATCTCAGTGAAGATCTAGACTTATCATAAATGGTCTAAAAATGAATGGAACATATGGGAATCTGATGGAATATTCAGAAAAACTTTAAAATGCAATTTCTTTTATATTTTTAATTTTTTCTTCTTACTCTCCTTCTGTTTCCCCTCTGATATGGAATTGTAGTCTACTATCACTCTAGCTGCAAGTTCAGGAGAGTAATAGCAATACATCAGTGACACATTGAGAATATGAACTCTTATAATATGCAGTTGTGACCTTCATGTTCTGGAAAAAGGAGAGTTCCACTTTCCAGAGGGACTCAGCACTGTCTCTATGAATGCAATCCTCTCTGAATCCTCCAGAACCACTGGGAGAGGATATGATGAGGGTAATGAGCAAGGCAGTGAATTATTATTTGAGAATCCTGAAGTTTGGTGTAAGGTAGCAGGGAAATAAGTTTTCCAGGAGAAAGATAGAAAATGCATAGAGGCATAGCAAGTAATACTCTGCAACATTTTAAATAGGTCCTCCCCACACTATGCCACTAGACCATTGAAAAATATGTGGTAATTGTGACTACATGAGAGTTACACATTCAGTACAGTTACTGAGAGATGTTTTCAGACGGACACTTAGAGTTCTGATCTGTATAACAGCCAAAGTTTTCTTAAACCCACACAGATCATTAGGCAATGAAACTAAAAAATGCCAACATCTATAGCCAAGGACACAGAGGAGAATTATGTTTGTACTTCTTACCCCTACAGCTCAACAGTCACAGGTTTGTGTTAATCTTTGTGACAGACACAGTAGGAGGCTCAGGCTCGCTGCTGCAGATTGATGTCCTACTCTTACAGTCTCTTTAAATAATATGGCTATATCAAACTCAGAAGCTTTCAGTCTTACTGTCTTTAAAGTCTTTCTAGCAATAGTTTTGTGCATGTGTGTATTGAGTGCCTGTGGCTAGCTTTTAGCAGCAGGGGGATGGCAGAGACAGTCTCCCTGAGGAGAGGCCAAGATATGTTCTCTGCTAATCACAGAAAGTTCCAGTTGGTTCCAGCCAGCTTGAAAACAAATACACTAGAGGACAAGATGGAGCCTGCCAGCCAAGCTGATGACATCTCTGGGAAAACATATTTTTAAAGAAAGGTCAAAAGTACCTAGGGGCAGAGTGCAAAAGAAGCACTAGAAATGACAAGGAAAACACAAAGGGTCAGAGAAGGAGAGGGAGGATGTGCTTCATACAAAGGAACACATTCCCTGATCATTCATACTCGACACCATGGTGGACCAAGAATTTCCCTGAAACTCATGGAGAGGGCCATGTGTAGCAGTTATCCACATTGTAACCCCACAATGAAGCAGGTACATACTTCCTGTCAAAAACAGAGGCTAATGGACAGCCTACTCTGCAAAAAGCTTATCCTAAAGCACTGCAGTCTGTTGGAAGGTTCAACATTGAAGTTGGGAAAAGTGTGAGAAGAAGGAAGTGGCAGAGAGGAAATGATCGGATCCCCAACCCCCCATGCTGCTCATGTTGTGGGGAGGACATGGATGATCTGAGAATGAAGAAGCGAAATAGAAATTGACGTTATCAGGGGGCAGGCATAGAGTGCTGTTTTAGTATGTCTTTATTTGTAACCCTCCAGTTCTATTTTAATTAGCAATCAAATTAATTTTCTCCCTGGTCAAGTCTGTTTTGCACATGATGGTGAGTAAAATTCCTTTCATACATTTTCCTCACTTCTGTTAAGGAGTAGGAGTAAGAAAGCAGCTGGGTAGGCAGTTGGACAAGGTTAACTCACCACAACATGCAAACAAGACTTAAAAAACTGACAAATGTGGCTTATGAGTACCATGGAAGGCCAATCATAGTAAAATCTTCTGTACTTACATTACTGTTCAACAGTTACAAATCTCCAGGGAAAAGAAAATATAATTTTACAGGAAATGATTGGCAGGTAGTTGAAAATCAAAGTTATTAATTATTGACAGGAAAAGAGGCAGTATGATACTTTAATCTGCCAGGGATTTATCCTGACCTTGTGTCTCACTCCAATTTATAGGAGGGAGGCAAGGTTCTTTGATATATCATACCTGGTGTGAGATTAAGAAACAACGGTTCAAATGTTGGTCTGACCAGTTTATTACACAAATAATAATCAACCAAGAAAATGGGGAAGGGAGGGTGGTGACTAATGAGAATTAGGGAGAAGGGGAAGAGAAAGTGGGAGATTGGAAAGGTAGAAAGAAAGCAAGAATTGCATAAAGTGTGGATAGTCACCACCTGGATGCAGCAGCATTCCGTCACACGGCATTCCATTGGTCCAATGGAAAAGCGCAAGGGGGAGTAGCAGCAGAGTGTCTGGCCACAGGCAGCAAGCTGGTCAGTGCAGAGTAGGTGGTGAAAGAAGCAGCAGCATCTCACGGAACAGGCCCAGGAGAGTCCACTGGCAGCAGTAGAGCAGCAGCAAGGGATCTGAAGCCAGATACCTGTCTTGTTCTTCAGCATGCAGGCAACTTCTTCAGCACGCAGGTGTCAGGTCGTGTGGAATCTGATGTCAGAAAACCTCCTTGTTCACGTTGCGAGGAATTTGATGTCAGAAAACCTAACTTCATGATTACTGATCCCTCTTTTATCCTCCTTTTTCCTGCCTATGGAACTTTCCTGGGTGTTTGGGTAAGAGTCATGTACAACACCCCCTGAGATGGCCATCTTCCTCCAGATAAGCCCCCACAAAAGACCACTTCACAGCCATTCAACTCCAGATTATCTCTCTCTCTAGTTGCCCCTGGCCTCTAGAGAGGCCCTAGGCCTCATCCATCTGTGTCCCTCAGACAAAGGATTTCTCAGTCTTTGCCCAGGACTTGCTTGGACTTGTCAATCCTCAGCAAACTTTGAAGAAATAGTGCAAAAGCATGGCCTCTTATGCCTGGGTATTCAATGTCTCTAATTGTGGCTTTTATTTTATTTATTTATTTTTCAGATTACTACATAAATATCTCTAGTATTTCTGTCCTTAGCTTTATGACATACTCTTGTATGTGTATAGTGTGACAGTACACTACACTACTCAAGGCCAGAAAAACAATGTTGGAAAATAATAATAATAATAATAATAATAATAATAATCCTTTCATTCTGAAACATATGTGGAACAGAATTGATCATTTTCAGTTGGAAGAGACTTATATATGTAGGTTGCTCTGAAAATAAGGCCTATTATTTCCATGTAAATTACAACAGACACAAAGAGCACAATAACACTATCTGATAGATCAAATTATCAGCTACAAAGCAGTGTTTTTCAACATAGTCACTACCATTAGCCACACTTGTAAAAATCAGTACCAGTGAAGGTGACCCACTGTTTCATAGCATCAATGATGGCATTGTTGCTAAGAAAAATTTGCCTGAGCATTCCAGCTGCCACTTTGCTCCCATCCACTATTCAGTCTCCAAAAACATATTTCAACAAGTACTGATAAATGCCAATAGGTGCAATTTTTTTATTTATTTTTTTTTAAATTTTTTTTTTCCACATGGAATCATTCAACTGCACACCTTTGTTTCGTACATGCTTCCATACCAGGTGCTATTTTGTCTGGCTGCCCGTCACCTTCTATCTGTTACATGGCAACACATTGTAGGATTGGCAGGAAGGTTCAGCTTTTACTGCCACACTAGAAATATCTGCCTTAGTAGGCCAATCTAATAAAGTAAATGATATTACTTTTAGAACAGCTATTATATATCATTATATGGGAACTGTTAAGTTATGTCCTGAAGTAGTGATTGAGCACCTGCTGAAGAGGTGTAACCATCCCTGGGAGCACAGGTGTAAGCAAATCACCTGGATAAGCAACTGGAAGGAACAGACTTTGTTTATGGGCTGGCAGCCACAAGGGAAGCATCTTAACTTAGAGATATCTTTCTTTGGAGTGTTTGGTGAACCCTGATCCTTGGAACAGGGTAAGCAATTCCTTCATTATTTACAGATTATGATGTCTGCCTTAAGTTGATGATTCTAAACTGTTTTAAAACAATTGTATCTTCTAGCACCTTTCTCTACAATCAAGTTTATCAGACTACTTTAGGGCTGGCTGGAATTTCAAGCATACCATCAAGAATGTTATCTGAACGCCTCTTAATTATGAACAAGTGGAGGACATCAACTACTAGTGCAAGCCTGTTCCTGTGTCTTAATGGCTCTTCAGGTAAAGAAGGTTTTCCCAGTGCCAGACTGAACCTTCCCTGGCACATCTTTTAGTTCTGACCATGCATTCCGATGCTAAATAAGTACATCTGTTTCTGCTATGAAGAGCAGTGAGTTTACCCTCAAACTCCTTTTCCCTTAGCTGAACAAGTATGTTATCTTCTAATAACTGCTCCTCAAAGGATATGCCTCCCTGCCCTTCCAGCTTTGTTGCTATCATTCAACCTACTGAAGTCACTTGGAATATCTTTAATTGGCTCTAATTACCTTATATTCATCACAGTAATATGTTGAGAGAATTTAGTACTATAACAGGAAAATAACATTCTTATTCCTACATAACTTAATTCTGTCCATGTCATGTTTTACATTCAGAAATGATTGGATTAGCCTCAGCCTTTCCTTTTCCCCTGAAACTGAAATATCATTTTGAATGAGATTTGATTGGTAAAAGTTAATTTGTTTTTTGATGTTCTTGGGTTGATTTTTTTTTGTTTGTTTGTTTGTTTTTGTTTGTGGTTTTTTTTTGTTTGGTTTTTTTTTTTAATAATGCTGTGGTAAGACAATACTGCTAATACTGCTAATAAGAAAAAATAAGAAAGCACGAACTGGATCAAGTATATCTCTTGTGATCAATTTTCAAAAGATAAGATGCAAACTTCTGTGCAGTCTGCAACGTGTGCATTTTACTGGTTAATGTAGTTCAAATAAATGAAAAGTTTGGTATTTCCCATGTGCTTATCCCTTGGCATAAATTAAATGTAATAAGACTTTTAGTCAAGGAATACATTCCATGGCCTTGTTTGAAACAGTATTGGTATATAAAGAAAAAGAAAAAAGCAGAGGGTAAGAGCTTATTCAGCATGCCATCACATTTCTATGCTATGCACCTCTGCAAAGTCTTATAAAATTCTATTACAGAGCTATCAAATTTAATCAGCCAGTCAGTTTCGAGCCAAAGTCTTGTACTCCCTACATCTTAAACCTGTCATACTAATACAAAACAGGCACAAGCTGCTTCCATTTTTGAAGTCTTATTTCGATCATATAAACAAGTAAAGCAAAAGATTGCCTCAAGCTAATGTTGTTTTTCTTTCTTGTTATTAAAGCAACCAGTCCCCTCCAATCCTCCTTTTCTTTATGGTTCTTTCATTACAACTACACTGAGACTGAACAAAGATGTGGAATGTTGCACATAACTATAACACTGTAATGATATAGGAATATAGGCTATTTTAGGAAGGAGAGCTTGAGAATGTTTGGAGGAGTTGCCCTTTGTGTGGCACAGCTGGAGTGCATGGCCATAGGATGGCTCAGGAATGAGCCAAGAGCTTCTGGGTGAAGGTTAGTGATCATATACACAAGAGCTCTTGTATCTTCAGTAGACTTCTTGAGCAGGAAGGATTAGGCCTTCCTGGAAGGAAGAAACCTCCTGTTCACAGACCCTTGCTCTCATGGGAGTTTTTAACAACCATTACATTTTTTTTTAAAATGGATAATACAGCAGCGTTCATGCAATTTGAGAGATTTTTAGAGTGTTTTCTGGACAACTTCCTGGAACAGAAAAGTGTACATCACGAAGCAGAGGTATTCTGCTGGACTCGATGCTGACAAAATAAAAAGAACTAATCAAAGAAGTGAAGGAAAAGCTGCCTCGTTTGCAGAGACCTGGGGTTGGGAGAGTTCAGGATCCAAAGAAGAGAGAGGAGGGCAAACCTACCACATTTCAGGAGAGCAGACTTCGATTCCTTCAGAGATCTTGGAATATATATGGTAAGGTCCCAGAGGCAAGAGGGGTTCAGAGAGGTGACTGATAATCAAGAATTTCCTCCAATGAGCTCAAAAAAGGTTCATCCTGACAAGTCGGATATCAAGTAAAGCAGCAGGAAACCTGCTATGAAATACTATGGAAATGTGGGTCTGCTTCTGAATGGGGAAGTGGAGCTTGTGACAAATGACATGGAGAATATTGGGGAATCCAGTTTATTTTTTCCCTTACTGGTTATTATTAAGACCAACCTACAGGAATCTTGAGTTACTGATAACATAGGTGCCAGGACCTTAACCCAATAAAGGTTACTCAACTTGTGAGTGTTTGAAAGTAGCAGTTGTAGGCTTCTAAGTTTCTGTAATAGAGAAGGACATAGTGGTTCAGTTTTCATTATTTTATTACAACTTGCATTGTCCATGAGACTTCATGAGGAGAAGCTCTTGCAGGTAAGTTTTTTTAATAGTGAATAAATTTTTGTACTTTTTTGTTGTAGATACATACATTGGACAGTTGCTGACTCCATTTTTCCTGGAACATCAGTTCATTATGGCAGTATTTTTCTCTGCAAAAAGAACCTCATCAGTGAAGATCCGTGGAGCATATTAGGGTTCTCTCAACTCCCAACTAAGCAGACAGACCTTGTCAGTGTGTTTACCCAAGAACCTTTATGTCAGGTCAGTCAAGGCAGAAAATCTGGAATGAGGATCACTTGCCCTCAGTGGATTGTATTATGCCCTACATTAGTGAGCATTTGGAAAACCTGAATGTACATAAGCCAATGGTATTGTCCAGGTTGCAACCAAGAGTGCTGAGAGAATTGGCTGATGTCACTCCAGTTTCCAGGACACTCTTAATTGTCTCTGAATGGCCATGATGAATGGAATAAATGAGTATAGGAAAAAAAAAAATTAAAAAAAATCTGATTAAGTTCTTCAGTGCGACATGCAAAGTCCTGTGTCCAGGTAGAAATAACTCCTGCTACTGGTAAACAATGGGGACTTGGAAAACATCCTTGCCAAGAAGGATCTCTTAGTTTTGTTGGACAACAAGTTGGCTGTGGACAAGCAATATTCCACTGCAGAAAAAGGCCAACAGTTTCCTGGCTGGCATTAGACAGACAGTGCTGTCATCTTTCTCAGTACTAGTGAGTCTGCATCTAGAGTACTGTGTTCTGAGTTGTCTGTTGCAAGAGCAATATGAAGCTACTGAAATAGTCAAAGACAGGACCCCAAAGATAATGAAGGATCTGAAGTGACAAAAGGTTGGGAGAGGTGGGACTGCTCAGCCTAAAGAAGAGGAAGCTCAGTACAGTGATCTTATCACTGTATATATTACCTCTTACCTGATGGGAAGGAATGAAGGCAAGGGAGTGAGACTATTCTTGGCAGTTACCAGAGACAGGACAAGGGGCAATGGCTAGAAATAGAAAATAAGAAATTCCATCTGAGCTAAATAAAATGAGTCTGGCCGAACACTGAAAGACAGTGAAACTATCTCATACTCATCTGTGGAGATAGTCATACCCAGCTGAACATGCTCCTGATCAACTTGCTCTGCTGACCTTGCTTGAGTTGTCTAGCAGTGGGGGTGCTTGGACTAGATAATCTGCAGTGGTCCCTTCCAGCCTAAATGCTTCTGTGTTTCTCTTAACATCTAATTAAGATGCAAATTACTCTTACTTTTAAGGTAAGAAGGATGGGAAACTCAGTGGTTATTTAATAAGACAAGAATAATTACTACTTCTGATTCACAATACTCACAATATTAAAACAGTATTAAACAGATTTCAGTTACAGCACCCAATAAGAAGCCTTTGAGTACATCATTTATTTTAATAGTGTGCAACAAACAAATTTTACACAGAGCAGTCAATAGTTGTAAATGCCAAAAATGCTTTTAAAGAAGCAAAACGTTATGAAAGTTATTAAGGAGAGTATCCTTTTTTACATATTTTCTGTATCTGTTAACAGTATTGATCTTCACTTGTCTGGTTTTGTATTCTGACCTGAGTAGCTGGGAACAATCGGACTCTGCCAATATTCTTAAAAAGTTCCTGAAGTCTTCTTGTACTTTTAACAGTCAAATTAAAACAGAATTCATTTACTTACACTGAGGGCATAATGTAAGATAGTAATGTCCTGTCCTGGTCCTTAATTCCATATTTGTACTTTAAATCTGGACAGCAAAAGATGAAATTTTGCACTTGGATAAATTTGAATAACTTCTATATTATTACTTTAGCAACAGGGCGGATTCCAACTCTGATATAGTTCAAATTTTTTCTCCCTGGTTAATTTTTTGGATGAGGGTGGGCTGTTTTTATTCAATTCAGATTTCCCTCTCTGAATAACTCGAATTACATCTAGTACTTTCAAGAGCAGTACGTAATCCTCAGTTAATTTTTCAAGGAATTCTGTAATAAAAAATGAATTAAAAAATAATAAAAAATGAAGATACCGAAAGAGAAAAGCCTGAGCTGGAAAAAGAATATTAGATGCAGTATTTAGGCAAGGTAACCAATTAGTTTGTTTTTATTTGTTTTTTTTTTTCTTTTCAGAACATCTAAACAATGAGCTGGTAAAGGGTGCAGAGAGAGAAGAAATGAGCTAAGGGGAAAAGAAGACAGAAGTAAGAAAAAAGTAATTGTACTTGAATAGTGAAATTGGGAATTATGTTTTATTGTCTGCTAAGCACTGAAGCCTAGGAAACCTACCAAATAAATTTATACAACAGCTGTTCCTAATCTTAGTAATTTTGCTGCTATTCAGACTAAATTTAAACCTGGAAATTATCATACACAAAAACATCCCCACCCAAACTTAAACAAACAAAGAAAAAAACCAAACACCTGTCAATCTGCAGATGATGCCTCTTAGCATGCTTTAATGTGTAAATGGAAGGCAGGAAAGATGAGATAAAGTCTTCACATTCTCAAATAAACCTTAAATTTGACCTAAATATTATCTGAGTAAACAAAACAAAAACAGTAATAGGAAAAGAAAAAAGAAAAAAAAAAAAAAAAGTTCTTATCTGTTCCTTTGGCACTGTTTTTTAGCCAAATGTAAACATTTCCAGTGTACCTATTTTAAAGTAGGTATCTGTTTTTTACTTAAAATGAACACTTATCAACTGTTTTGGTTATCTGGTTATCTATGTTCCTTTAAAGTCATACAGCACTAGTTACTGCAGCTCTAGGGAAACAAACAAGTACTAGCTGACAATATATCCCAGATCAATAATGATTCAGGTAAATAAACTTCCATAATGTAGCAAAATATGATAATCATACACCTGTTCTGCTATTGTTTGATATTCTGCATCTTGTTTTTAACCTCTATAAGATATTTCTTAAAGGTACCTGGGAATGAAAACCTGCTATTGTTTCATATATATATATATACATATATATGTATGTATGTATGATTCTATGATTCTATATATGTATTAATATGTTGTGGAAACATAGATTATTTAATCCCAGTTCTTTTTGTCTCCTGTGGTACATTTGCCACTTAAACATATAAAGTGAAAAGCATGCTTTTTCTTTATGGAGAAGCATAACTGTGCCAAGGAAATAATCCAGAATCATAGAATGGCTTGGGATGAAAGGGGCTCAAAGATCCTCTACTCCCAACTCTTTTGTTGTGGGCAGGGTTGCCAGTCACTAGATCAAGCCGCTCAGAGTTCAGACCAATCTAGCCTTGAATGTTTCCAGGGCTTCTCTGGGAGCCTGTGCCAGTGCTTCACCATCCTTTGAGTGAAGAATTTCCACTAAACATCTGAATCTATGCTCTTTTTTTAAAAATGCATTATCTCTAGTTCTATCACTGTCTACCAGAGTAAAAATTTTATTTCCATCCTGTTTATAAGCTCCCTTTAATTCTTGGAAGGCTGCAACAAGAATCAAGAAAATAGGGACCCTTAATGAAGATTAAGCATCCTAGGCCTTGGGGAATGTCAGAAGAATAGGACTAGTGGGACATGTCGACATTGCTAATACAGCTGGGATAGCACAGCTGAGTCTACAGTTAAGACAGTACAGCTAGAAAGGAAAGGTAGCCAAAGAAATTGATTTTGACTGATTGAGTAGAGGAGCTGGGTCGAAGTAACCTGAGGAAGACTTCTGACTTCATCCCAACGACCACCGGAGTGAGACCCCCACTATGGAGTGCGCACGCGTCAGTAGGAGGGACAGCATGTAAATGAGGTTCCAGATAAACAATGAATATGTTAATGATTTCTCAGAAATTTGACGAATATATATTCGAATATATATATAACTTTGTAATGCTCCTGCCTTTCGGTGCGCATGATAGGAGGAGTGATTCCCCCATGTGCCCAGCGCTGAATAAACACATACCTGCTTTATAACCTCTCTCTGGTTATAGAGTCTGTTATAGAGTCACAGTGAGGTCTCCCCCTTCTCTTTTCCAGGCTGAGCAAGCCCATCTCAGCCTTTCTTCTCAGGAGAAGTGCTCCAGCCCTCTGAACATCTTCCTTACCCTCCTCTGGATCCACTTCAAGAATTCCAATTCTTTCTTGTGCTGGATGCAATACTCCAGATGGGGCCTCATGAGGATGGAGTAGAGGGGAACAATTACAGCTATTGTCCTGATGGATTTTCCTCTTCTGATTTAACGCAGGATACCATTGGCCTTCTGGGCTGCAGGAACCCACAGGTAGCTCACATCATGTTTTTCATCTACCTGGAACACTTAGTCCTCAGCAGGGCTACACTCAAGTTCTTTTCCCTCACATATTTGAGACTGTTCTGACTCAAGGGCAACACCTCATAGGGTGTCAAACCTCATTAGGTTCATATAGGCTCATCTTTCAAGCTTGGCTAGGTCCCTTTGGATGGCATTCTTTCCTTCTGGTGTATCAACTGCGCCACTCAGTTTGGTGTCATCCACAAACTTTCTGAGGGTGCATTTGATCCCATCCAGTATGTCACTGACAAAGGCATTAAAGTGTAAAAGTCCCAGGATGGGCCTCTGGTGGACACCACCCATCACCAGCCTCCATCTCAACATAGAACCATGGACATCAACCTCCTGCCTGTGACCATCCAATTTGTTGCATACGAAATAATTACACATAATCCAGATATTAAACTTATATTTCTTTAATTTAGATACAAAGATGTGGTATGAAACTATGTCAAAGACTTGCTCAAGTCCAGGTAGCCATTTTGTCCGATCCATTGTAGTAGGTCACCAGATTGGTGAGGAATGACATATCCTTAATCAAGCAGTTCAAGCTCTTTTGGATCACATCCTTGTATTGCATGTATCTTAATTTGTCTTATAGAAGGATCTGTTCCATCATATTCAGAGATGTAGATGTGAGGCTAACGGGTCTGGTGTTGCATTCCTTGGATCATTTTTTTCTGGCCCTCCTCTACACACTCTACCAGGTCCCAGTCTTTCCTGTACTGAAGGCTCCACATCTGAACACTGTACTCCAGGAAAATTCTCATCAGCACAGAGTAGAGGGACAGGATCACATCTCTTGACTTACTAACCACACGTATTTTGATGAAGCCTAGGATACGATATGCTTTCTGGGCTGTAAGGACACATTGCTAGCTTATGTCCAGCTTATCATCCACCAGTACTCCCAGTTCCTTTTCAGCAGGGCTGTGCTCCATCTTTACATCCCCCAGCTTGTACTGATAGCATAGGTTGCCATGACCCAGGTACAAGACCTGGACTGGGACTTATTAAATCTCATGAGGTTTGCATGGTCCCACTGCTTAAGCCTCTCCAGTTCTCTCTAAATGATGTTGACTGTACCACACATCTTGACACACCACTTGTCACCAGTCTCCATCTGGACACTGAGCCACTGTTCTCTGCTCTCTAGTTCTGATCTCGCAACCAGTTCCTTGTCCATTGAACAGACCTCTCATGAAATCCATATATTTCCAGCTTGGACAGAATGATGTTATGGGCGACCATGTCAAAGGCCTCTGTATGACAAACATTAAAGTAAATCAATTTTTTTCTAAAGTCCATTCCGAAACTCCCCTGGCAGAGGTTTTATTTGTTCTCTTGTTTCCTGTCATTCATTACCAGACAAGACCGGCACCTGCCTCTCTTCTTCTCCTCAGGAAGTTGTACAGAGCAATGAGGTAACCTCTTGGCCTCATTTTCTCCAGATTAGTCCACTGAACTGTCCTCAGTCCTCATAGGACAAGCTGGCCAGACCTTTAATCAGCTTTGGTGCATTGATCTGAAGAATGTCAAGTAACTTAACATCCTTTTTGTATTGTGGAGCTCAGATACCATCTTTTTTTATAGTTTTCTCTTAGATTTAGAACAAGGCTTCAGAATATGTTATCCCTGTATTTTAGTCAGGGTACTAATATCCCAGAAATAAACTGTTTCTCATTCTTATCTTTACAGATATCATTTATATTTAGGTGCCTGTCACTATATTGACAAGCATTCTTTAGAACCACTCTGATGGCAAGGGTAAGAGCAAGAGCCATCCTATTAGTACCTCAGCAATTCTGTTCTCAAAGAATTTGAATTAATAATAAAAGCCACAAAACTTTGCTTCCATTACATTCATTAGTTCCATCAATTAATATATTCTGCCAGAAAGAAGATAATACTTTCTCAAAAAGTCTTAGCAAGAGATGATTTAGTGATTATTCTAAAAATATACTGGTAAAATAATTAGAAACAGCACTTAAAACCAATAAGATTTCTAAAATTTGAGATTTTCTCTGGCATACTTTAAAGACATATTATCTAATATTGGGGTTTTTTGGTTTTTTTTTTTTGTTTGTTTTTGTTTTTGTTTTTCATCAGTAGAAGATCAGGACTGTCAAACTGATATCAGTGGAAAATTTAATGTGTCCCTATTTATTGGCTTCTTAATTTGAATTGCTTTCCAGAAATGATAATGGAGAAGCAGCATTTGGCTCTTTATCATCATTGGTAAAAATGCATAACTAATGATGGTGACAACACTGGCAATAGTAATTTGTAGCAGATAATTATCAAATAGTGCTATGGTGCTCTTTTTATCTACATAAAATATGTAGCTTTCAGGAGCCCAGGAATGGTTACACCATAAATTATTTTATTCTATTTTAATTTAATTTTATTTTATTTTTCTCTAAACAGGCAAATTGAAATATCAGGGCTTGAATCATGTCATTAGGTTTGAGGGTTAACTCTCATGGAAAACACTAGATGGCCACTCTAAAATGCTTCTGGGTAATTTCCAGTTTCTTCAAAGGGAATTGTGTGCTGTAACCAAAGTCTGATGCCAACATAAGTAGTACAAATGTCCACCTCCCCAAATAATCAGAACCCAGTATAACAATCAAACCTATGTTTTGCTGTAGAGGAAATTCAGGATTCACATTTGTCAACTGCATTAACTTAATATAGTCTAATTCTCTGACACTTTTGCCTGCTTTGAAATATTTCAGATAATCTTGCTTCTGTCCTCTGTACATGTGACCCAGTCAACTGCCTGAATTTCAAATTTATTTAGTAAAAGCAAACAATGATTAAGTAGAAATATTTATCTAAGTTTTGTTATCAGTAATTTGTACAGAATTAGTACAACATTGATATGTTAGTAAGATGAACATCCGTCTTACTTATGAGAAGTCTGTTCTGATTCCTTATATTGAAATAAATATCAGATCTTGCTATCTGAAGAACCACAGTGCTCCACATATTAATTTTATAATTGAAATAACAGCTTTTCTTATAAGCTACAGTTATTTTGTATCCATCATAATATTTTTCCCTTTTTCTCCAAGTAATATTTTTCATTTTAAATTAAAAAATAAAACTAAAAGAAAAATTCCTTCTGATGATTCATGAGTTTTTAGAAATGCTTCCTTAAAGTAAACACTGTTAAAATGCAGAGTTGTTGTTCCAATGGTTCAGTTCCAGATCATTTGACTGAGAGTCAAATTAACAGTAAGTAGATAAAACAGAAGTCATTAGAAAATAAATATGAAAGTTTCTTCTTAATACAATAAAAATAGACAAATTTGATATATGTCAAAGTAACTTAAGAGACAATCTTTGTATTATATAAAAATAAGCTTTATTTAAATATATATAGACATGTAATAAACATTTATGGGATCATTAAAACATCTATCAAATTTTCTGTCTTCTGTCAGTTCAGCAAAAACAGATTATCAGAAAAAAACATAATGCTATGTGTAAAGACTTTTAATCATACTTAAATGAATTACACTGTTCCCTTCTTCGAACATTTCCTTCTGAGCACTTAAAACATCAGTGAGTAAATTAAAAGAATGATTTGATTTCCAAGAATTCCACCTTGTCCTTTCAAAAATGAATTGGCCTCCTTTCTGTGTTTTATAAGCAAAAAGATAATGTTTAAGGCTGATTTCCAAAGAGAACTCCAAATTTTCATTGGCATTTTTGATACTGCATGTGATTATTTGCAAATAATAGTAGATGTTCTCAAGCACTTAGATGTCTAAATACCAGATTGGGTCCACTTGTCATGGTTTTGTAATTTTGCTATCAGTATCAGTATTCCACATCATAACATCATGTAAAGTATGGATACTTCTATTGAATGTGCAGTCCACAGAAGAAGACTACATATCCCATAGAACAACAGGGTTAATGATAAGTCACGGGACCAGGACGCTGTATAATCTCGTTCCCAGGCTGGAGTGCCCTCCTTCTTCTCTCGAACTTCTCGGAGAGTGGGAAGCGTTCCAGCCGTGTCGCCTAGAGTTCACAGTAGGCCTCTCGGTTTTCGGGGACTCTCTCTCTCTGTTTCGTTCAATTTGTTAGCCTCAATTATATTATATTGTGTTATCTTGTATTTCGGTATCATATTTAGTAAAATAATGTCGCTGTTTTATCCCACTCCCTTTTTCCCCCTCCTTTCCGGGCCCCGGGAGGGGGGCCCACGGGGTGGCTTCCCCTGTCACGGGCATAGGTAAATCTAAGTAACCCGTGACACCACTAAAGTACTAATTAGACTCAAATGCAAAATAAAATGAGCTCTTGATTAAGCACAGATTTAAAAATTCAAGCACAGAAGAGGAAATTGAGCTACAATGCTAGAAAAATGAGAGCAAAAATAATATATCCTTATACAGTAAATCTCCTATTCTATTATTTCTGTCTAGCTGCAGTACTTTTATTTAGATGTTCCAGTTAACAATCTCCATCCTAAATTTCTTCCAAGAAAATAATAATCCTAATTATTATAATAATAAAACTTAAAACATAAAAAGTCTTGGCATTCCCATAGGACTGTGCAAGATATTAACATGAAACAATTTTCCCACAGATCTCAGCAAAGTGAGCAAGAAATTAGATCGAGCAATTACATGTGATGTTTTTATTGCCTTAAACCTGTAAATTTATTGGCATTTCTGTAAAATGATTTTGAAAGTTTCCATTCAATCTCAATAGCACTTTATCCTGTATTCATGTGATTAGTATAGCAAAGATAATGAGAAGAATCAAATCACTGTACACATCTCCCATTTCATTGTTTTATGAGACATAGCTTATCTCTTCAGGTTAATCCTTCGATCTCCAAATGTTTGTCTTGTATGTCATCCACTTTCTTCTCTGAATCATCTACTATATGATCCAACATATTAATTTATCTGCCAGTGTTTCAAATGTTTCATCCCCTGTAATCATTTTGAAAGAAAATGTTCCAATTTCTCATTTTGGAGATTAATTTCTAAGGATATTTTGTATTATTGCATGATAACAGATCTGCTTTGAAAACAGACGGTATTAGCTCATTTGAATATCAGACTTCAAGGAAGTGATCGTAAGTTTGTTGTTGTTTGATATCATCCTGGTTACTACATATACTACCTAGCAACAGAATAATATTTCCTAGTGAAGTCATCATTGGTCGTGACAACATTCAGATGATAGAAAGCTGGTCTGAAGGAAGATTTAAGATGGCAATATGAAGGAGACTAAAAAACTTAGAGAAGTTATACTGACTTCTTATTGATTATTTCAGAAAATCCTCCCTCACTTTCTCACTATTGTCCTTTCTCTAAGGGCTTATTGCACTGACTTTCTTCTGACCATTTCCTGAATTTGCTGTCATGCTACCCCAACCACTTATTCTCATAGTTTAAAGTATGCTGTGCAAGTATAAGGGATTTTTTTTTTCTTTTAAATTTCTTTCATTGAATAACATTGAATTGTTAACTGGAACTTTTAGTGGTAATATCATATTTTCATGAAAATGTCACTACAATACTTCACAGGCAAATTTGGAGCTAAGGCAGAAGAGACAAGACTCATTATTTTAGACAATGCAATCAACTAATGATCTGAGATAACATGAATTTATTAAAGCAGGCATGGGTGTTAGCCTTCTACCTTATTTACCATTGTCAGCCCATGCCAGCCTAGCATCTGTCCCTGGAACACCAGCCCTTGGAACAGGAGAGAAGCTACCCACTGTAGCATTGCCTTATCACTTCCTAGAGGCTGTTCTGGGGGATAAGAGGAATGTGAATGAAGGGAGGGGGAAAATGGTAATTGTGACTCCTGAAGGTTTTTGTTTTGTTTTATCCCATGACAAAGCATTCCTGCTATCTCACCAGGTGTAATTTATATGAAAGACATATTGACAGCCACTACTTCTAAGCATTCAAATCCCAAAAGTAACACCTCATGCAGTATGATCCACTGAAGACTTATCTCTGAATTTGTGAAATATTTGCATGCTGCCATAATCTGACACAGAACAAGGAATTGCTGTATCTGATTTGGATGATGGATATAATATGTAGGGATCCATCTACAGCCCTCTTAGCTTCCTAAAAATATCCTGTCTTACCTTCTCACTTTCTACAGTGTGTCTGTGGCTGGTAAATCCAAATTTAAGATGGTTTTATATTCACTAGCTGATGGTTACACTCCATTAGGTTATTACTCTACTGTCTGAAAGAGCAATTTCACATAATTCCGTGATTCTGTGATTCTGTAATTTGTAAGGTATACAGGGCTTGATCCAATGACACAAATACAAAGTACATTTTCCACTGAATTCAACAGGCTTTTCCCATTCATTGTTGACTGACAATCTGGCACAATGAGTTCAAATGGAAATGGAAATACAACAGGGCCTGGTTAGCAGTATGTGAATAACCTGTGGAAAATGTAAAAGGTTCCAACTAACTAAGAGATTGCCAATATTCTCAATTCTAAAGTCAGAATAAATGCCATTATAATCAGCTAAAAGAAGAAATTAAGGAAGAGTATTGCTCTTAATCCAGCAAAGTAGTTTAAACACAGTTTTCTATTAAGTTTGTATTCAAAACATTTCTGTAAATAACCACTATTTTTCTTTACAAATTATGAAAATTCTCTTCCTGGTATTTTCATTTGACACAATACTTGAAGACTTCGTCAGTGCAAGACCAAAGCTTCTCACTTGGAAAACTGCACTGAAACATGAAGGCTTTGTGCTTCAAGGGCACATTGATGCAGAAGCCTAGCACAGCATGATCATAAGATAAAGGAATTTGATGAGGTCATTCACCTTGGCGCAACGTTATCCAATAAACAGGGAAACATGAATAATTTACTTATGTCTGAGGCAGCTGATAACCTATAAATATAGACGTAAATAGAAATACGTCTCTGATGCCATCTGTTACTAAACACTGAATGAAATTATTATTGGAAGGTCATTCTAAAAGGAATGCTTGATACCTTTTGAACTGTAAGATGAAGCACTGCACAAAATGTTTCTCTTCAGAATGAGCTAATGAAAATAACCTTCCTAAAACTGAGTGTTTATGTGATTGCATGTGTGTTTTGTGTGTAGAACATCCATACTACACTATAACTAAAAACTTAATCTCACTATAAATCTATGAACAATTATTTTTCCACAAACAGAATTTTCAAATCTCAGTAACATTCATGGAGAATATTGCATCTGATCTTTCCTTGGAACAGAGAACATAAACATTTACTCAAAGTCTTTTATGTTTGTATGTATATAAATATATATGCATATTTGTGTGTTCCCTGGTGGCGCAAGTGGTAGGAATGCCGCGTTGCAACACCGGAGGCCCTGGGTTCGAATCCCCTCTGTGGCGCAAGTGGTAGAAGTGCCGCTCTGCTACACAGAGGCTCGAAACCTGGGGGGTTGGACTCGATGATCTCTAAGGTCCCTTCCAACCCACACGAAACTATGATACTATGATGATACTATGATATTTGTATATAAAGCTGTATATATGTATATGTAAAATTATACATGTACTAATAACTTACTCACTATAATATAGAGGTACAATCTTCACTTATCCAGGGTGACATTTTTCTAATTTATATCAATTTTGACTCTCTATATTTTGTTTCCATATTAACTGTAGGTCGTAGCAACACCCTGTACATTTTAGCTATTGCTCCTCTAAGCTAGGAGTGGACAGATACTCACTGTGCAAATACTTTGATATGGAATCTCAAAGGAAGTCCTGAACTGCAGAAGTGAAGATGATTTAGATTTTTGTGGGAGAGGTACTAACAGATGGAGGAAAGAGAAGGCATAACAACAGGAGCAACAGAAGAAAGAACAATCTGTCCTTATGTGTAACTTCTTTTTTTTTTTCCTCATCTTTGATATAGTGACATTTCATTTGACTAACAGCTCAGAAGACTTAAGTTTGAGGAATAACAAAACTAAAATAACTTATACAAGATATATTTTCATCTTTACATGCTCAGATTTTTTAATTAACATTAGTACTTAATTTCACCATCATAATATTAACATGAGTAATGGAAAAATGTCATTATACACAGTTCTGCACACAGAAAGATTGATTCTTTTCTGTACAAAACATTACTAAAACTAATTAAAAAAATGCATCTTGCACAGAAGAAGTTCCCTACTCTTTAGAAAACGAGCAATATATAGATAAGACAAATATCTGGTGTCATACAGTTAGATATTTGGAAGAAGTTTTATGCTCAGTTTTTACTGAATAGGAATGAATAGCTATTTTGTAAGTGCAGCACAAGTATCTTGAAAAGAGATTTTAAAAGGGATGGAATAATTATTTTGTGGATATTTTTTCATATAATGAGAATCCTTCCAAAAAGATATGGAAATATACATAATACTGCTTCTCAAAAAAAAAAAAAAAAAAAAAAAAAAAGAAGAATCAAGGACACTGTCAGAGAGAATGTAGAGACCATAGCTATATAAGTTATAAATCAGACTTTGAACTTTGATTAGTTTATTAAAAGTCTTAAGATTAAAAAACAATGAAAAACAAAAGGGATAAAAGGGATATGCTTTCTAGATCAAGATGCAGAAATCTTTTACTTTTCCTGTCCTGTTTTCTTGATTTAAACTATGAGCTTTATGTAGACCAAGCCATAAAAATAGCAAATAAATAAATAAATAAATAAATAAATAAAAATAGCAAAACACATTCATAGGTATAGATTTGTTCTGGGAAAGCCTGCTTGAATATAGAGCTATATTTTTAGGGACTGAAATGCTCAAAAGAATTCTGAAACAGAGCTAAAATTTTGTCATTTACCATTTGGCATGCCAACATCAACAATGTATTTTTAGTTTACAGCAGTGCTGAGCCCAGTAATTGGGCAGAAAGTTTTAGTTTCTTTTGCGCAGTATATTTTGTTCAGGGCTTTTGTTGAGACTATTGGCTATTTTCTTCTTTATTTTCTGTATCAGTAAAAACTTGTATATACATTCACCTAGATTAACATTTCAAAGAGAGATAAATACTGGTGGAAAAGACTAATAAAGTGAAAAACAAATTACTTTGAAGAGTCTATAGGTAAATTTCACTTTTGCTCCTTATTTCTAAAAGCAAGCTTGCTAAGTGGAAAATGTTGAGAGGAAAAGGAAGGGTTGCTGTCCTTGGAGAAGAAATGAATTCCTCCACAAGATGCTTTCTGTTGCATGAAATTTACAGGCAACAAGCAAGAAAATATCATAATGTTATAGCTTATAAAGTAGCACTCACTGCTGGCATGTTCAGTGATGTTGAAAATGTCATTCAGTTCAGCTCTGATTCAAGAAGCTGGTAGTCTCAAGGTTCCTCAGGCTTCCATTACTAGCAGAGTGATAGCAATTTGAGGTCAGAAAAGTCTTTACAATTGTTCTTAGATGCCATTTTTCTCCAAGGTTGTCTGCAGTAATTGTATCCTTATCTCTTTGCTGCGCTTCTGCTCTGTCCTACATTGCCATCACAGTGCTGCAGTTTTTTCTCCAGTTTTTGATATAGTGTGAGATACAGAAGATCAGTTAGCTCCTGAACTATATAGGCATGGGAACTTTCTGTGTAGGAAAAATACAGCATTGTTTACAGACAGGAAGCATTTATCTCTCCGCTTGAGGTCCTGTGTTTCATTTTTCCATCTATTTGTGACCCCAAGAGGAAAATTTGGCCACTAATATATTAAATAGTAAGGTTGCAGAGATTTGCTTTCTTTAGTCTCTCTAGGATACTACTCAAATTAGCTTTTTTGCAGAATCAGTTGTACTTCTGGGAAACCCAGAAACTCAGCTTAAATAGTAGTAGTGCTGTGCAGCAATTTAGATTTCCATTGGAGTTAGTGTTTATTCTTGTTTAGTTTTTCTTAGAATCAGAATAGTTTCTTCTTTATATTACTTTTTTTTTTACTATATATACTTCACCCCATATAAATTTGTAATAGAAGTATTTATTATAGTTAGATTCAGGAAAATCATTATTCAACTTCTGACTTTGAACTAAATTTTTTTCATGTTGTATTTGATGTCATTCCACATTATTCAAAATTTTAGGTGAATATCATAAGTAAATTGTCAGATTCACAGGGCAGGAACTGCATGTTCTCTCTTTTCCAGCAAATATTTAACACAATGGAGGTCAGTGCATCTTGAGACTCTACTAGGACACAAAAAATAGGTAATATGTGGCATAATTAAAATCTCTCTCTAGTCAGTGAAAACACTAATACCAACTTCAAGAACCCTTGTTCACGTTTTTGTTTTTCATTAAGGTAAACCAATCTCTGCTTTGACTTGTATGCACTTAAAAATACAATATGCAGTATTTCTGGGTTTTTTGTTTTTTTTTTTAGCTTTCTGATTCTGTACTTGTCTACAAGTCAAATCTTATTATATGTTAATAGTGATAAAGCATTAACAAGTGCAAAATAAACTCCTTCCATCTCCCTTTTCTTCATTATTTAATTTACTTTAATTTTATTGTTTTAAAAGCAAAGTCAAATAAATATGATAATCCTTCAACAAATATCAAAATTTAACAAGGATTAGCTTTCTTACAACTGTTTTGAATTGTATACTGTGGAAAATGTCTACAACCTTTAATTTAAATTGCTTGCCACAGAAGGTGTTCATATTACAAAGTGTGCTTGCTTTGCTTTTAATGGCTGCAGCTTGTTTTGCATGATATCAAATCAGATTTAACTTCCTGACATAAAACATTCTTTAAGAGAAAGTGAATGCGGATAAAAATGAAACCAGCTTAGATCCCAGGTCAGAATTTAGATTGTTGACAGTAACATCCAAAAATGCAAAGAAAAGCACATAGTACTTCTGTGTACAATATGGGGGGCAGGGAATATGGGGGACAGGGGCAGGGGAGGGGGGAGAGAGGGGAAAGGGAAAAAAAAAAAAAAAGAGAGAGAGAGAAAAAAAAGCACTTTGAATGTGACCCTCTAAATTATTGAAGATCTGGTGACTTATGAAAGTACAAAATATGGTCAGTTTTTATCTCCTATAAAGTCTAACGCATGAGAATATTCTTGTCTACCTGGGAAGAAAATTAAAAGAGAAAACATAATGCACAGAACCCTCTGCCCTTTCACAGTTTACTTGCTGCTCTTCATCAAAATAAGCTCATCAACCTTTAATCATTATTAGCATATAAAGTGTTTATAATCTGGTAAGGTACAGATTTTTTTTTCCTTTTCACCCATTCCTTCCTCTCTCAGTCTCTCCTCAGACAGAAAGTAGAAAATTATCCCCTTTGTAATCCTTTCTGTTTTGCTGGAATTGTTGGAGGGTTAGTAGAGCAGAAAGCATGCTTTAACTCCAGTTGCATCCACATGGAAACAGAAGCATTGACATTTCTGTGCTTTTGGTCTTAGCAAGAATTTAGGGAAGACTACAAGGGATAAATTATTTCTTGCCAGGCTTCTTAATCTTACTTGAATGTCCTCTGCTAAGCTGTTCTTCAGCATGGATATCTAGTTTTTAGAGGAGGCAACAGTATTTTCCCAGAGCAGTGCAGAGAAGTTTGATATGTTCTCCAACTGTGTAATACCAGGAAAGTGGCTGGTTAGTTTGTGTTCCATTTAAACATAATATGGATATTCTGCTTGAGGGAAGAATTCATTTAGAGCCATATGAGAGAGCTGCACAGAATTCATCTCTGGTTCTCATCAATTTCTCATAATCCTCTGAGCCTATATCACATTCAGTCCTGAATGTACTCCTTTGCCTGGAATGTAAACAAAAGCCAAGACATCCTTGGGCTAATTTCTGTTGTAGACAAATTAGGACAGATTTAGGTTTTGTTCAAACCAAAATATGCCTCTTTTCTTCTTTATTAAATGACTTTCAGCCCTAGAAATTTGCAGCTCACCAGTCCCCACTGCATGTCTTGCAATTCAAACCTTGCCTAAAATATTAAGCCTAAGAATAAACAAAGTCAGAGCCCTGGACTTCAGAAGCCCAAATCATAGCTGAGCTGTTTAAAGAATTAGTGGGAGAGATTCCCTGGGAAACTGTCTTTAAGGATGAAAGAAATGAGCAGAGATGGAAAATCTTTAAGGACATCTTCCTGAGAACTCAAGAGCTCTCCATTGCCCAGTACAAGAAATCAAGTAGAGGCAGGAAACCATCATGGCTGAGAAGATGAAGGGATAAGAAGGAAATGCATAGGAAGTAGAGACAGGGTCCAGGAAGAGCTTAGGGATGCTTTCTGGATGTGTAGGTTGTTGTATTAGGTGAAATACGGGGAACTTATAGGGTTGTTATGGGACAGGCCCTTCCCCAGAATTCTGGAAAAATCTTAGTGACATGTAATGCAGTGTCATTCAGTAGGTATAGGATTGGGATAGCCAAGGCATAAATGGAACTGAAAGGCAAGGGATGTGAAGATTAACAAGAAGTACATGAGAAGAGAAAGGCCAAAGAGAGTGTAGCCCTTTTTATAAATGAGAAAGGAGATCTGGCTTGAGCAGTTAAGGAGAAAGTTGAGGTACTCAGTAGTTATTTGCCTGAAAAATACTTTACTAGCAGTCAGTTCCCTTCACACCTCTCAAGACCCTTAATATCCAGGGAGATGTTGGGAGAGCAAAATCCTTCCTACTATAAATGAAGAACATGTTTAAGACTACCTGATAAAAATGAATGTGTACAAATTTATGGGGCCTAATGACTTGCATCCTGGGGTCCTGAAGAAAATGTTGTTGCCAAGCCACTTTTCATTAGAAAAGTCATGGCTGTCAGGTGAAGTCCATGGTGATTGGAAAAACGGAAATATCATTCCCATTTTTTAGAATGCTGGAAAGCAAAACCTGGGAAACTACAGGCCAGTGATCCTCACTGCTTGAGTTTTGAATACCTCTAGAGATGGAGACTCCTCAGCTTCTTTGGGTAAACCTGTTCCACTGTATGACCACTGTTACAGTAAATATATGTATATGCTTAAGCACAGTTTCTTGTATTTCAATGTATTTCAATGTATTTCAGTGTTCTCCCAGCTGCCTCTTGATCTGGCAATAAAAAGTACTGGAAAGAGCCCAGTTCCATACTCTTTACTCCTCACATCAAGTTTTCTTGTACATGGTTGAGATCCACCCAGAACCTCCTCTTCTCCATGCTGAATAAGTCTGGTTCTCAGACTGTCCTCAAAGGAGGGAAGGTTCAGCCACCCTATCATTTTATGGCCCTTTGCTGAACTCACCCCAGAATGTCTTGTTTATCAGGTACTGGGGAGCTGAGTAATAGACAATTTTTAGTGTATCTATTTCAGCAAGGTGGAGCAGAAGGAAAGAATCATCTTACTTAACCTTCTGAAAATATTTTGTCTAGTGTAGCTCAGGAAGCTATTGTCCTTCCACAAACAAACTTCCCAGCCAGTCATTCCCAGTCTAAACTGGTGGTCCAGGTGAAAGAATTTCCCTACAACTTCATGAGTTTCCAGTTGGTTCATTTATTCAGCGAAGGTGCAAAAATACAAAAGCAGTTGTAAATACAGAAGATATAAAAAAAACATAAAGTATCACATATATGGAGTTTATCTCAATTAGAAGATAATGTGGGTATAAGAATCCATTCATATAGACTGCCTGTTAATCAAGTTTGATAATGCACAACCTTCTTGTACAGTATTTGAATGAACTTTCAGCTATAATATGATAAACACATGTGAAATTATGTCTTGGGGCTATAAATAACAGGAAGCTGGATATAATGAGATCTATCTTCCATTCTATTCACAGAATTACAGAATGGTTGTTTTTGGAAGTGGTCTCATACAAAATCCATGTCTGAGTGTACGCATGTACACATCCAGAACACAGCGCCAAAGACCATGGTTTCTGAGTATCCCCACAGCCTCCCTGGACAACCTGTTTCAGTGCTCTGTCACCCACACAGTAAAGAAGTTTGTGATGTTTAGATGGATATCGATTTTTTATTATTTTTTTTAATTTTTATTTATTTTTCCAATTCACTGAAAAGAGGCTGGTTCTGTTCTCTGTGCATTCTCTACTCAAGTATAAGATTCCTTCTGGTCCTTTTCTTCTCCAGGCTGAACAGGCCCAGCTCTCAAGCTCTCATCACAGTGGAGGTGTTCTAGTCCCTTCATAATACTGGACTGTTTCCAGTACATCACTCACTCCCTTTTCATTTTGTCTTCTGATATATTGAGGATGCACTCTACCTCATTGTCTAGATTGTTAATGAATATGTAAAACAAGACTGGACTACTGTTGACCCCTGAGTACTCCACTTCTTATTGACTTCCAATTCATAATTTTATCTCCACTCCAGTCAGAGATTTAGACTTCTATTTTATAGTGTTTTGTTCTTGGATCCTTTTTCTCACACTCATATCAGCAGAGTCTGAAAAACAAGATGGCATGATTTTCTAAGACTTCATTATTGGCAAATCAGTAATTTCTTTACAATAAATAAATAAAATAAAATAAAATAAAATAAAATAAAATAAAATAAAATAAAATAAAATAAAATAAAATAAAATAAATATACACATTGAGGAAAGGGGTTTCTGTAGGTTGTTTTTCTCTTCTATCTTTGCTATTTGAGCAAGTCGTTCAAATATTGAATGAAGAAACCTTCTACTCAAAACTTTTACAAGATTGTTTCTATTTTAAACTCCAAGCTTGTCCGTGGTGGGGAAAAGTGACTCATGTACGTTTGTACAGATTTTATGTGCACAATAAAATACAGTGTACTCTTTGTTGGACATCTTCAAGGAGAAATTTGCAATGTCTCAGTTTAAAGGTTTAGTTGTTTTGTTTTTTTTGTTATTCTTTTTCATATTGGATTTATATGCCTTATATTGTAAAATCTTGTGCAAGAGGAGAAAAATAGGAATTAAATGTTTATTTGAGTGTATGAATTTGAAAACAACAGTCCTGGTTCTTTAAAAAATCTAGCTAGTGCTATTAAACTTTTCCCTTTGCAGCCTGAGAAGCAATGTAGGATCAAACAGTTTCCTTTTAGGACATGTAGTTTGGCCAAGATAAGTTCTTCCGTTCACTATCAGTACAAAATAGAAGTGGATATGAATCACTGAATTAAATCTTATGAAATTCTAAAAGCTTTTCTTCCAATAGCATTTACACAGCAATTTTTAATGCATAATCCAAAAGCACAAGAACAACTGCACTGGTTTAGAGTGTCTGATGCATTGAAACCATCTAAATATTAGGAATACTGAATTTTGAAATTCAGGAAGATGAAATTCCCTTGGGATCAAATCATAAGAACATGTTAACTTCCTCTTTTTTTTTTTTTTCTTTTTTTTTTTCAATTTAGTTTTTATTTAGTTTATAACCTAATTTCAAAACAGCTTTATAAATAAAAAATCACAGCCTCATGCAGTAGTCTCATACCTAGTTTTATTCATTAAAATTTAATTCAGCTGTAATGTTTAATAAATTTTCAAAGAAAATGACACAAAAGAGTTGTTTTCAGATGGCTATAAACTGGACTCAGTTCTGCATGGGTATATCATGTTGTTTTTTGTTTGTTTGTTGTTTTTTTAAGTTCTAAACCACTGAAAAACAAAAATTATGAAAGCACTATATGTAACGTTTATTATTTGCTCTTTATTTATTCATTTATTTTTTCCCCATTTCTGGATGGCTTAAACTGGATCTTTGTCTATCACTTTTCTGGATGGCTTATACCAAACCATTTTTGGTGTCTTCTGAAAAGCTCAGCAAAAGATCCAAAATACATTTCTGTGACAAAATGCAAAGTAATTAATATATATGTAACTAGTCCAAAAAGCTGACAAGTAGCCCCCAGCTTAGGTGCCTAGCAGCCTGCAGACAATCAAAGTGATACCAGAAAACATGTTAATGCCCAAGATTTGGCAAAGTAAATTTAAGAGGCTCTGCCATCTTGTCCTGAACCCATCACCTCAGGACCCCATCCAGCTTTAAACTGCCAGAATTCACAAAACCAGTGTCATTGGGCTGGTTCCCAAGGGAAAAAATCCAATATACACATTTTTTTGCACGTTTAACATACTAGGACATCTGCTGTCATAGTCAAAATTATTTTAATTGTAAACATATACCCTGGAGGAAAGGTCCCTGCCTATCTTTGCAGTAGTAGCTTAGAAATTAACAGAGAAGGACACAAGAAGATTGGTCCAGATTCTGAGCTAACTGCAGCCTACAGGGCTAAAGCATTTATTATACACCTCATGCAGTCACCACACTATTTTCAAATCAGGAACAGAAACACTCTCCACTTTCTTATCGAATCTATGCTACTATTCAGATAACTAAGTAAAATTCAGTAAGTGTGAAGGAAAGAAGCATAACTTTGAAGTCTAGTGGATACTGCATTTCTTTGTAAGTCTCTATCAAAATAAGGAATAACTGTTATGTCTATCTCCTGTGGGATCTGAGCTGGCTTCAGTATTATGCATCCAGATTCAATTAGGTTATTATTGCTGGGAAAAACTGGGCTTCTAGGCATCAAACTAGAATATAAGGGATTAAAAGTAGCAACTGGTCCTCATTACAGGTGTTGTACATTAAATTCAGCTGGCTGCTAGGTATCCACCTGGCTGTTTTCTCACTCCCCCTTGGCAGCATAAGAGGGAATAAAAGTAAAATTAAATCGCATGGATCAAGATAGGGACAAGGAGATATCATTTTTGGAAGATTAATTTAATTTATTACTAATTAAAATAGAGTAGGATAGCAAGGAACAAAACTAAAACTAACAGTGTAGGTGCTTCTTAAGTCAGTTCCTGCCAGAAAGTCTGTTCCAGCATACCACAGGCCACAGCTTCTGTCAGGAGTCTCCTCCTGTGTTGATTTCCCAAGAGCAGCAGTGTGGATATCTGTTCCAACTTGATCCTCCATGGGCTGCCAGAGAATTTCTTCTGTGGGGCCTAAAACAACTCTCTTTTTCTTTCATGACCTTGGTGTTAGCAAGGTTGCTTCTCTCGTTTATTTATTTATTTTTTTCTCAGTCTTTTCTCTCAGAGTTGCTGCACAGCACTTCTTACACTTTTCTAAACATATTATTATAGAGGTTCCACCAGCTTCTCTGATTGCCCCAGCTCTGACCAGCAGTGAATCCATTCTGAAACCAGCTGGAGTTTATTCTGCCATGAGGGCAGCCCCTGGTCTGTTCTCACAGAGGAACTCTCCAGATCTTCTAAAAAAGTTTTGTCCTTTAAACTCAATATAATAATTGAGAATGAACTTTTGAAAACTTGATTCATTTTCCAAAAGGGCGTTTCCTCCTCAAAAACTGGCAGGAAATTGCTATGTAGTAACAGCAAAAGTTAATTTCACCACTTCTTAGTGCATTTATTATTTAGGAAAATCTGTATCGCGTACCATAAACATAAATGGAGCACCATTCACACAGATTAATCACATAAATCTGATGGTAATGAAACCTGTATCTCTGCTTCAAGTGCCTCATTTATTTATTTATTTACTGCCAATACACATGCTATCCGTAAAATAATCTTTAAAATAATTATATATGTATGTTTAAGTAGTTTTTTCACATGTAATCTTGGATTTGTCCTTACCTACATTATAAAATATTATGTGAACACCCACCATCCACTCTTTTGCTGAGGTTTTTATCTCTTAAAAACTACTCACTTGTTGGCACATAATGTTGTTTCAGTGATGTACATGTTTTTTCTCTGTCGCTGTTTAGCAATCTTATGACATGTGCTAGTCACCTGGGACATGTGTTGTCTAGGAGCCAAATATTCCGTGTACTGCCACAAGCAGGTGGCAAACCTAATCAGGAGAAAACTCACTTCCTTCTAGCAACTTTTGTTAACACAGGGTATCATAAACATTATTACAACTGTTAATTCTGGATCCACACCACAGAAAACCAGACTTTTTTAGGAAGCTTCCTTGTAGTACTCTTCCTCTGCATGTTGCCATCAGAAAGCTCTTTGACAATGAATGAACACAGAGCACTGAAGCAGAAAAGCTTAATCAGCAGTATTTGACCTTGGATTATTGCCACTGCAGCCTGCAGGAAAGGAAATTGTAAACTTATCTTGGAGACTAGATACTGTGCCTCACATCTTGTCACAACGTCCAGTTTTTCACAAGGGAAAAAAAAAAAATACATACAGAAGACAAATATCAGAAGACAAATATAATAATTCTAGAATAGGATAGTTGAACTGTAGAAAAACATTTGTTTACACAAAATGAAGTTATCTAACTGGTAAAGTATAACCAATTGTCATTAATGCTCTCCAGAGATCAACAGTTCTTCTATCTGCAAATCAAATGCCGAAGTAAAAATGACTGTTAACTTAGATATCATTCATCACTGCCTTATAAGACAACATTTTCTTGTTATAGATTTGGATACTGGATAAATAAATACGTTTTTCAATCCTGAATCTAGTAGTGAATTACTGTCATGGTAAGATCTAACAATCAAAGAATTGCTCAGAGGTAAAGAGAAAATGATGTTCATATCAGAAAGCTGTTAAAGAAAGGAAAAGCGTCAGAACAAATTATTATTGATTTTTTCATGTTCGTCTTAAAATCAAATGTGCTCAGCACTTTTTGAGAGTACACTTGGTTAATAATAATAATAAAGTGAAATTCTGATTTTGATTTTTTAATGGCTTCATTTCGTCTGATTTTGAAGAAGCTGTTATAAAATAAAGGGAAAAGATCCAGTATTATAAACTGATAACATACTATGACTTCTTTTCTTATGTACTCTCACAGAGAAATAACCTCATTATGTTTTAAATATTATGATTTGACTAGATTAATCTGACTGAATGTTGGTGACTACCATGTTAAAATCACCTGAGAGTATTCACTGACAGTAAAAAGCTGATCAGTGTTGAAACAAAGATATAGAATCATAGAGTCACAAAGTTGGAAAGGACCTACAAGATCACCTAGTTCAACCGCCATCCCATTACCACCACAAGCTACTAAACTGTATCTTGTAGCTCCTCACCCAGATGCCTCTTGAACACTGCCAGGGATGGCAGCTCCACCACCATCCTGGGATATAATTCACCTGATTCTAACTTAAAGCTCTGCACTCAGTGGAATTAGATATGTGTCACCTGGGGAGAATACAGGGCTATTGTCTGGACTTGAAGAGATGGGATTAGGAAAGCCAAAACACGAATGGAACTTTACTTGGTGAGGGATGTTAAAAACAAAGAGTTCTACAACTACATAGGTCAGAAGACACAGGCCAAAGAGAGTGTGCCTCCTCTGATAAATGAGAAAAGACAGCTGGCTGCAACAGTTATGGAGGTACTCAGTGTGTTCGTTGCCTCGGTCTTCACTGGCAGCCAGAATCACAGAATCACAGAATTGTAGGGGTTAGTAAGGATCTCCAGAGATCACTGAGTCCAACCCCCCTGCCAAAGCAGGTTCCCTACACCAGGTCACACAGGTAGGGGTCCAGGCAGGTCTGAATATCTCCAGGGAAGGAGACTCCACAACCCCCTGGGCAGCCTGTTCCAGTGATCCGTCACCTTCACTGTAAAGAAGTTCTTGCGTACATTTGTGCTGAACTTCCTATGCTGAAGTTTCTGGCCATTTCCCTTTGTCCTGCCTCCACACACTGCTGAAGAGTCTGGCCTCACCACTTTGCCACCCACACCTCAGATATTTATAGACGTGGATCAGGTCCCCTCTCAGTCTTCTTTTCTCAGGGTTAAATAGACTCAGTTCACTTCATCTTTCTTCATAGGGGAGATGCTCCAGGTGCTTCACCATCTTTGTGGCCCTCTGCTGGACTCTTTCCAAGAGATCCCTGTCTTTTTTGTACTGGGGAGTCCAGAACTAGACACGGTGTTCCAGATGAGGCCTTACTAGGGCAGATTAGCAGAGAAGGATCACCTCCCTCAACCTGCTGGCCACGCTCTTTTTAATGCAATGGTATTGGTGAGCAAGAGGAAGGCAACTGATGAAGACCTGGACTTGTGCAGGGTCTTTGGCATGGTCTCCCACCACATCCTCATCTGTAAATTGGAGAGATATGGATTTTCCACCCTTGAAATCCATATATCTCCATATTTCAGTGGATAAGGAATTGGATAGGTCACAGCCAGAGGACTGTAGTCAATGCCTCTGTGTCCAGCTGGAGACTAGTGAGAAGCAGTCCCAAGGATCTGTCTTCAGACTGGTACACTTTTAGTGTCTTTATCGATAATATAGACAATGAGACTGGGTGCATATTCAGCAAAGTTGTTGATGACACCAAGCTGAGTGGTGCAGATGATAAAGCAGAAGGAAGGGATGGCATCCAGAGGGACTTTGATAAACTCAAAAAGTAGGCCCACGTGTATCTACTGAGATATCAACAAAATGAAGTACGAGTTTTTTCACTTGTGTTGTGGTAATCTCAGATACAAAGACAGAAAGGGAGAAAAACTGTATGAGAGTAGCCCGGCTAAGAACAACTTAGGGTTCCTGGTAGAGGAAAAGCTTAACATGAGACAGAAGTATGTGCTTGTAGTGTGGAAGGGCAATGGTACCCTGGCCTGCATCAGATGAGGGGTGGCCACTGGGGCATGAAAGGTGATTGTCCCTTTATACTCTGGTCTCATGAGGCCTAATCTGTAGTGCTGCATTCAGGCCTAGGACCTCAAACACAGGAAAGATGTGTAACTGTTGAAGATGGTTCCAAGGGGAGCACAAAGGTGATCAGAGGGCCGGAGCCCTGCTTCCATAAAGACAGACTGAAGGAACTAGACTTATTCAGTCTGAAGAAAAGAAGGCCATGGGAAGAACTTACTGCAGTCTTCCAATATTTAAAGTGAGATTATAAACAGGAGGAAAAAGTGAGATTATAAACAGGATTATAAACAGGAGGATTATAAATGGAGGACAGATAACGTTAAGACAAGGATGAATGGTTTTAAATTAAAGGAGGAGAGGTTTAGATTAGATGTCAGCGAGAAGTTGTTCACTGAGACAGTAGTGAGGTGCTGGAACATTTTGCCCAGAGAGGTTGTGTGCATCCTAAAGCCTGGAGGTGTTTAAGGCCAGGTTCTATGGGGCCACGGGCAGCCTGATCCAGTACTCAACTTAGCGTTTGGCAACTCTTCCTGTGACAGGGGTGTTGGAACTTGATGATTCTCAAGGTCCCTTCCATCCAAACCATACTATGATTCTATGATTCTATGACTAGATTAACTAGCCTTCCACTGTATATGATGGGAGATTAGACAAACATTTCCCAATGGAGACATCTACTTTCATAATGCATACAATTAACATACATTAATCCCACCCGCAGGTTAAACTATTTTTTTTAAAATATATTTTCCTTGTCATAATAAGTTAAAATAATTGTATTATAGCAAGCACTCCTGCTATTTCAGCATTTGTATATTTTGTGTTCAGTGTTCAAGAAATTACTGAAGGAAGATAAGATTAGAAATCCAACATAGGTTTGATCCTTTACTTGCTGCAATAAAAAGGAAACTTATGTGGTCAAGTCTTAAAATTGTTCCTTTAATGCCAAAGGAGCAGCAGAGTGAAGAAAGCTTTTTACATTTATGAAACAGTAAGGAAAGAGATAAAAGCTGTGCTTTTCCATGAGGAATAAGAAAAAAAAGAAAAAGAAAAAGAAAAAAGAAAAGAAAAGAAAAGAAAAGAAAAGAAAAGAAAAGAAAAGAAAAGAAAAGAAAAGAAAAGAAAAGAAAAGAAAAGAAAAGAAAAGAAAAGAAAAGAAAAGAAAAGAAAAGAAAAGAAAAGAAAAGAAAAGAAAAGAAAAGAAAGAAAAGCAGCTAATAAAGCCAGCAAAAACAGTCAAGCCACTGCTGTAGACATTTCCTCTTATTCTTTTAAAAATGATCTTAAGTACATGAGATACAGTATTTTTGAAGATTTCATTGAAAACTAAAACACTGTTCTGCTCTTAGGATTTTGTGCTGGTTGTTTACCTTCAATTGAATAGAAATCCATTAGCTACAAAGGGAATTGAGAACACAAAATTTAGCTGACGTGTACTGACTTTAAATATCTGTTAAGGTTGTTTATGGTTTTCCAATGAAAATCTCCACAGTTTTGTGGAAATGACACCTTCCACTTAAAGAATACTTTTATTGCATTTATAGTTGTAAAGATGATAAGTCTAATTTTGCAATGTGACCTTGATTAGATGTGCACTGTTTGAATTTTTGATGGTCTGAAGGCTCTAAGTGCTCCAATGACATCACCAGAGACTGTTTCCAGTCCTGTCTCCAAGATGGACTCATTTGTCCTGCAGTGTAGCTCTTTTATCCTTGTCTCCAATTCCATCTTCTTTTGTTCCCAGCTGGAATCCCAGAAGGACCATGGACCTGGTCCATGTCAGTGTTTGTCAATATTTGCTGTTTCCTGTCACTTCTTTTGTTGTATATGCCCAGCTTCTGTGGGACTTAGCTTTTCAGCAATAGGATAACATGCTCAGGGTCATTCTCAGGTCTTAGCTTGTCCATCTCACGAAGCTGCTTCCATTCAGTTTCTCAAGACAGTCTTTTAGAGAACCTGTGATGTGGTCCTTCAAAACAGGCATTAAAGATCTTTTGGATCATAAGATAACATATTTGATTAATTTTGTTAAATAATATCATTTTAACCAAAATATTTACTGTTAATGTTTCTGACACTTTCTAAAAAGAAAAACAATTAGGAAAAACAGTGCTGGTTCATTTAATTGTGTTTTGCTACTATGATGGAATGGAATTATATCACAGGTTTCTGATTTTATACATCATTCACAGTAAGAACACAATTTACAGTCATAAAGCTACTTCTCCTTCTAGCCATAGAGATTACAGTGTTTTACAGTAGCATCTTTTTGAACTAAAAACTGATTTTGAACATTTTAACAGAATTTTTTTTCCTGTTATTGAACATGCCCACCTTTTATTAAAAAACAAACAAACAAGAACAACAACAATAAAAAAAAAACAACAAACAGCAACAACAACAACAGGTGAAATCATCTCCTCGGGAACAATTTAACATGGGAATATAATTTCTATGTATGGAATAAATATCTGATACTATTTTTGATATACCTGGAAAAGATATGGAAAGGAGGAAATGATTCAGCAGATGAAGACTAGTTTTAGTGCAAATCTATTATCTTGTTCATACTTCAAACCTTGTGTGTAAGTATTCAAACTATCAAAATGCTGACATCCTGTTTAGATCCATAGAAAAGCTAACTGTAAATAGTATGATTTTTGTGACTTTAAGATGTATTTGCAATAAGTTGCAACACCAGTGTCAAAAAAGGAATGGTAATCTCGTGCAAAGAAATGCGATATGAGGAACAGTGATGTCTTTCTGTGCTGTGATCAACAAAAGATAAAAAGGCCTTGTCTTATTATTATCTATTAATTTAATTTCACCTAGGAAGAAAATACAAAGTGGGAAACAAATTTGATGTTACTTGTAATTGTTTTTTCTTTGATGGTCACTGTGTCAAAAAACTCTGTTGAAACTCTTCTTTTGATGGAGTGCCTTGGTGACATTTAAACGCTAGTAAAGAAAAGTAGGCTCAGAGAAGACTTATTAAAACAAGGAGTACATGAGGTTGGCCATGAGTCAGCAATGTGTTATGGCCAAGAAGGCCAGTGTTGTCCTGAGGCACATTAAAAAGATTGTGGCCAGCAGGTCAAGGGAAGTTATAAATATCTTGAGTTCTGGAGTCAAGTGGATGGAGCCAGACTCATTTTGGTGGCGTGTAGAGACATAACAGAGAGCAACAGGCATAAACTGGGAAACAGGAACACAGGAAGATAGAAACTAACACAAAGAAGAACTTCTTTACACTGAACAGCCTGCCCAGGGAGGCTGCAGTATCTCATTAACAGGGGATATTTGAGACCCATCTGGATGCTTTCCCATGTAACCTACTGTTAGACAAGTTCTTTAGCAGGAGGTTTGAACTTGGTGATCTCCAGAGGTCCTTTCCAAACCCTATAATTCTGTGACTCTATGATTCTGTGAAGGCATAAGAGGAAGGACCAAGAAGCAAAGGAAAACAAGCAAACAAAACAACAACAAAAACTCTTTTGCTAACCTAAGGATTTTATACTTCTACAACCAAAATCTGTAGAAAATATCAAATGCATTATATGTTGCAGAATATAAGTAAAGTGTATAAGATGTGATTACAAGCCTAGTTGTGTGCTTTCAATAACTGAGTGGATTTGGAACAGATTCCAACATATCTGTAAGGGATAAGGGAGAATATAAATGTTTAAGGTTTTGCTTGTTATTTCAATATACTAATTTCTTTAAGATGATGACACTGTTTATTTTTTTTTTTTTTAAGTTCAAAATTCTCTCCCAGCGAAAATCAAGTTCAAGACCACTTGATGAGACTATAATTCACATTTGCATTTTCAATGTAGAACTTTCAGCATAGCCAACAATTAGAAACGAAACACTTTTCTCTTGACAGCAACGTCAGCCTCTTGTCACCCTTCTGCCAGCTTCTAGATATTGATCTTCACCTATACTATCTATCAATTTGTTCATTTTCTTATGATCCTGTTAGCATTTTGTTGCTGTTGTTCACTTGGCATTGATTTTTCCTATAGCTCTGTTTTTGTTTGGTTTTGTTGTAGAGAGAGCAGGAGAGGGGAGATCATTGGCGCTTTCTTTGCCAGGCTTCATATCATTTTCTTTCTGCAAAAATTTCAGACATTCCCTAGGGCCCAAGTATCCGAAGTAAAACTGTGTGTATTGATGTATTACTTAGTTTGTGTTAGCAGTCCATCAATAAATTAGAGAGTGGGTTGGAAGGTAAAGTCTCACAGAGAATTCTGAGACATTTTATATTGATTACCTTCCACAGAATAACTTTGCTTTTACTTTATCTGGTGTGGGTAAAATTATATTCTCTCTGAAGCCACTAATACAATGCTGACTTCAAACATAATGGTTGAGATTCTGGCCACTCCTGAAATGGGAAACACTAAGGATAAGAAGTGCACAGGCACACTTGACTGTCTTAAGTAGATAGGCTCAACTCCTTCACTTCACAGGTGATCCACTGAAATCCATCATGGACAAATAATAAATGGCATTGAAAGATCAAAAACAATGGAGCAAAATTATAAATTTAACTACAAGCTGATCACTTTATCTCATAAATATAGCAGTCAAAGAAGGCCTCATTTAAAGCCTTTTTGTTGACATAGTATGTTTCACAGCAGTGATCTCCCCTTAGGCTGGGATGTCTCTTGAGAAATTACTGCTTGAGATCGAGATTTCCTTGAGATCCTACAAACTGCACTTGGTGAGTGGAACATTAATATTTAAAAGCACTTGATTTATATTAAGATTTAGCAAGTTATATATGCAGTAGACTAATCATGTTAAGGCATATAATCATAGCCTATAAATGATATCAATGTAGTTACTATAATAAAATAATAAACATCTGTATTTATTTCACAGGTGAACAATTTGTCAAAAAAGGATATAGTAGGGGACAGTCACAAAGTTCTCATTAAAATCTCTTCTCGTCACCAACTTATCAAGTGACCACATTGTCTACTGTAGTTCAAAGAATGGACTTTCCACTCATTAACTCATGTTGCCTATACCTGATTAAAGCTTTGTTCTTTAATTGCCTTTCGATAGTGTCCAGGATAATCTTCTTAGCTTTTCCAGATACTGAATATATACTAACAGCCTGTAATTTCCAAGGTTTCTCTTATGCCCTTCTGAGAAACTGGAATAACGTTGACTGGTCTCACAAGTTTTTTGTAAACTACTATGAGGGCTCCAGCTATAACGTCTGCTAATTTCTTCAGTACTCAGTTGTGAATCTCACCAGTTTGCAGAAATATACGAACATTCCTGCAAACGAATATACGAAAATTCCTGCAATATACGAATATACGAACATCAGCTGAATGTTCCTTTACAGAATCACAGATCACAGAATCACAGAATCACAGAATGACCCGGGTTGAAAGGGACCTCAAGGATCATGTAGTTCCAACCCCCCTGCCTGGCAGGGCCACCAAACATACACCTTTACTAGATCAGGTTGCCCAGGGCCCTGTCCAACCTGGTCTTGAACACCTCCAAGGACGGGGCATCCACAACCTCCCTGGGCAGCCTGTTCCAGGACCTAACCACTCTTCTAGTAAAGAACTTCCCCCTAAAATCCAACCTAAATCTTCCCTCTTTTAACTTAAAACCATTTCCCCTAGTCCTCCTACTGTCAGCCCTTTCGAAGAGTTTACTCCCCTCCTGGGAGTAAGTTCCCTTCAGGTACTGAAAGGCTGCAATGAGGTCACCCCGCAACCTTCTCTTCTCTAGGCTGAACAAACCCAACTCCCTCAGCCTGTCCTCATAGGGGAGGTGCTCCAGCCCCCTGATCATCTTCGTGGCCCTATGGCCCTTCGTGGCCTTTTACTGCTTCAGTGAGCACAGATGGAAAGTCACTGCTCCTCCACTCATGGTCCTCCAAATCTGAGGTCTAGGCAGACCAAGGTCTGTCATTATTTTTAAGAACTGAGATAATAAAAAGAGCCTTAAAGACCTTCATCTTTCCTCCTCCTTATTTTCTAGGTGAGCATCTGCTCTAAGTATCAGTACAATATTTCTGATTAATCTTCTCTTGCTGTTGACATGTTTGAAAATTCACGGTATTCAGGTGAAGCCCCCAGTGACTGGAAGAAATATAGCATCCATTTTTAAGGGTACAAAGGAAGACCCAGGGAATAATCAGCCTGTTAGCTTCACTGCGCCAGAGATCATGGAACTGATCTTCCTGGAAGCTCTTCCAAGGTACATGAAAGACAGGAAGTTGATCTGAGACAACTAGCATGGATTTACTAAGAGCAAGTCCTGCCTGACCAGCCTAGAGATGGTGCAATTACACTGATGGACACGGTAAGAACCACTCATGTTATTTATCTGGATTTCAGTAAGGCCTTTGACATGGTTCCAATAACATTCTTCTCTCCAAATTGTGCACATATGTATTTGATGAGCAGACTGTGGAATGGACAAGGAACTGGTTACAAGATTGTACCAGAGAGTGATAATCAATGGATTCATATCCAGATAGTGATCAGTGATGAGTGGTGTCCTTCAGGGGTGAATACTGGGCCCAACACTCTAGAACTTCTTTATCTTTTTTGACTACATCAACAGTGGGATTGTGTGCACCATTGGCAAGTTTGCTGATGACACCAAGCTGTGGGGTGTGATCAATAGGTCTGAGGAGCAGAATGCCATCCAGAGAGACCTACACAGGCTGGTGGATATAAAGATGGAGCACAGCCATGCCAGAAAAGGATTTGTGGATACTGATGAATGGGAAACTGGACATGAGCCAGCTGTGTCCTCATAGCCCAGGAAACCAATCGTATCCTGGGCTGCATCAAAGGAAGCATGGCCAGCTTGTCAAGGGAGGTGATCCTGCCCTTTCTACTCTGCACTGGTGAATCCTCACCTGGAGTACTGCATCCAGTTGGGAAGTCCTCAGTACAGGAGAGACATGGTTCTGTTAGCATGTGTTCAGAGAAGGGTTTTTAACAGGAAATTATATTTAACACTTTAAGAATTTTCCAGACTTTCTTGTTGCTGCTTTATTATATTCACAGTTTATGACTGGGAATTTGAAATATTCCATAAGGGTGACAGCTACTTTGTCATCTGTCCCCTTAATTCTGAGACTCTCAACTGTGTCATCCCTAACAACAAGGACTATACAACCTAATGTCTCATGTATTTACGGCGCACCACTTCCACCTTAAGTGCTCTACATGTTCTTCTTGAACAGCTGGTAGTTCTCCATCCTAACACTCTCGTTATGGGATTCCTGCCACCAAATCTCTCCAGTATCAATGATATAATATTTCTCTGAATGCACAAAAGATTCTAGTTCATGTCATATTTTCCTCATACTGCATGTATTAGTATGCAAGAATTTCAGTTGTGTTCCTGAGTCATCAGTGCTTTCATTAGCCTTGCTAATCTGAAATTGTGCCATACTTAAACTGAGTGTTTATAACCAGCATTCTCTTTTTCTGTTGATCCTAGAACCTAACTCTGTCAGCTTATCTGTCCTTAAACCATTTAAACAAGATTAAAACTTATATTTCCTAAACATTAAATCAGATTTCTTTTTAAATTTATACTGGATATTCATTTTCCTTTCCTCTTAAAAGTGAAGTCTTTAGCCCCTGAAGAAGTAAAGAACTGAATTCCTTTGAACTCACCCTCCTACCCATGAAGCTCAATAGCTTGGAAGATATGACCTACTTGCCTTGAGACCTATCATTAAGTTGAACCAATTTTACTCAAGCTTCCATCACACTACTTTTTCCAAACTAGCTGAAAACAAGCTGTTAGATCCTGGATGCTGGAATCAGCAGCAAAACAATCCAGATGTCAGTGTCAAATTACTGTACAGGATAACATCTTTCTCAATCCTCTCTTCTGTTTCCTTCTTATCTTCACTATAGCTGGTGCTCTTTGACAGATACAGGAGGGAGTATTAGGCCAAACTTAGGGGAAGTGATTTCTGTAGCTTAGGACAATGAGATGGGAGTCTCTGAGACAGATGAGATAGCAGAAGCTAGGATTAGAGTTAAAGGAAAGATCTGTGATAATTTTACTGCAGTGACAATATACCTCTCTACATAAAGAAAAATGTTCAAATACAGGAGAGTGCACACAGTATGTATCCAGAGTAATTCTTCAGTTTTGAAAGCAGAACTGCCATAATCCTGGCACAGCTGTGAAATCTCCCACCCTCACTGACTGACTGACTGACTGTATATTTCTCTCTTCTCTTTCTTCTACACATCAACATACTCATTCATTAATCTGGAAAAGGGTAGATTTAGATTAGATATCAGGAAGAAATCCTTTTTTGTGGGGGTGGTTAGACACTGGAACAGGTTGCCCAGTGAGGTAGTGAATTCCGCCTTCCTGAGAGCATTCAAGGCTGGATGGGGCTTTGAGCAATCTGGCCTAGTGGGAGATGACTAGAACTAGAAAGGGTGGCTGGACCTAGATGATCTTAAAGGTCCCTTCCAACCCAAACAATTCTATAATTCATTAATCCTAATTTTCAATTGTCTCTTTGAAAACTCTCGTTACCTATCATGGCACAAACAGTGACTAAAGTCTCTTTGGAATGTACTTGATATTGAAATCAGATAATTATGGCAATTTAAATAAAATCCAGTCAGGTTTTTTTGTTTGTTTGTTTGTTTGTTTTTTAGAAAATGTCATTCTTCCACCCAGTTTGAATGGGTTGCTTTGAGAGAGAGGAGAAATATAAACATTTGGACAGGATGGATTAATACATTCCTTGTTTGTGACTTCACAAAAAGCCCAAATACAGTCTGTGTTTGAGATCTCAGAATAGAATATCTTAAATGGATAATACTTACAAGACTACTATTCTAACACTATATTTTCTGTTAAAAGCACTTGAAGGGAGGATGCTTTATCAGTCTCATTCAGAAACTGGATTTAGAGATCAGGTTTGAGGACAGTGATCATGTCAGAGGCATAATTCCTGCTTGAAAAGAAGGAAAAACAGGAGCTAAGGATTTGGTGTAGTTTAGGTATTACTGAAGATAGTCTCTCATCTTTTCACAACCCCCTTTCTCATTTTAAAAAAATTCAAATCTCCGCAGTCAGAAAGTCGTAATTTTGTAATTTTACTATCAGTATTCCACATCATAACATCATGTAAAGTATGGATACTTCTATTGAATGTGCAGTCCACAGAAGAAGACTACATATCCCAGAGAACAACAGGGTTAATGATAAGTCACGGGGCCAGGACGCTATATAATCTCGTTCCCAGGCTGGAGTGCCCTCCTTCTTCTCTCGAACTTCTCGGAGAGTGGGAAGCGTTCCAGCCGTGTCGCCTAGAGTTCACAGTAGGCCTCTCGGTTTTCGGGGACTCTCTCTCTCTGTTTGTTCGATTTGTTAGCCTCAATTATATTATATTGTGTTATCTTGTATTTCGATATCATATTTAGTAAAATAAGTTTTTCCTCCTTAGATTGTCGCTGTTTTTATCCCATTCCCCTTTTCCCCCTCCTTTCCGGGCCCCAGGGGGGGGGCCCACGGGGTGGCTTCCCCTGTAACGGGCATAGGTAAATCTAAGTAACCCGTGACACAAGCACACATCACAAAGATATGACATAGGTAGTGTTCACAGAATCATTGAATCATTAAGGTTGGAAAAGACTTCTGAGATCATCTAGTCCAACCATCCACCTAACAACAGTCCTGCCTACTAACCCATGTGCCTTAGTACCATTTTTACAAGTTTCTTGAACACCTCCAAGGATGGGGATTCAAGTACCTCAATGAGCAGCACATTCCAGTGCTTGACCACTCTTTCACATAAGATGTTTTCCTAGTATCCAGCCTCAACATCCTTGGCACAATTTGAGGTCATTCCCTCTTGTCCTATCAAGATGGCAGTCTCACTCCTGTGCTGCAAGATAAGCCCTCAGGAAAAAGTGGCATGGATGAACAGGGCGCATTTCCTGAGGTTCCACGAGAAAAAGAGAATCTTCCTTCTGTGGAAGAAGGGATGGGCAACTTGAGAATAGTACAAAGAAGTTGTTAGGAAGTTCAGGGAGAAAATTAGAAAGGCAGATGCTCAGTCTGAACTCTACTTGGCTGCTGGAGTAAAAGAGAACAAAAATCATTTTTACCAGTGGATTCCAAGATCTTCCTATGTTGGTTACGCCCTGCTGGGTTGTCCCTCCAGCATATGTTGAGTTGGTTAAAGTCTTACATGAGGACTAGGGCTTGTGAACGTGAGGCTTTTCCTATTATCTAATATAGGGGCCTCATATTCTTGTTTTTAACTTTATAACTGCTAACAAATATTTAATATCTTGGCCATAGGGATTTTATATCTGCCATAACAACTAATTTGTCATAATTGTATTTGGTAGAAATAGGACATGCTTCAGCTATGCTAAAACTTATACAGGTAATGCCATATGACTACACACTTTTTATTCAGAAATTTCAGTGTAAGCTTCATTTAGGAATTTAATGCTATTATTTAATTATATATATATAATTAAATATAATATATAATATATATATATATTTACTTTCTTTTCATGGTTCTGATTCCCATGGATATCTTCAGCTGTGCAGAAAGTTGTCCATTCTTGTACCCACAGAATATACAAATAAGCAGATTTTGAGTTTTCTGTGGTCCTGATGCCTTGTGTATACTTTCTATGGTGGACAAGTTATGCCACAGTGACAAAACAGGATGCCAGCATGTCCCTGCTTTTCATACAAGGTGTCTGGGAGAAATACCATGAAACAGCCTGTCTTTGACCATTTTTAAGGTGGAAAGTTTGCAACCTGATATACTTAAAGCACATGTGATTGGTGACAAGAATATGCAAAAGAAAAGAAAAGAGAGGGCAAAGAGAGATGTCTGTAGTTGCACCTGACAGGTATTTTTGGATGCAGACTGAGACAATGCACAGTAACAGTATGTACTGTTGCCCACAGGCTGCTGATAGTAAATGTATGTCACACATTAGTCTGTCCCCTGTGGACATACGAATAGACTTCTGATCAAAGAATAATGTTAGCTTCTTTTATTTCTCTTAGGGCAGAAGGGATTCAGTTAACCTTCAAAATAGCAGTTTTGGAGTAATTGAGGCACTTTTATGTCAAGAAATATATGTGAGAATTCAGTAGAAAAGCATAACTCAGGTACTCTTAAGCTTTAAGCAGTCAACTGCCTGTTTACTTACATATTTCTGTAGTCTTCTAATGCCGTATATCCTCAAGACTGAAGAACTGAAGTTGGCAAGGGCCTGCCTTCAGCATCACACTTAGGGAAAAGCTTACCTATAACTTTTTTTCTTTTTCTTTTTCTTTTAAAGTCCTTTCTTTGTTCTTTGCTTGACCAGTATTCTTCAAGATGACGCACTCAACTTGGGTGTGGTCACTACTGCCCAGACTGCCTCCAATCTTAACCTCTTTAACAATCTTAATGTCTGCCTTGGTGAGCACCAGGTCCTGCAGAGCTTCACCACTAGTTGATCTGCCCAATTCCTGAACCAGGTCCTGCAGAGCTTCACCACTAGTTGATCTGCCCAATTCCTGAACCAGGAAGTTATCCTCTACATATTCCAGCAGTGTCCTGAATTGCTTGCATCTCATTGTGTTCTTTTTCCCAGCAGATATCCAAGCTACAGGTCACAGTAATTGCTGACAACTAATTGAATATTCATCTAGTATGATGGAAAATATGTAGAGTCCTCCACATGCATCTCTGTTATCTCAGTATCTTTTATCTCTCATGACTTGCTGTTCCCTCTACTTCAGTAGTTTTCTCATTCTTATTCTACTTCCAAATCTTTACTTTCAAGCAACCCTTTTGCATAAGGGTGCTGTGAAGGATAAATATTTTGCTGAACATATTAAGATCACTGAGCTACACAAAATATTTTTATTTTTTCACTTTTTCTACCCCCTTGTATGGTAATATGGTTTATTTAAGGACTACATGCCTATAAACAAAACAGCTTAAACCTTCTTTATCATATTTCATTATTACAAAACAGTTTATTTTAGAAAATTGTTTTCCTTTGACAGTAGGATGCCTCCCATTGAATTAGAATTTAATAGAAAATAGCCCCAACTGTGTAAAGACCATATAAACACCAATTTAGGTAGGATGAAATACCTTGGGCTGTTTTATTTTAACTTAAGAGCAATGATTTTCTAATGTCTGTCCCAGACTGCCTGCATAGTTTCCCATTATTCCATTGAAAAACTGATGGTGATAGCAGAGATTTCATGTCAGTAAACAGAGCCATGATTTCATGGACAAGTACATCAGAAATGATAACTATTCAGTTTATATCCTATTAGTTTGAAGATATATAGGCAGAATCAGCTTGGGAAAAAAAAAAAGAATGTACTAAAGACAATTTTATATTGCTAGTACAGGACTGAGGATACTGAGTGATCTAGTACCTCAGCTCCTGTGCTGGTGTGCACTAGAGTTTACAGAACTGCATGAAATGAACTCTAAAGAAAAATGGAGTTGTTTTGTTTTTTTTGGTTTTGTTTTTCTTTTTTTTCTAACTACGTTAAAAATTTTAGTAGATTTAACATTCTACTTCAAAAGGAATTAGCTCTTTGTCCTGAAAGTGGCCCTATAGTAAGTATTAAAAAGACTATATACACTTGGCTCGGGATCAGCTTTGACATACAAAGAATATCATTCACTAATATTCTTAAATAAGTAAATCTTGTGCCTGCTGATGTCTAAGTACTTTTTGTGCTCAGCTGCCTTGTGCGATATAAGGATTATGTCAGGGAGAAGTAGAGGGGAAATTTGTCAAGCATGGCATGACCTAAAGGCCATAGAAAGCAAAGAAAGTTCTATTCATTTGGTCTGGCATTGAATCAGGCTATTGCTTCATCTAGTAGATACCAGCAGAGCTTAAGAATTGTTTACCTTTCATTGCTGTCAGTAATTTTTGTAGCAAAACAAAACAACAGCAAGGTAAATAAGCAAGCAAGCAAACAAACAAACAAAAAAACCTGCTAGAATGAGATATCTCTTTATGCATATTGCATCCCTTAGATGATTCTGGTTTTATGCTAACAATACATTTTTGAGTTCTTAAGATGTTACACTGAATAACAGAGCAAACTGGTAGAGTTATAATTCACAAAGATTTTGAACACTTAATGAAAATGCAAATTTTAAAACCAAGCATAAAGAACATAAGCTCTACTGACTAACTGCCACACATTTATATTTGCAAAAGGCAAGCTCCTTTATTGTAATTAGGAATTCACTGCTGTGTGAATCTGCCTTTTAAATCATGATTGTGAATGCAAAATTACTGACAATAGTTTCTCACACATGTACACTTAGGCTTTGTAATTATTGTTTATATTTTATTTCTATGGTTTGGGTTCTTGGAGAAGATTTTTTCAACAATGAAAAAAAAACAATAATCATTTTGTTCAGTGGTTACAAGTGATTTTACAGTATTTTAAAGCCGAGTTCTCAGCTTATCTCTTTAATTATGCCATAGTCAACAGCATTGCACATAGTCTTAAATGCATAACTGATAATTCCCAGAAAACTCTGGGGATATTTTGGCTGCAACCTAAGACCAAGATTTACAGGCCTACAGTTATTCATTTAAATCTATATTAAAGCTCAGAGATAAATATGTCCTCGCTTTCACTCTTCCAGATCATTTCTATTTAATCATGATCAATGACTGTCTTCAAAAGACAAGTCACATTTAAATAAGAGTATCAATCAGTATTTTAAAATCTCATCAAATGCTTAGCTGTGGCCTAAAAGTTTGAATTGTCTTTCTGTAGTTTAGCCTGAACATCACTACAACCACCTTTAAGAAACAGAACTGTTTTGGCTAAAATCAGTGGCACCTGTGCCAAGGTTTTTTGTTTTAGTTATTGTTTTATTTTGTTTTGTTGTTTTTTGTTTTGTTTTTAATTAATATATATTCTTAATAAGAGATCAAATATTCAATTGAGCTTTATTTAGGTGTCTGGCAGGATATTAGTATTTAAGGATCAGTTTTCATCTGTACTTCTATATTTTATAACCCTTTACAATTCAATCTGTCAGCTTCCCCAGATTCATAGATTGCCCCACTAGAGGATTCCAAAGCAGTGTTTGTCAGAGCTCTCTGACACACCTGCTGCTGGCAAACCTATCCATTTGATGTTTGTATTCCATTACAGAGACATATGACCTTGAAAACTGATGTTAGGCTGTGGCAGAAATGTTGAGAATTTCAGGTAGAAGCAAGTAACTGTTTATGATGGTGGTGGCAAAGAATCCAGTATGAGCAACAGAAAGCTTCTTAAGTAGAAGTATAGAATCATAGAATAACAGAATTACACAGGTTGGAAAAGACTCAAAGATCATCAAGTCCAACTGCAGCCTAACCATAGTACCCTAACTTTAACAACCCTCTGCTAAATCATATCTCTGAGCACCACATCCAAGTGGTTCTTAAACACATCCAGGGATGGTGACTCAGCCACCTCCCTGGGGAGCCTATTCCACTGTTTAACTACCTTTTCTGTAATGAAGTGTTTCCTAATGTCCAATCTAAGCTTACCTTAGCAGACATTACACGACTCATAGCATGGTTAAAGATCACTGAAGTTTGTAGCATAATATGAGAATCGCATATTCTTTTTAATATGTCTACAAAAGTGGATGTTAAATCAGTGAGATTTGGAACAAGTGCCTGTAAGCACTGATATACCAACAGAATTGTACCTGAAGAGAAAATGAGTTCATCAAGAGCAGAGTGTACAAAAATTGTGTAATTTGGTTTAACATTAATTATTGTCAAGAAAATTTATTTTCATAAATATTATTATTAATGCTTAGGTCTGTTTAAGTTAGAGCATCATGCAGATGCAAGTCAGATACTGAAACTTGCTCGAATTGAATAGGTTGTTGCATATAAAACATTTAGGAGTTAAAATGGGAATTCAGATGAATTTGTAAGTGCTCTTTCTGCAATTGTATCTTACAGCTCATGCTGGTAAGTTAAATGTGATCACAAAGATTCTTGTTGCTATAACTGTCAAAAGAGATGTTCTGCAGTTTGAAATGCTTGCCTGTTTCAACAAGAAGGAAAATTAATCAAGTGAGATCAAAGCCGTAAAGTGAGTATTTATGCAACAGAACACATGCTTAAGCAAAGTGAATTATCAGCTAAAATACACACAATTGCTTGTGGGTATATTTCATAGTTCAGGCATAATCAATATGACAACCTAAGTTAGACACTGTAGTATCCATTACTCTAAAGTGTCTTGCAACATTCATTATTAGGCTACGTGTCACATTTGACTTAGGCTAGTCCTGATTGCATTAGCACAAAAAGAAATGTGAGCTTTACATCTCAGCAGCAGATTTTTACTTTTCAGCAAAAGAAATTATATGCATTATTATTTAATTATTATTATTTCCAAAAAACTATTTTTCAGTAATTTTATTTATTTTTAAAATAAACTCAAAAGTAAATATATTTCTTAAAAGACAAAAATCTCTGGTAATCCATATCTCATGTTAGGTATTTATAGGTATTTATGTTTGTACAGCATATTTTCTTCTCACTTTTGCACTTTTATTTTATTTTTTATTATTTTTTTTTTTATCCCATGTTAGTCTCTCACATTTATTTAGACTTCAGTGCACATCTGCTAAACTCCAAGAGTAAGAAAAGTAACTTTCTATGAGAAAATGTCAGCAAAGTCAGAGGCTGAAATTTATTAACCAAGATATGGTAAATGTAAATGTCAGCTTGCATAACTCTGGGTACCTGGGGTTGCAATAGATTTTTCAACTGTCTGGGCAATGAAAAGTGAACTTTTATTTCACTGACAATGAAATAACACTACACCTGATGTAAGAAAATTCTCTCTAGCTAGAGGGCATTTTTGAAGCATGAGTTTATATTTTCACATACCCCAAACTTTTCACATTAAAAGGATTTTTTTTCTTATCTAAAACACACCAATATATGTTTTCCATGCTTTGTTATTCATAAATTATTTTAACAAATAAAGATTAATAAATTAGCTATGTGACATAGCAAATATATTCTCAGTCTCAACTGTTAACCGCTAAATGCTAGTGAATGACAGCTTCAAAACAACTCAGACAGAAAGGCTTAATGGACATCAGTAGGAATAATGGAAACAGTGAAAAAGCAACTTCTGTTCCCAATCAGAACAAATAGAAAAACAATTATGAAAAGTTTATTATGAAATTAAATTCTGTGGTTTAAAGCCTTCCGTGTCCTCTAGTACAAAAGAAAAATACAGATATAAAGCACAGTGTATTGGAGTTTTATGTCCATTTGTAGAGAAAAGAGATAGCAAAATATCTTTTTTCTTGTAGTCATGTAAATGGAATGTAAAATCGTGTTACACTTAAGGAGCATAACTCATCTCACTACTCCAAAGTGAGCTGCAACTCCAGAGTTTGTGAAGTTATGTGTGAAAAAGAACAAAAAAATGAGAAGACTAAATAAACAAACAAGAATAAAAAATGTCATTAATTTCTCTGTCTCATCTCATATATTACATTTCATAAAATATAGATACAGGAACTATTCACATACTCTTTCCAACTCCTTGTAGTCTCTGATGTGCATACATGAACACTGTTTACTCTTTTGCAAATGCATGGTAGAAATTTCTAATGAAAAAACTTCTATTTCATAATTAAACATGTTTGTTGGATGCAGAATGGTTTTAGCAGAATAAAACATTGTTCAAAATATAACATATGATATTAATGAGAAATATATCAAGTTATGTATTGTTTTCCTGATTATTGTATTAGGATTATTTTCCTGGCTAGGATTATTGCTATGAATTTCATCATCACTGTAAAGGCAGTGATCATCTCAATATATATATCTTGACCTGTCATTATTACTGCCATAATTCCAGTTCAACAAAGTGTAGACTACAGTGAAAAATAAAGCAGGTTTGAAAATATCTTTTCTCTGAACAAAGCTATACACTACAGTTATAGCAATACAACCCAAAGCATTACATGGATTAGAGAGCCACTCACCTGTACATGTTGTGAAGTATGTACAGATGCACAAAGGAAACAACTTCTAAAGCAACCCTAGAGTATATGTGGTAGTATTTTTCAAAAGTTCAGTTCCTCTGGCAAAAGAATTAATGTGGTTTTCAAATGCAATTTACTGCTCAGTGGAGGAGCTTTTCTTTTGAGTAATGAAAACAGCTGTCCTTGTTCACAGAGAACAGCTCTAATTCATCAAGGACAGTAGATATATTTTAAGGTAATTTAAGTCACATGTTCTTCCAAATAATCAATAGTGCATTCAGAAATAATGTTTTTGTTACAAGGTAAATTCTGTATCAAGTCATAAAAATTAGTTTTAAATAAAAAATATATCTATGACCTACATATAGATGCTTCTCTAAAATAAGATCAGTGATGGCAAGTACATACAAACATATACTTGATGATAAATAGCACCTATAATAAAAATTTCATTTTCAAAAAGAATTCACAGAACAATTATAAAAAATGGATGATTGTTCTCATTTCATATCTTCATAAAACAAGAAGGTAATTCTAAGAAATGAGACTATACAAAGAAAATAGTTTTCAAAGTGCTTAAAGTGAAGATAAAAGTCTGTTGTTCTTGTAAAAATGAAGTACTATAAATATGTACATATCATCATAGCAGCTCAGTTGTTAGTCCTCACTTTTTTCTAATCTTTTTGGTTAGTAGCAAAGAAAATTCTACACAGGTATTTTCATTTAGTGCAGTCAAGTTCATTACTGTATGTGCTTTTATGAACTTTAGAATTGAAATGGAACATGCAACTTGAATAAAAGATACTTTTTAAAGTTTGTGTTTTGTTTTGTGAATGCTTTTATATAAGGACATAGCTTTTGCCTGTGTGAAACTTGTGTTGTATTTGTGCTTATCATTTTACACTTTTATCATAGTTTGCTCAATGCTGAAGTGAAAATAAACTAATAAATAAATAAATAGAGTCAGCCTGCAGCTAATTTATTGTGATTTGTTTCACTTTTCTTCCCAAGAGTGGCATCATATCTGAAAATGAAAGGAAGAACTTGTCTGCATTGTTCTGCTTAAGAACTGGATCCAGAACAGAGCTATACTGAAAGTAAGGCGATAACTGAGATGTCAAAGATCAACACTGCAATTCAAGCTATTATAAGTATGCTGAAGTTATTTGGCTGTGCATGCAACCACAAGTAGGGAAAACTGATTATTCATTCTGATGAAGCTTTCTCACAGCAGGATAGAAAGAATCCAAATATTTTGAGAGAATTCATATTTTGTTCTCTAAAAGGGAGGATGCTATTTTCCACCTTAGTAGCTCTGCACTTACACAGTATTGAAAGCTTCTGGGATCTAGCCCTTCAGAATTGTCTTTGTAGTGGATGTATTCAGATCTGGATCAGGAATCAGACTGTCCAAAGTTATGCATTCCAAAAGACATTTCTGTCCATATAAATGTTTTAATCAATTCTGCACAATTTTCCTTATTGCAAAGTTTCATCAGGAGTTGGGAATTCCATGTGCTTGAAAATACCTGGTGAGTATGTCAGTCTTGCAGAAGAATTAAACTCCACTCCTTTTCATTAGGCTTATTCAACTGATTTTAAAACTAGCTTTAGGTACAAGGTAATTATTTAAAAGGAGGATGATAGTGCTAGCACTATATTTCTAAAAAATTCTGGCATTCCATTTGGAGCCTTTCAAGGTAATGATGTGACAAGAGCAACTCAGCCCCCACAGTGGAGTTTAGCAAAGTATATATAATTCCTTCACCTTGAGTAGGCTAAGGTGCAGGCTGCCAAGCTTTTAAGTTAGCAACTTTAAATATAGGCAACTCAAATCTATCTACATTCTATTTTAGGTGTTGAAGACCTCTGTTCAAGCTCTAAGTTTCGAATGGAGTTGAGTTTATATTCACTACAAACCTTTCAATATTAATTAGTGACTGCAGAAAGATAGCATCTGCCTCTATTAAAATTGTAAACCTTCAAAAAATCTGATGCATGTCTTGTTTCAAGAAGGCAGGAAGGAAGGAGGAAGGAAAGAAGACAGGAAAGGAGGAAAGGAGGAAGTGAGGAAGGGAGGAAGAGAGGAAGGAAGAAGGGAGGGAGGGAAGGAGGATTGAAACTTTTAGTTGGAAAATCTATAAGCTAATTTAAGATGCTAGAAAGAGTAATGGAAAAATGCCAAAAACAAGTCTGTCAGAATGTGACTCCTCTTTCCTCTGAAACTGTTGTTTCCAACTGCACTTTATTTCTGAGCACTCTGACAATAAAATTATATGAGAAAGTACTTCCCACCCCCGACGTATTTGCTGAATGATTACTGTCAACACTGTTACCATGCGCTTAACAGTTTTTTGTCTACTTATTGAAATTCAGGAAATACTTAAGAAGTTTGCTTTTTTGTTTGTTTGTTTGCTTTGTTTGTTTTTTTCTCTTTTCTTTTTGAATGACTGGAAATAGCTGTTAATAACAATTGTGGGAATAAAATTTGATGCATCTTCTCTTGCAGCATTTTTTTAAATCATTATTAGAATAATCTAAGGTATAAAGACATAATTGCTTTTATCTTGTTGACCTTTTGGAGAAGAATAGAAAGAATGGAGACTCTTTCCAAAATATTTTGGAAGCTTCAGTATAGTCACCTCATAAATTAAGCTAAAAACTGAAGCAGAATACTTCAATGTTTATAACAGTTCAATATTGAATAAAATAACTTGTATCATAGGATTACCCCTCTCATTTTATTTTTTTTATTCCTGTTTATAGGGAACGACATAATGCTTAACTTTAAGTTTAAATGTAAATTAAAGTTCTAAACTCAAAATTCTGATTTTTATTGGTTAATTTATTTATTTAGGTTCCATCTAGATTATTTCATTTAAATTACTCCGTAACTACATGTAATATATTATTTTTGTATCCTGCCCTTTAGCATTTTCACAAAATGTAAAAAGAAGAAGAAGAAAAAAAATTTGCTTAAAAGAGGAGAAGAAAAAAGAATGTACTACATTTGAGGATTTGATAAGACAAACAACCACAGTATTTTTTCATGCTGAATGATTTCAATAAACACCATGTCTCATCTTTCAGGAGAAATAATAATAACCAAACAACCTGGTAATATCCTCTCTGATTCTCCTTTACAAAACAAAAATGCGGAATCCGTCTACTTCCATATTTCTTCCTAAAAAGTAGTAAGTTCAGAGGAACCAGAGGTCTCCTGAATAGGAAAAGATAAAAGAACTAAGCAAGGTAATACTTAGTACTTAAGAATGGCCTCAAATGCTGAAAACCTGAGGTATTCATACCTGCCTTTCATCACACGGACTGAAAGCAAAGCCAGGTGTCATTCTCTCAAAGTTTGTGATCAGGCAGTTTTGCTGGTTGCTCAGTCTCAAAACTGACTCTGCACTTTATGTCTAAATCAAAGGTTACAAATTTCAGCAGGCTTAGTCTAAATCCTGTGCTCAACTAATGTGACAGTTGAAAATTTTGGAATATATTTTAATATACTGAGCATGCATAGTCATAATATGTTAAAGAATACTTAAGGAGTGGAACCAGAGACTTGGCCACGAAAAGAGGAAAAGTGAGAAAACATATGCCTGTGAATAAAGAATGAGGTAACATAATAAACACTTAATAGATTTTTAAAACTAATTCTTTCTAAAACAAAAATGAGAAACACAGCTTCCTGACTTTTTACTGTGTGCTTGACCACTGAGCATGAGAATGAACATCACTGACAGCCTTTGATACAATGCAGAAGACAATTAACTCTCCAAAAGTTACAGAAGAATATTTCATAAGTTTTGTAAAGAACCTACATCAAGCTTTTCGTGGTCATAGCTTTTTGAAATCATGAAACTGCTAAATTGTAAAAATAATTTCTGAACATTATAACTTTTTTGAGAGCAGACTAAATAAAAAAGTAGATAAAATACAGACAACTATCTCTCAGTGCAATCACTCCAACATTATTCACACGTAATATGAATTATGCAAAATATATGCTATGCAGTATATGACAATTCTTCTTTTCTTCATTTTCATGGTCTACATAAAGGAGAATAGAGATGTAGTCTGGATGTACAAGTGTTTTTCACATCAGTAATTTTGTCCGAGCGAGTAGGTCTAGCTCAGCTGAGACTTCAGCACTTTTCCTCAGTGTCTGGTTTCGAGAGAAAAGTGTTGTTGAAGGTACATAGCTCAGCAACTACCAGTGTTAAATTTACCATGAGTGTAAGATATGCAGTGGTTCGGGTGGGCTGGTAGTGGATTTTAGTGCTTCAGTGACCAGCTTGTTATCAGGTGGCTGCTTAGGGTACACAAGCCATATCATTACTTATTTGCCCAGTTTCTGCCACAGTATTTCCATGTGTGTGTGGATATTAATACAACACAGCAAAATAAGCCAATAAATATATATTATACCCATATAAATGGAACTGTTACAGCTTGAGAATACTCAAGCTATAACAACTCAAGGTAAATCATATTGATAAAATATACCCCACTTCAAACTGTTGCCATGTGGATCTATCATAAACTATGATAAAATAGTATGAGCAATTTGTAGATTTTTTTTCATATCAACATTATCTTTTTAATACTCATTTATCCAGTTGGAGCATTACCTCCACCTTTACAAATACAAGTGAACAAAATAAGAAAACATAAAAATTACTTCAAAACAGCCTTGAATGCTTTTAGTATTATCTACTGGGAAAAAAAAAAAAAAAAAAGAAAGAAAAGCAAAAAAAAGAAAAAAAAAAAAAGTTAAGTGCACTGAATGAGCTTACAATTTTTCTTTTGTTTGTTTGTTTTTGTTACTTATCTTCTTCATCAGTATTATATTAGTACTCTTCCCATCTATTCTATTTCTGTCCTTAGGGGACGATTAAAGAATATGGTGTTAAACTTGTGAATATTGGTACCTTTAGGCTTATAACTGTGAAGCTTTCAATACTGTGAGAAAGTATATACAAAGATAAGAGGAGAACATAAGTGTCAAATTCTGCATGCTCACCAGACTCTGACACTGAGAAAAATAAACAGAAGAAAACAACACATATTTTTGCCCATACCTCTTAAAGAACCCTTATATAGTGGACAGACACATCTGTTTCACAGAATCATACAATGGATTTAGTTAGAAATGACATTAAAGATCATCTACCTCTACACAAACACATCCCACCATCACTATGAGCAAAGACACATTCCACGAGCATTCTGAAAACATACTTCCTTAGAGCTCTATTTTCATCACTATATTCTTCTTTTTTTTCACTGCTTACTGTCATTTCTTCTTTCTTGTCAGTACTGAAGTGTAGCTATTCAGTGTCAACACTATGCATCACTTTGTGCTGTTGTTCTACTAGCCAATTTTGCTTTCTACTAATGAAGAGAAAATTATTTTCAACACACACAAATGTATTGCACACATATCTTTACAAGCAGGAAATATGCTGTAATTTGACCTAAATATATATATATATATAAGAGAAAACAAATCCTCAAGTAAAGGATAGTGGAAGGGAAAAGGTGGAAAGGGGCAATTAATCCATACTAAAATAAGTTAATTTATACGTGTTGAGTTAACCATGCAATAAGGAGATATGCAGTATCTAAAAACACTGATTAAATAGCGATTTTCTTGAAAAAAAGACATGCAAAGAATTAATAGTCTTCTTGAACAAAGAAGCAGGTCATGCCAATATATGTATGAGAAACCATGACATTTTCAGTGAAAAACCTTTCCATATCCACATTACCTACTTTATTTGAGTGTATAGATTATGGCTTGATGACAGTATGGCATTTACAACTAAATTTGCTATTTACAAATTTACAAATTTTCTAAATTTACAACTATTTTGCTATTGCATTGATAAATGCAATTTTAAACTGTAGAATATCTGACTCATGACTCATGACTAAAGTTAGTTTTTGTTATGACTCTTTTTTTTCAGATTTATCGCTTTCAATCATCACTTTTCAACAGAGGAGGCAGCTTTGGTCCTCCAAGATAAAAAGATTGCTCTGAAAAAATGAGATCTAGGTCCAGAAGAAAAGTCTGTTTGTCTCATTTTAAAATGATGAATTTAGCAACAGCTAAACCACAGGATTGTGATTGTGTTTTTTGTTGTTTTTTTTTAAAAAAAGGGGAAAATTAAAAAATAACATATAAATCTGAAAACTTTTCATATACTAGTGTAAGTCAGATATTTTTTGGAAACTTTTTTTATTATTATTTGTTTTTTTTATTTTTATTTTTATTTTCTGTACCATTCGTAGATACTACATGAAGAAAAAATGGTCAGAGCTAAATAAGCCTCAGTTTTCCCCATGTGATAACTCAAGTTATACCCAAGTTATAAATTGTCACCAGGGACTACAAATATGTTAATTCAGAAGATCATTTTGTCAGTTTTACCACTTAGGAACACATGACTTTCACCATGGCAAAGTGAACTGTTATATCTTTGTCTTCCAGTGATCTTTCTGTAATATGACAGATGACTCACTGCTGATTAAACTAAGACATAAGCCTGAAACATATCTCAAGCTTAATTTTTTGTTTTACATTTAAAAATTTGGAACAGGATTGTAGTTTTAATTTCAAATGTGAAAAAATCTTTAATATTATATAATTAGTAGTACCCTGTAATCAGTGAAATCCCAAATATATATTCTAATTTATTTCATATTTTGGGGCAGCTAGAATCACTTATTCATATTCTCATCTACTTTAAATTCTTTTCATCTTACCACAAGTTCTGCCAATGCATTACTACAATTTTTTATAGTCACTCCAACTGTAGACTCTGTATGAACACATGAACTGAAGATAACTGTCATTTCCTATATTGTTCTGCTGCTATAACATCTAAGCTTTGCCTAGACATATTGTCTGCTCTGTATTGAACTGTTTTATCTGAGTTAGAACACAAAGTTAATTTCCTTGTCTATATAAGGATTTTTCATTATGTGATTAAAGTGGATATCTTGAGATACACTTCATTTTCCAATTGTTCAAAGATTCTTATAATGTCCCATTTTTTATCTCTATAGGATGCTAATTTTTCCTGTTTTTATTCTACTATTGGCTTTGCCATTATACTATTTCAGAATGAAGTAAAAAATACTAGCGAGTTGGTGTTGCTAAAGGTTTACCAATGGTAAATTCCCAGAGAAAATTAAAATCTTTTGATATTAATTATCCAAGCTTCCCCAGGGTACTCGATAAATTTTATGAAGAAGGATTTTTGTTTTTTGTTTTGTTTTGTTTTGTTTTTAATTCCTTTGGGAATACATCAGCAAACAAGGAAGGAAAACTCCTCAGGCACTACTAAATCTCTTCTGACAACAAGTAAAGAACATCCAAAGCCAACGCAACTCTCTCAATACTCTCCTGGGAACGAACAGTTTTTCAGAAGCTTAGTTTGATTTAATCAGTTCAGTTCAGTGGTTCATGACCTTTTTAACAAATCTATACTGAATTTTGTGTTTAATGTTAAATACTTACTTTTTTGAGTGTATTTTGTTTCTACTTCTGTGGATTACTGGAAGCATCTTTCTATGCAATATATTTTTTATTGTTTTATTTTTATATTTTTGTTGGGGGGGGTGTGGAAATACAGAAGTGAAAGTACAATTGCTTCTCACAGACTTTGGATAAAAAGAAAGTATGCTTCAAAAAAGCAACTAAGGACAGGAACTGTCTACTTGAAACCACTTGTTTAATTCTTATGTGTCTGGAAGGCAGTTTATACTTTGAAATATAGCAGGGGAATTGGAACTAGATGATCTTAAAGGCCACGATCATGTTTAACATATACATGAAAATTCACCAGCAAGATTAAATGAAAATTCACAAGCAAGATTAAATGTGATTGAAAACTTGTATGCTTTTTTACGCTTTTTTTTTTTTTTTTTTTTTTTAAGTCATAGTTATTAATAAAGCTCTGGATTGTATTAAAGTTTTACCATTCAGCTTTTAACTTAAGTGAAAATGCCTTAATTGTGATCTAAAAAGATCCTATGTAAGCCCATTAAATTAAAAAAGAAGGTTGAAAATATCTAAATATCTGCCTTGGGCTTGCTTCATAAGGGTTATAAACAAGTCTTGAACATTTAAAGAAACAATTTTCCAACTATGCAATCTATCTTTGATGCTTTCTCAGATGTCTCTGTGATGCTATGTGTGAATTTCTTCTGGCATTAGGAAAATGAAGTTCTGTTGTCTAAAAGATGCACTAGGTTAAACAGCATATGCAGTTACAAGCAAAGAAATCCCAAAAATGGAGTGTTCTGAGTATTTCAGAGAGTGATATAATCATTATAATTAACCAGTTATTTGAAGACTAGACTTTTGTGGGGTTTTTTTGTTTTTTGTTTTTTTTTTGTTTTTAATAGCAAGGTATAAAAATTGACACAAGGTTCATTAGTTAATTAAATAAAATTGTATAATCTTACAATCATAGAAAGGTTTGATTCTGGAGTGACCTTAAAGATCATCTAGTTCCAATACTTGTAATATTAACATCATATTATCTATAAAATATAATATAAAAATATATATAAATAACATATTATATCTACATATAAATTAATGTCTGGGTTTCCAATGAATGACTTACTGGTCAAAATAAATATTCTAAATACTAAATTCTTTAATCTTAATACTATCAGCAAGTATTTCGGATTAACAATGGCGAAGCAAATTTCCAAAAGAAAACTGAGTTGGTCATGACAAGACATTACATATTTAAAATTGGTGTTGGAAGTTGCTTAGGCGATTTCTGTTTTAATGTATATATAGAACACTTTAATTTCATTTGTTTACATTGCCTAATCAGTTAGTAATAGTAATAGTAATAGTAATAGTAATAGTAATAGTAATAGTAATAGTAATAGTAATAGTAATAGTAATAGTAATAGTAATAGTCTTGTGCGGGTTGGAAGGGACCTTAGAGATCATTGAGTCCAACCCCCGGGATTCGAGCCTCTGTGCTGCAGAGCTGCACTTCTACCACTTGCACCACAGGGGAATTTGAACACCCAGGCCCCGGTGTTGCAACGCGGCATTCCTACCACTGCGCCACCAGGCACAAATAGTAAGATATGTATTTGTGGTTTGAACTTATTTCATTTCTTACTGTGGTAATAATTTATGATTTGTCATGGTTTTTTAATGTTGCTGTCAATATTCCACATCATAACATCATGTGCAATATGGTTCATACTCCAGTTCCGTGGTATAACAGTGTCCTGAATACTCAGCTCTCAGAAGAAAACTACGTATCCCAGAGGACTTCGTGGCCAGAGATAAGTCATGAGAGGAGGACATATATAATCTTGCTCCCAGGCTGGAGCTCTCTCTCTCGGACTCTCGGAGAGTGGGAAGTGTTCCGGCTGTGTCGCCTAGAGCTCACAGTTGGCCTCTCGGTTTTTGGAGACTCTCTCTCTCTATTTTGTTCAATTTATTAGCCTCAATCATATTGTATTATATTGTGTTATTTTGTAATCCAATATCATATTTAGTAAAATAAGTTTTCCTCCTTAGATTTCTGCCTCTGTTCTCTTTTCCCATTCCCCTTTTTCCCTTCCCTTCCGGGCCAGGGGCCCTGTGGAGCAGCTGCCCTCTGTCATGGGCACAGGTAGACCTAGGTAACCCACGACATGATTGCAGATGATAATATAGTTCTAGTGAATAAGAAAGAGAAAAAAAAACAAAAACAAAAACAAAAAAAACCCATCATTTTGAATGCACATGATACTTACTTTTCTACTTTGTCACTTCTGTTTTTCATATTTTAACCGATAGATAGTCTCTTGTTGATTCAAGGAAAGCTCTTTGCCACACAAAAATACTATTTGTAACTGTAAAGAATAAGCAGAGAAATGGAAATTATTCATCTCTAGTCTTCAAAATCCGTACTAACAGCAAATGTTTATGATTCTTACTGTTCTCATTCTTGATAAAATATTTTTAATGAAAGTGTGTCTCTAAAATAATATTTTATAATGAAAAGTATTCTGATAATATAGGATTCTAGCATCACTCTGTGATATTATCCCCACCACCGTGGGATTGAAACACAAAAGAACTGATTTACTCCAGGTTAAATGAAGAATTATTCCTTCAGCTGTTTTCATAGATGGTCATATATTCATTCAAGAACTGTTCTCTGATTTGCTTATGTTAGAGTGACAGCTTGCACATGCACAGGTTTTGATAGAGGACTGTCTTATCCCAAGCTTCCCAATGACTTCTATTATTGTAATAGTATCTTTTTCGAAGAATGAAAATGCACTACTGTAGATGGGTATTATTATCTTAAAAGTGAATTAATAGAAAAAATGTAACTGATATAAGGATAGCAGCTAACTTAATAGTGAATAGCAGACAATTAAACTGATATTTGGAGAACAGCTCCATTTTCATAGAACTGTTAAATCTATACAAAACTGGCATTTATGGAAAAATATATATATATATTCCATTATTATATATTCCATATTTTTTTCTTCACAAGAGTCATTATTATTTGGAAAGATTATTTTGGTTGCAATTAGGAGTCATTCATGTAGCACAGCCTCACAGACAATACTACAAACTGCTTTAGATTAACAGATCCAAATAACAATCTTGAAATCTCCAAAGCTATTCATTCAACTGCGGCTTTCAGTGAATCAGTTTTTTTTTTAAGATCACTCACTTTATCTAAGAATTTAATCTGGTCACTCGGAAGTCCACTATATGAAAACCAGTGTTGGCATATATTTCATTTAGTGGACCTTCAGCATTTATTCTTTGCCCTTTTGCCCTTTTTTTACATTTTGTGGGGAAAAAGTGTAAGACACTGCAAATAATTGAAATAATCTTTTCAGATTGAGTTATAGAACTGATCTATGATGTATTATACAATAGAAATTCAATTAAGAGAAATCAGCTTAATTAATTTTTCTTTTGAGTCCTAAAACCATTCTAGGATTCAAACCAAAAGAGAAGCCTTGAGAGTAGGTGACACAAATTATTCCCAAATTGACTGAAGAAATTAAAATATCTTGAATATATTATTACAGATGGATTGATTGTTATTTCTCTTCCCTTCCTTTCCCTTCCACTATATTATTTTTTTTTCTATCTTTATGTATTTGTCATATCTTTTTAAAAGGTTTTCTTGAATTTAATGTGACCTAGAATAGCTATTTTTTTTCTTACAGGAGTTTAATTCAATAAATGTTAAGTGTTCTGACTCCTCATTTGAATGGTAGATCATAAAGGAAATTAATCTGCAATGGATATCAGAATGATTTAACTCCACCCACGAGCTAACTTCTGAGGATTTTGAATCAAATTCCTAGAGTACAGCTTTTAGGACTATGTTCAATGTAATTTGTAGAATTAAATGTAGTTTTATGAATGATTGGGATTTCAAATCACACATTAAAAAGAATACATATATATATATCAGTTCCAAATCCCTTTCAATGGGTAAAATTAATAGTGCAACACTTCTCTAGCGTAAAGCAGTACCTATAAAAAATTAACATTATGTCTCTATATTTCATGAAAAGGAAGGTGTTTCCCCTATTCAAATATGTCTTCTGCTTCTTTTTGAGGTTTATCTCTTTTCGATATCTAACTAACACTTTTATTTCTGTGACAGACTGTTTTACACATGACCTGCTTCTTCTAAATTAATGTTTATGAGAAAAAAAACCAACTGTAAACTATCAAGGGCAGGCATTCATTTTAGAACTGTGAATATGATTCTGATTGAAGTGTAGATACTGAGAAGGTAACTGTGGAGAATTTTTATAATGCAATTAAAAAGAAAGAAAAAAAACTGAAAATCTTTATATTTCCATACATTGAAGTCCTTATTACTTTTGCATTTAAAGTAGCCCATTCTGGGTGTCATAACGATGATGGATAACTTATTTACTGAACATTATATTTAACATTTTGTAGTTCTGCTATCCAAGGGAGCAGCACCAACTACAGAAAAATTCTATTGCATTAAAAAAGACAGTAGCTTTTTTAGATTTAAAACATCTAATTTGTTCCATTTGAAACAAATATTTAATTGGGTTTCTTGGTGAGAAGTCATCCTTAGCTTCAAAGTGATATGGTGCTTTGTTGTTTTACAGTTTTTTGAGCTGGTAGAATTCATAAAGTTTTCAATTTCTGATCTATTATGTCATATCAGTCTTCTTAATGTATTTATTAAACACTACAATAGAGTAAAATATTATCACCATAGTAGCTGCAAAGCATACCTGGTATGCAAAGAAAGTTGCATTTTTTTTCTATATTTTTGAAAATCTCTTGAAGAAAATCTTCTCCGGAGTGCCAGATTAAACTGTTAGGGTTTAGTATGTTTTTAATCTATGACTTTTAAATAGACTTTTAATTTCAATTTATGATGATTATTTAATCCTTTCATTCCAAAAATTACATTAAAACCTGAGGAAAGCCAATGCATCTGATGACCAGGTTCTTAAGGTCTTATGTATATTCTATTTTAAAAATCACATCAGCAATAACTTTCCTTCAGATTGTGAATGTAACAAGTGCTATCTCAATGTGAAAAAAAAGCAAATAAACAAACATACAAAAAAAAACCCACACACGGGTCTGTTTGAAAATAATCCAAATCCCTTTCCAGAAAGTGATTATTATAACTTCATTTCTCAAAGCAGTGACACAGTTTCAAAGACTTGAGAACCTTTGTTATGAAGGAGAAAAAGGAGAGGAGAGGACTGAATGATACCTCAAATTTTACTTCTACTGAAGAAAAATACTAGTATTCAGTGTATTTTGTTGCTCTTTGTATAATCACAGTGAATGAAATATGAAAAAAAAAAAAAAAAAAAAAAGTAATCTGCTCTCTTTCTTCTTTCTCATTCAAATATTAAGTCATGAGATGGCTATGCCTCCTTCCTACATTGATGGATGATCTTCTTAGAAATATCTTTTATGGGAAACACAAGTTTGTAACTAATGTGACCTACAAAATTTATTTATTTATTTATTTATTTATTTATTTATTCTGAATATTAATGAATAGGTTAGAGCTGGAAGGTTGAAGGTCTAAGGGGTTCTCTATAGTCACAGAAATAATTTGGAAACTGCTGTAATGTGAAGAGAAAGATTTATCTCTTTAAAATCTTTGGACTTTGAATTTATAATGTGTGAACTACATAAGAAAATGTGAGTTGCTTTTGTTATAGTTGGCTTGGTTTCAGTTTTTGTTGCAAAATCTTAGTCTTCTGAGTAAATATCAGTGGGAGAATAAATTGGAGTAGGTTGATAAAAAGCTGACACTAATTTATACATGCACTTTATGTTGGTATACATATATATCTGTATCTTTAGAAAGATATGTAAAGATTTAGGAAGTGAAAAGTTATTGGTCCTGCAGATAATTTTCTTTGCCAGAAATCAGTTCTATTTTCCCTCCATTTCTAATGCTGAATTGAAGTAAATAAATAAATAAATAAATAGATGAAAAATATTTCTTCAGTTAAGATTTGTATTTTATTTTTCTGCAAAATCATAACACTGTGTTTATGGCACTGTAGACCATTGCTTGGAAATAAGAAAGCTGTCAAAATGTCAAATTGTCAACATAATGACTTCATTGTGGGATCATGGGGGAAGACAATGTAAGTTGTGTGTGGAAGAACAATACTCTGCAAATTAACAGAACAGGCAGGAAAATTATTAAAACTTCTGAAAATTTAATGACTAAATTTCTAGGAAGTTAAATGTAGAGTTTTCACCACAGCTTGAAGGCAAATCTGCTTTAAGAGATTCTAAATGTTGCTCTGCTGATGCTCCACTCAGCAAGGCACTCAGAGCTCATCCAGAAACAGAAACACTGCTCTGGGCTGTGTAGCTGTTGCTTTTACTTTTGTTCGTTTGCACTTGACACTCTGCTCTGTGCCTTCAGTCTACACTGCCAACAGAAATGCCTTCCAACAGCACTGTGACTAAATATTCTTTGGAGGAATTGAAAGCTGCTTATGAAGTCTAGCCTACCTTTCCAATTTCAATCTGGCTAAAGAAAGTAACAGCTTTTTTGAGGATGCAAGTTATTTTTTCCACAATACATATGGCATATGATATAACATGTATCATATATCATGTATAATAATGTGACATATAAGATATAATATGTAATAATACAAGATATAATACATAATATATTATAGAATATAGAACTTTTCCTCTGAACTCCTTACATCTTTCCTGTCTGTAGGATATTAACTCAGTACATTGGAAATAAGGAAGCACAAAGATTGCACAGTGACAGCACACAGCTTAGTTCCTTCACTAACCTGAACACATCTATAAGAGTTAAACTCCTAAATAATACAGTGGCAATATTTTCCTGGATATGAACAGTATTTTCATCTGCCCCTTTAATGACATATTAATTTTCCAAAACATTTATTTTTCATTCTCCTTGCAGTTCAAGGAGATTGTAATGTATAGTCTTGCAGGGACATGGTTAAAAATTTCATTTCATACATAAGAAACATTATTACATGTTCAGAAGATTTGCATATTCTGAACCAACTTGTTCAACCAAGTAATAAGAAATAAAAAAAAATAAACTACAAAAACAGAAACAAAGAAAGCTAAGAGGATGCTGAAAGAAGGTGGACCTGAGGTTAAAGAGCTTTTATATTTGTTTTTCTATTTTCTTTGTATGCAAATCACATCAGCTGTCTGTACTACTATGCAAGTTTCAGTAAGTCCAGGCTCTGAAAAAGTACCTCATGCTCAGGTTGTACAAGTTTTTCTTTTTTCTTTCTTTCTTTTCTTTTTTTTTTTACTAGTTTCTATTTCTATAAGTTATAGTCACAGCCTCTGTGATTACAGGGAAATTTCTGTGATTGCACAGTCTGTGAAGATAATGATCTCCCATGAACTGTGTAGCTGCATACGCAGATTTGAATTTGACCCTGAAAGCACCTTGTTTACAAGGGTCTTTCAAAATCTAAGGCATAGTCTTTAAACATTTGGAGACAGTAAGATGAGAGGTACCACATAAATACAGAGAACTGCAACAGTAATTAGTTTTGCAAGCTACCAAATTACCTTACAGAGGAAGGAATAAAAAGGAGATTTTTAATTTTATCTAGAGATAAAAAATAAAGGTTGTTATATTCAGGGAAAACAGTTTAAATCAAAAAGATGTGTAACTATGTAGCCATTAGTTGTGATCTTTGCTTTTGTTAAACACTGACTAGAATTCAATGAGGAGATTGTATGAAAAGGAGCTGCTCAGTAGTTACCAGTTGCACAATTAAGGCAATTGTCTGAAATCGGTATGCATTAGCAAAGCTCTAAAAAACATAAAACAGCAGGGATCAAAGGGATATGTAGTGTAGTCTTCTTTTAATACTTCTTCAGATAAAAATGGTGTACCTTGTTAGCATTAGCTAATTTGTGCTTTTAGGATTTTCTTTATTAATGATTCTGTGGTTCAGGATTAAAATATACATGATATGAAACAAACAACAACAAAAAAAAACATAACAAAAATCTGAAAATTAATATGAGTTCTATGAAAATGATCATATTTCTACTACTGTACTACTCCACTGGGCTTGCTTTATAGTCTTTTATGTTTTCAAATCCAGTTTGAAGCATGCCCATATATTTGCAAGTAATAAACAGATATGTATATTTGTCTGCTTATTATATATAATTATATATATATATGTTTTTAATAAATAACGAAATTATTATTTATGGCTCACAATAGCGAAAAAGTCTTCTGTGTCTGCCTTCATTGCATATCCATGAACAAATAGTGGTCCTATAATTTCAGGCACCAACTGACAGTCAAAGCCAGTGATTTAGAAATGCAGAGGTTCAGACATTCATCTGAAAGTATAAATACTTTTAATAGATTACATTAAGAAAATCACTTGTGAGCGAGAAATCACTCTCATCTAACACAGAAAAGTTGTTCTTACCATGACACTATTCTTCTGTTTCACCTTTGCTAAACAAAAGTTTTGGATTGAGGCAGACATAGCTATGAGGGCAGTATTTATAAGATCAGGATCAAATCTTGCAGAGGCACTGTGTAAGCAATGAATTTTAAGCAATGAGCAGATTTCATAGTGGGCTTTATATATTATGGAATTGTAATAGCAGAGGATTTCCATCTTTTCTTTTATGATTGCATGCATGCAAGATTTACTTCTGTGCTAACCCACAGACTATGACTGGAAAGATGGAAAGTCATTTAACGTAAGGAGATGTTCTTGCTATGTGCCTGAGACCTTAAAAATACCTTTAAAAGATGTATAGAGAGTTCCAGCTTTCACCACATTCAAGATTCTTTCTTTACGTGCATTACATTACATATTTAGCATGTATTTACAATGACTATGGTAGATTAGAACATCATAGTTTACTCAAATACAAATATATTCTGAAACACTAGGAGGAATGAAAAGTAGAGGAAATGATTTTTCACCAAGCTAGATAGATATGAACATGAATATCGGGGCTGGAGTGAAATAAATTAAACTGTAGTGATTTTTAAATCAAAGCATTCTCTTTAAAAATGGGCTGACAAACACAAAAACAGGAGTTTTTGTGTCAGTCTTATTTTTTTTTGTTTTCATTATTTCTTTTTATTCAAAAATTTATATAAATAAAGTTTCATAAAAGACTAAATTCTCTAATTATGATATATACCTTGGTCAGATGTACAATAGAATTTCTGCATTATTACCTTCCTATTCATTATTTCCATATCTTCCACCAAGTTAAATCTGATTTCAGAATGCTTTTTAAAACAAAATAAAAATGTATTAGTATTCCATAGGATCCTGGAGTCCAGGCCTGGGGCCCCCGCACAGGAAAGATGAAGTGCTCTTGAACTGGTCCAGAGGAGATGATCAGAGGACTGCAGTACTTTTGATTATCAGTATTCTACATCATAACATCATGTAGTGCATGGGGAGTTAAGGAGTTAGTGCTCCAGTTCCAGAAGAGAAGAACTACATATCCCAGAGAACTTTGCATTCAGAGAAAACATATAACCCCTGGTAACATCATAAGACCTTTCCTTTCTTGACTTTCCTCCCAGCTGCTCATACTGACTGCATGCATTGCCTCAGCACTAGTGTAAGGCCTGCAGCTTTCAGATACTCTCTGTATTTGATTTATTAGCTTCAATTCTAATTATATTGTATTCTAGTGTTATCTTGCAATCCTATAACATATTTAGCAAATTGGTTTGTTTCTCCTTAGATCACTGCCGCTGTTTTAAATTATCTGGGTTTCCCTTTTCCGGAGGCAAGGTTTCATGAATCCCTCTACCCCACTAGTCATGGCACTGGGCCAAACCAGTCCGTAAACAGGTTTACATTGACAGTGGGAGAAAGCAGGCAGCAACATATGCAAAAGTATAGTGTTGAAGCTGCAGAACTTGCTTTAATGCACTGAAAATTCCTTCTACAAAAGCTAAGATGAATAACTTCATATTCTGATTCTGCCATAACAGTTCACTGTGCAAGTGTCTAGAACTGAAATTAAAACTACTCAAATTCCAATAAAAGTAGCTGAAGCAGCAAATGTACTATTCAACATCATTAATTCAATTTTACAATTATTTGATAGACTCCATCTTCCTGTAACAGCTATTTTTTCACACCAAATCAATAATATACTTATGTATTTATTAATGAAGTCAACTTGTGTTGTTCACAGAAGCTCAGTATATGTTTATTTAGATTAAAATCATAATGTTTTGTTAAAAAATGTGTTTGCAAATACTGCAAATATAGTACTGTAAGATACTGCAAATCTGTATGTGACTCAGTCAGTGACCTCCTAAATCTCTTCTTAATTAACATTCTTGATGGTCATCTCATCAAGACAACATAATTCATTTTGAACTTAACCGAAAAATAGTATGAGAAAATTGGTTGTCTGCAAAACAGGAATAACTTTTAAACTTTTTTAGACTGCTTCAGACAATTAGTTTAGTGAAACTAAACACTACTTAGTTTAAGTCACCAGGAAAGAGCAAGATATATTGTGGGAGTGTCTACATGAAAGACCAGAAAATTAAAGATTTCACATTATACAAATAGCAGGTACTACACGGGAACATTTTGTTAAAATGCAGTGATTTTGCCTATCTTTCTACAAATATCTACTAAAATGAAGGTTTTAAAACAAAGAAGCATGATTTGGTGAAAGTAATAACACTGTCAAATTCTAACATCCTATAATAGGGTCTCCATATAAGCAAATGAAAATAGGCTTATCATATATTCTAATTTATTGGTTAAAAAAGGTTTCCCCTCCCCTGTAAACCACTAACTAGAAGCTTACCAGAATTTTCTGGTGCACACTCAGTCTTGCAAACATTGTTACAAATTGAGTGGTATAAATCATATGTGTGTTACCTAATACTGTAATTCATGTTTAGGAGTGTCTGATCTCTAGCAGAATTATGGAGAGATTTTGGAGAAAAAGTATGGTAACAAAATGATGTGAAGCAGGTTAATGCCAGCTTGGAGAGGAACCAAATATCTGTAAACTCTTAGAAAATTATAAAGAATTGTCAAAATCCATCTAGAAAGCTTTTCTGAAAAGAAGAGATAAATTTGGAAAAATTGCAAGAACAGTAGTTTCAGTCTGTTAACTGTAAATGATGGTTTTTGTAACAGTTCTGAGTAGCTGCTACACTCACTATAAGAGGATAAATACAACTCTTGCCTCTGTTTTGATCATTGTTTTGAAATTTCCACAAACTTAGTGGTAAGCTTTTTCCCAACTTGCAAGAATGAGAAACAATGACAATAAATAAACGAATAAATAAAGAAGCAAACAACAACAGTGGATTTTTCTTTGACCATCAGATTTGCAAATAAGCATAGATTGTTAATTTGGGTGATACTGCTCATCAACTAAGACTTCTACTTTGAGCAAATAGTTTGGTAAGGGTTAAAGTTGTTTCCTAGAAGATGTTAAGTCAGAGTCTGTTTCTAGGATGAATTAAGGTGTTGGTATTAAAAATCTCAGATATTTAATTTATTCAAGGAGATCAAACCTGCTCAGTAGGTATCTATTAAAATTTCTTATTTGTGTCTCATTTCCAGTTCTCACTTTTCAGGTCACTGACACTGGCTTTATGAAAACAAAAATTATACAGTATTTTTTCAGTTTGGAGGAAAAAATTTCCTTTTCCAGAATTATTTTTCTTTCACAGTATACTTCTTCTTACTCCCCTTTTGTTATTATTATTATTATCGTTATTTTATTCTCTGCTTTACTTTATTGTTTTACTTTATATTTAGTTATACACATAGGCACTTAGAACAAGTGCAACCAATTTTACTTGTAGGCTCAGTATAATCTCATTTTCAATCACTGGGATTTTTGCTGATTAGATTTGTCTTTTTCATTGTATTTAATCTAATTTACTTTCCAGTCTTATCTCAACGTAAAAAAAAAAAAAAAAAAAAAAAAAAAAGCAAACAAAAAAAACAAACACAACCTTTTCCTGTTTATAAAGAGCTTTGACCAATTTCATGTGCTAAAAAAATATCTTGAAAATATGATAAAGAAAAGGAAGGAAGGAAGAAAGGAAGGAAGGAAGGAAGGAAGGAAGGAAGGAAGGAAGGAAGGAAGGAAGGAAGGAAGGAAGGAAGGAAGGAAGGAAGGAAGGAAGGAAGGAAGGAAGGAAGGAAGGAAGGAAGGAAGGAAGGAAGGAAGGAAGGAAGGAAGGAAGGAAGGAAGGAAGGAAGGAAGGAAGGAAGGAAGGAAGGAAGGAAGGAAGGAGGGAGGGAGGGAGGGAGGAAGGGAGGAAGGGAGGAAGGGAGGAAGGGAGGAAGGGAGGAAGGGAGGAAGGGAGGAAGGGAGGAAGGGAGGAAGGGAGGAAGGGAGGAAGGGAGGAAGGGAGGAAGGGAGGAAGGGAGGAAGGAAGAAGCACTACTGAAAACACTACTGAATCTCTTAGACAGAAAATTAAATGTTAGATTTTCCTGATTTTCCTGCTTGGAAGTTATTTCTGTTCTGCTCTCCTGGACTCTGGACACTGGCAGGTGAGTATCGCAAATTAGTAGGTACAATGCATTTCATGTAGATATATGGCTTTTGTGCATAACGCATGAAGCACCCTGGAGCTGGCTGCCATCTGCATATCTGCTATGGACATCAGAAGCTAAGGATTTCTGAATTATTAGACAGAATGATAAAATCACTTTTTTTCTATCTTTTCTTTTTCCTAGCCCTGTTATTTATTTATTTTCTTTCGTTTCTTCTCTTTATATGCTGCACAACTGCATTTACCAGTGGAAAACACCCTAAAAATTCTAATATCTCCACAGAAGCACACTGTGGTATTGCTCATGCACTCCATGCACCTCTGCCCTTGGTCTGTCATAATGTAAGAGTGAGAAAATTGTTCTTGCAGCAACTAAGGCTTCCCAGAAGATCTAATATATGTCCTGATCAGGAAAGTGTTGCATTTCAAGCTGTATTTTAGTAATGTGTGCCTTAGTCTACCAGTAAGTGTGCTATGTTAAAGTGTGCTTTGAAACATTTGTGTCTCAGAAACTGCTGATCATGATTGACTTAGCAAAAGTTACCCTCAGTCCAAATTTAAGTTTCAAACCATAGTAAGAGTCAAATGTCTTCACTGTAGTTGCCTAAAACATTTGCCATGTCATTCTTGTCATCTTGAAAGTCAAGGTCCTGATTGCTTTCACAGTGTTTTTAACTAGGACCTTAACTTCAGAATAAACAGGCTTAAAGGTTCACAGTTTTTACAGGTTCTATCTCCAAACAAGAAATTCTGCAGAGTTCCTAATAAAAAAAAAATATTTTAAATAAATTAGTTTTAAAAAGATATACGTCAAAGGACCAAGACTGAAGCATAAAAATCTATGGAATAAAAGACATGAAATTAAAATAGGATTGTGTAAGCTATATATACATGAGAGAAAAAGAAAAAGGAAAACACGGGAAAAACAAACAAACAAACAAACAAACAACAACAAAAACAATAGAAATATTCACAGTACTTTTACCAGCAGTTCTTTCAGCATCTTTATGAGATATTTAAAATGAATGAAGTAATCTAAACATATACATTAAATTTTTGCTGTATCCTGGAATATCCATGAAGTTACAACTGGATATAAGGATAGATGAGCAAGTTCTTAAATCTTATGCTGCTTTAGTTCTGAACAAATAAAAGATAATGGAAGATATTCTCTTTGAATCAACAGTGTTGTTTCAGGACCACAATAGAACTTCCCAAAGGAAGCAATTAAGATGATTTCAGATAGATGTCTGGAAGGTACAAGAAGTCTATGAAAACACAAGAGGTTTCAATGTTTAATGTTTATTTTTACAAAGTTATTTTGTTTGAGGACTGGTAGTTTAAAAAACATAAATGACATAGTTGTATGAAGTAAACAGGAATTTGTGTAAATGTTCAACATCAGTATTAGACTTCTGGATCAGAGTTCAGAGACTTCACAGTTCTCATTCTTTTGGAAGTGTTTTGGGAACCAGTCAGTTTTCTTACCAATGGAGAAGATAAGCAGGTAGATATTATTATGATAATAGAGAAGATTTGGCAGGTTGATATTATAATTTAAATAATATATACAACTTTTAAATTATTCATCCAATTTTAAAAAATATAGGAACTGTTATTATTATTTCCACTGTTCCAATGGGCACCTTCTGACAGTGATTTAACAGGTTTCACTATGGAAATTCAGGTCTTCAGTTGTAGGAAAGAGTCAGCACTAAGCAGTATCACTGAAATCTAGGCACAAAGAAACCTCTATAGTTCCATTTCTGTTGCAGATTATTTCTTCAGATATGTTTAAAGATGTTGTTTGGTTTTTTTTAGAAATTTAGAGTTCTCTACCTAAACATCACATTTATTAGATGTATGCAGTGCTTAATAAAGTACAAGAAACCTAATGTAATAGAGCATATAATGGTGCTTTAGAAGATCCCTTATTAAGCATTCTGTTCTGATCTGTCCACATTCAACATCTTTGTTTAATGTATCTGCCATACAGTCAGTTTATATATGAAATGCTAAATGTCAAACTTGCTTTTAAATCATGTTAGGATTTAAACAGACTGTGATGGTCTCATATAAAAACCACTGTACTAACTTGAATTCTATAGATGCTTCTATAACACAATCTTAAACTATATTTAAATATTGTATGACAAGCATTACCCACTATTTTCTTGAATGAATATTTCTGTAATAGAGCCATATTTAAAATAAAAATAAAAAATAAAAAATCATAATATTAATAAATTTTAAACATCAAAAAATTAAATTCTCCTTGAGAGAAATTTAAAAAAGAGAACAAAATCATTTACAATTTTTTTTCCAAATCCAAAAAAGTTTCCCAAACATTGATATATTTGAGATATTTGTGACCTTTTGATGGTTTATTGCACAGGGAAGCTACCACTTCCCAGACTTGGGAAAATGTATAGAAGGAACCAAAGCAACTATCATGTCTACTACATAGGCTGAATAGTTTCTGCTAAGCGATGTTAGGTCCAGTAACACTTCTCCTCTGGTTGGTCTATTGAGTGCCTGTACCAGGTCTTCAGTGAATTCCAGAAGTGCCCTGGATTGCTGGCAGCATACCATGTTGATTTCCCAGCAGATAACTGGGTGGCTGAAATCCCTCATCAAAATGAGCATGATGCTTCTTGTAGTTGGAACAACTACACATCCACAGGCTCCATTTCAGCAGGCATGTCGACGCAAGGGTCCAATCTCCCTCATCTTGCATGTTCTTGCAGTCTGTCTTCACTAAATGCACCATGAATTCATGGTATGTGAGTTTGTCTGTAATGCAACTAATACACATTCTAACTCTATTGAACCTAACAAAAAAAATCATAGCATCAGTTTTTGAGTCCACAGTTTGTGCAGCCCCTTCTGTCTGATCACCTGAAAACATTTTGAGATTACTCTGAATAAGCAGGTAAGATCTATCCAAGCAAGAGAATAAAATTTTAGGAGTGAGAGATTTTGACTTAGCAACATATTTTCAAAAGGTTAAGAATCTTTGAAGTGCAGACTTTGGGTTAGTTTTTTATTCAGAATATGGAGTGTTGCTCGGCCACAAATGGGTGATAATAAAACATCGTTTCTTTCTTCGTTATCTGATTCATGCAGTGGTAAAGAATGTTGTTAAATAAATATTTTTAGTTAAGGATCCATCTCTAACCATAGTCTCATGAAAGCCCTCATTATGTAAGTATTTTAGTCCAGGAAGATGCCATACTGGATTTGTGCATGACTGAAAACACTTGAAGACATTAATTATAAAAACAACTATAAATCAATTACATTCTTTGGGATAACAATGTAACTTGCCTTACATCTGCTTTTACAGCTGAAAAGGAAAGCTAGTAGAAGGTGTCAGTTTTTAATTACCTTTAGGTTACTCTTAAACATATCAGTTCTGTTAAAAGATGGTGAATGATAATGGTTACTACACTTGTGTAAACTCTTACCTGCAGCCAGTGCATGTCAGGATCATATTATCTTATTGCATAGTCAATTTTTTTCAAAAATATATTAATATAATTTTTCATCATTTTCCACCATTTTAAAAACAAACCAAACCAAACAAAATAAATAAATAAATAAATAAGCAAGTTTGAATCAAGCAGTGAAGTATAACTCTTTTCTAATAACATAACTTTTCAAAGATTGCATTTTTAGGAAAATAATGAAAGGATTTACCATCATGTGCCATATTCCCTGAAAATCAATGTTTTTACCATTTCTGTGTTTCAAAGCTTATGAGTAGTTCTGTATACACCATTTTCTTTTTTATAATGGATGTTTATATACACCTTTTTTTTTTTTTTTATAATCTTTTGCAATCAGTACGTGACCAAGACTTTGTATGACACATTCCTTGAACCCAAAAAAGTAGAGCTCTGAAGAGCTGTTCACTGCGTTGCAGGTGCCACAAGTTGAATGCAGTTGCTATGGAGTCTCTTACTGTAATAATTTAACCACCCTCTGACTTTTGAATCAAAAAAGAAAACGTATATAGTTTTGCATAGCAATCTATTAATGGGTGATGATGTTGTGAATACACATTTGTTATTTTCTGTAGATTTAAGTATTTTAGAAAGTCCTTCAATTTGTGAATGCTTTGCAGAAAAAAAAAATTAAAAAAATAATTAAAAAAAAGGTGGGGGGAGGGCGCTACTCCTTTGCTGAGCAAATTTAAGCAAATTAATTTAACTACTCTCTTGACAATTAAAAAAATGAAAATAAAAAAGGAGTAGTTTTTTGAAACTGTCAGTCTCTAATCTTTTAATGAGAAACGTCCCTGAAATCACTATTCATCAAATTAAAAAAAATCTTGTTAGCTTCTTGGTAAGAATGTTAATTAATTGTTTGATCCAGAAATGAGGAATTCTAGCAAAGTAAACTGTATTATAAGGAATACTAATTATGTTTATTTTTGCTTACATGACCACCAGCCTAAGACTGGAAAAGATTATTCTGTACCACTGTGGATAATCTTATTGTGTCAAGCTGCAAGCAGCTCTGAAAACAGTGCAGCAGTATTTACACAAATAGAAGGGAGAAAGAAAAGCTGTTCCTTCAAGCAATACTTCATCTCTACCTAAATTTCACATATAATAATAAGTAATAATCTATCACTTCATGAAAGTAATAATTTATTTTTTTAGTGATCTTTAGTGAACTGAAAAAAATACACATGCTTTTCCACAATATTGTACTTTGAAGAACATGCTAAAAGAATGCATTTCTCTTCTTCAAATCTGAGGGACTTTGACCAACTCTATAAAAAATCTTTGTTAGCGAAGACAAAATAACAATAAAAAATGGTAGAATTTTGCATGTCAAAGGAAAATGAAAAAATTTGTTAGTCATTTTATGAATTTAACTGACTCAAGCAATATGTACATAATGTAGTGATGAATACTAAAGAAAACCAATGGATGGTCTGAATTATTTTTACTGCAAAAATAAACATCTATTAGGAGGTGTTAGTAAAATACTAAAGAGAAGACATTTTACACAAGTGAATATTGAGGTGGAATTAAAGCTAGGGTTTTCATTTTTAAACCAACACATATTAATGCTGTGATGATTTTATGAAGCATTCTTTTCTGTAGCTTGAGAGAAGATACATCTGACCTTGGTTACATCTTTTATGTATAAAGTCTGACTCATACTCAGCAATACAATCCAGTTATTTTTTGTGTCTCCCATATATCTACATTCATAAGATACTTCCTTGTTTAAATAAAAAGTTGGTTAAGCCCAAATACTTCCTAGTACATTAGGCGTTCAGCAATAAAGTTCAGTTGATATTTTTCATCACAGCTTTCTGGAATGCATGTGCATGTTTCTTGGCATTTGATTGTCTAATAAAAATAAATAAATAAATAAATAAATAAATAAATAAATAAATAAATAAATAAATAAATAATGCAAATCTGGTCATATAACTCTAGATCTACTCTCTTGTTTAAAATAAATGATTTCATGACGAGGCTAAATTTAGTTTCCTACAATCTTTTGGCTTCTGCCTTCTGATTAAGATTTGTGGGATAAGCACTGAATCATGTTTAAGTGAATAGAACTTGAGACAAAGTTTTGTCACCATCCATGGTTGGATATGTCCAGCACTGTCATGGTCTTATTCTGTATCATCTCCACAGTCTAACCAAAGTCAGTTGCTAGGAATATCAATTTGTCGACATAAACAAGATACTTGCTAAACTGTATATTTCCCTATTGTTGGGTGTTATACCAGGCTTTAGCAATAAGCTACCACTGAGGTAAAGCACCAGTACATAAAACTGAAGTAAAATATACTTTTAAAGAATGTTTAAATGTTTAGCACAATTCATAATACTATAATATGTTCAATTTAGTACAAAGCAAAAAACACCATATTTATTCCTGTCTTAACAGACTGTTTCAATGTTACCTTTCAGCAAAAAGTAAAATAAAATAAAATAAAATAAAATAAAATAAAATAAAATAAAATAAAATAAAATAATAAAAAAATGAAGCTTGTAAAGTGTTGTTATGTTCATACATAGCAGTTTATAGCAGCAGTGGAAATGACTTTGGAGCAGTATGTTGCTGTTTTCAGATTCCAGACTAATGTATAGTAAGTGAACGTGCTAACTAATGTTAAATGTGGATATTTCTTAATATAGGTTCTCCTCAGAACATATAGCTTAATATGTATGAGTAATCATATTAAAGTCAAGCTGAAGACTAGCTCATTTCCATCCTTGTACTTAAATGTCTTCTTAAAAAGAAAGTAAATGATTGATAATAAACTAATTCATTTATTGCCCAGAAGGTATCAAAAATAATTTACATGATAAAATGTAATAGTCAAACTTACTGAGCTAAGTCTCTGTTCATCTCTTCTTGAGAATGATGTTTTTTAGTCCTCGGGGCACAAGGATTTACATGGGAAGTACTCCTGAAAGACAAAGGTTAATAAACTACTGCAGCATAATTGAACATATGTCATAAAGGTTTTCATTTTTAATAAAAGAAATCAGTCATATACCGTACTTTATATCAATTAGGATTAATAAACAATTGTTATGAGAATGCTTAGCCCAGTAGAGTACCTGATTCATATAATAGTAGATCTACATTTTTAAATAAATAGATTCATTTATTCTTCCTGTTTTTAACTGGTTCTAGAGCTTGCACTTGAATGAGAAATTCTGTTACATAAGAAAAGCAGTTGATTACAAATTCTGTTGCAAACCTTGTGCAAAGAAAGGCTTTCCACTAATCACAGCATAAAGAAACTTGACTGTTCTTATTTTGCATTACATGTAAAACATTCAACAGCTATTCCTTCAGTTAGAGCAAGTTTTATCATCCTGATCTGTGATGATGTATGGTTTTAACTATACATATGTGCACTCATTAACCTAAGTAAAGATAAATTGATATGCTTTATTCCAAATAACATTATAATTTGTGATTCGCTGCTAATATGGAAATTCAGCCAACTCTTATCTTAAGAAACCCTGACATTCATAGATTCATTGAGCTACTTCAAGACACCACGAGATCGTCAACTAATTCAGCTAATGGGGTCTCGAAGATCTAGGAAGATAGGGTTTATGCCCTCAGTAATGTAATTTATATGAAAATTAGAGTATGCTAAGGGAAATGGTTTAACCTTTCAAGATCATATCAAGTTATCCAACTTCTGAAAAGCATTTAATCATTGAAAAACTTGCTGTGAATAAAATATTTTTATTTCTCTGTAAGCAAAAGAATATGAAATCAAATGGTTTTATGCAATTAGTAGGATTCTCTTGCTACTGTAGTGTGAAACTACAGGGAAATGTAAATGTATAAAAAGGCTCATTTCAAGGAATTCAGTCTGATTAGTAAACATGCAGTGTTTTGTACAATAGCATAATATTTCTTTCTTTGAATAACTGATAGCTGGATTACGGAAATTGCCTCAAAGAAAAGGAAGTTATTGCAACATTTTACAGCTATGCATGATGAGACCAGATTGTTTTCCCTGGAGCAGAAACATTTCATGTCATTTCTGGAGCTACTCTATTAGTTACAGGGAGTGGAGTTGGGGAGGAGTTTTTTTTTTCCTTTCTTCCCCACAGAGCAGACGATCAAAATCAAATTTTTGAAGCTCTGCATATCTTTTTATATCTTAATAAAAGTTCATATGAAAACATGACCATTGACTTTGATTTGACAAGAGTACGTGCCTTAAATTTGGGTATAATTTTTTCATATGTATCACCAAACCTGTGATAGAAAGGATTATAGAAAGACCATGCCTGCTCCTCTGGCTTTGCTTCTGATTTATATGCATATCATTATGAAGACTAGTTCTTAAAGGAATATTAATATTTTAAAAATATAGATTTAATTAGATTTTTGTTTTTTGTTTCTTGCAAATATAGTCTTCAATGGCTGCTACCATAGCACAAGATAACCAGAGTTATACTATGGGATTTGTAAAAGAAGCAACCAGTTATCAGAATATTAGTATTTATTTGTTTCTTAGACATGATCTCCTGGTTTTATTTTTCTACTAGAAACAATAAAAATATAAAATAAGGATTTTTTAAAATTTTTTAATAATTTTTAGCAAAGACATTTAACTTAGTAATAATACATCAATGCTATAGCAGAAAGATCAATACCATCAGAAATACAGTGTGTATAAATTAATTATATCCACTTATGAAAGAAAAAGAAAAGAAAATTAATATTTAAAGAATTGAAAATCAGAATTTAAACAAATAATGCCAGTGGAATCAGCATACGCGATTGTTTTAAACTATTTAAATTATTCAGGTTTAATTATGACTAAACAAATGTCTTTGTTGGGTGTGAACTTCTTTGAAGATCTAAGAGTGCTAAAACATTTTACAAGCTGAACAACATAGAGTGTTTTGCATAATGAAACTATTTTCACTGTGGGTTTTTTAAACAACTGATCTGAATTATAGTTTGTACTGATATAGTTTGTCGATTTTTTTTTCCTTGCTTCACTTTCTCTTGTTAAAGAGGACTGGGCAAGTGAATCACAACTTACATGAGAGGGAGAGGGATGAGAAAACTGCTCTCGAAACTACCAACAATATACATCAGGTTTTCTGTTTGTTTGTTTGTTTTCTTGTTTTCAAATACAATTTCTGCTGTTTGATTCAGCAGCTACAGCCTAAAATCCAGCCTCATTACAAAGCAGCTCTGTGCAAAAGTGAAGAGACTACCAACATGTTGAACAAAAAGTGTCCAGATTCTACACTATTACAGCTTATTTTCTCTGGCTAAGGGCCAAATTTGGCATATTTAAACTACAGTGTGAGTGGGTAAAATTCCTTCCACGGAAAGGAGATCCTTTCAGCCTGTCTCAAACAACGGACTGCTGGTATGATAAAAGTATTACTATCTAACACAGGTCAGAAATGATAAGGAGAAAGTCACAATATGTGAGTTTCTATATGATCTCAAAAAAAAAAAAAAAATAAAATAAAAAATTAATTTCAATTTTAATTTTAATTTTAATTTCTAGAGTCTGGAGATTTTATCAATTTGTGAATGTCCTGTGTTTTCTAATTATTATTACTGAAAACTGTCAACCTAACATCATTGACTATGTCCTGTGCTTTTTAGTCATTTTAGTAGGAGTGATGAGAAATGCCAAGGTCAGATATGTTTCTCTTGTTTATACTTTGGTTTGCAGAAATACACTCATGACTTGAACTACATATTTGACAAGCCTGAGAGTTTAAATATTTTGAAAAGATACTATTACATATTTAAAAGTCTTAAAAATCAGAGAATGTGGAAGTTAAAACACTTGTGTTGAAGTCACCAATCAATGAGGTTCACTGAAGCTGTTCTTGTCAGATATATCCAACAGGTTCCAGCACTAAAACTAATAGGATTCATTTTGAATTGTTGTCCAGTGCTCTATCACCTGATACAGCAGGCTGAACTGCATTATATGAAACTCTGCATTTAATGTATATTCATTTATTGATTTACCTATCAATTCATTTTTACTGTAAATGCAGAGTTAACACTATTTACTGACTGGGCACACAGATCAGTATCAAAACACTTTTTTCAGCAGTTTTTACTCAGTTTGATTGCTCAGTTTTGTTGGTGACTAAAAGTCTGAAGTTGCTTACTTCAGAGCCAGGGAAAATAATTTTAAGGGGACAGCAGAACAGCTACAGGCTGATCCAAAGACAACTGAAATCAGCAGTTTTCCATTAACTTCAGTAAGTAGTCAGGATCTTCATAGCAATTTCTGTTCTGACTGCTGAGAATGAAATGGTAGAAGTTTATACTTTTTTTTTTTTTTTTTTGCATTGAAGTTCTAAAAAAGCATTAAGTGTTTTGATAAATAATGTACAACAAGTACTTACACAGCTGCCAAGATCTTTCTGAGAACTGTCTGTAAAATCTCTTGGAGTATGAGAGCTTGAACCCAGAATCTCATTATTTTCAGTGTCAGCTTTGAGCTCAGATATGCAGTCTGTAAAATTATTTTAAAGAATGTTTAATGAGATTTAAAATAGTGACTGACTACTTCTTATTTACTTTTTTAGATGGCTGTTCCCAAATACATGCAACCTGTCAGAAAATTCTGTCCTTCAATTATGCACATAATTATGCATCAATTACGTTGTTCGCGGCTTAACTGTCAAGATCATCTTTTAAAGGGTTGTCATTTAGAAAGTCACACAAATGCAAACTGAATTGTACTGCAAATTGTTTGAACCATGACTACTTGCAGTCTAATTTACTTAGTGCAAATGGGAGAAGAGGGCATGAAGGAAATGAATGATAGCATACAATAAAGGAGCAGAAACCATATCTCTAGGGAGTATCACAATTCAAATATGAGTTTGCAAGTCTGAGGTCCCCTGGTATCCCTAATAATTCATTTGATTTCTGTGATTTCTGCCACTAGTCATTTACGTACATCTACTACAATGCAAAAAAAAAAAAAAAAATGGTAACAGGACAGGGGGAAAAAAAAAGTCTTAAGCCAGGCATGCCCAACCCACAACCTGTGGACTACATGCATCTTGGCCCAGCTCGTAATACAGCCTAGCCCCTGCCCCACATCATCTGCTGCAATTGCAGCTGCAGCACTGCCTGCCAAGCAGCTCTGACCAGCCCTAGGAGAACACCCATTGCTCAGGAACAGACAAATGTTGATGCGCTACTAACACTATCTGAGCTGAAACCTGGGCACAGAGGCAACGTACTGCAATGCCAGCTCAAGATTATAGCAAATAACTGGATACCTTTTGATTCATTAGCAAAACCCAGTCCTATGAACAGCAAACAATCAACAAAAAAGAAAACAAACAAACAAACATGTTTTTATTGGTATATTTGCAACCCCGTTTTCAGTTGATATAAATACATTACCTGGAAATTTTCAAATGGAATGTTACAATCCGTGTTACAAACAGACATTCAACTCAAAAATCATAGAATTATCATCACATGTGTGGTGTTTTATGATATTGGCCCATGATATCACAGGCACATTTTGGTGGTATGTCAGGAGATGTTGAACCTTCCCATCAATATCTCATTACATGTTGTTGTCATGTAGCAGGCAGCAGCAGAGGAAGTCCGACAAAATGGCATCGGATATGGGTGTGTGGATGTGATGTTACTTCATGTGGAACAAATGACACCTACTGACATACATCAACACTTGTGAACATTTCTGGAGACCAAATAGCTGATTTGAGCACAGTTAGCTGGTGAGTGGTGTGTATCAGAAGTGATGACAGTGACAGTGGGCCACCTCTGCCAGTGCAGATTTTTACAAGTACAACATGCAAGCTCTTGTTCATCACTGGTGAAAATGCATAGCTAATGCATATAAATAGAAAATGTGACTGCCCAGTTTATGAAACTGAAACTTAATATATGGGATTTTAATGTGACCCATGCTATCTGTCTTCAATGACAAAAATGAGTCAGAGGAATGTAACATTTAACAGCCTTGAATGCAGTTCACCTAAAAGCAGTTTGATTTGTGAATGTATTTGTGAGGTGGGCAAAAATTTCATTCAATAGAAATTTGCTGACATTAAAAAATATTTCAGGAGCAAGACATTTGACCCAGTAGATTCTTTTAAGAAATATGAATTTTATGAATTTCAGTGCTAAAATCATAGATAATGTATTTTCTTAAGTTCTCTCAATGTCTTAATAAGTTTTAGCATGAACAAATCTACTTTTTTTTTTTTTTCTTCTTCTTCTTATTTGCATAAGAAAGAAAAAGTTGCTTAGGAAAATGAATTTAGTAAAATTTTGTTGTGTTAGTATTTTTTCTTTTGGCACCTAAAATTAGAACTGTATTTGGAATAACTGAATATATGATTTTTATTATTTATTTATTTATTTATTTATTTTTCCAGACAGACTCATTTTGAAGGGAATAGTTACAGATGCATTTCAGATGTATTTTAGAGAAGGTGCATAAGTCTTCAATCAGTAAGCTCCGTAAAAAGTGTTACTCCATTGGGAAAAGGTGCTAATTTTGCACTAAATTCTGCAATGTAAGACCATATGGAATAGCGACTTTAGGTATTGTCTTTTGTTCTAGATGCTTGTTTTGGTATTTCTGTGAGGATTTTCTACAATAAGCTGAGAAGAATAGTAGATGCTAGAGTCAAGGAACTGAGAAGCAAATGAAATTGCTCAGTGAAGTGGAATGCTTCTAGGAATTTTCAACAAAATATAAAATAACTAAATTTTTGTATCATGGAATCATAGAAAGTCTGATAGGATAGAATGTCTAGAGCCATCTGTTCTAACCCCTGTCCAACCAGAAACACCCATAACATGTTGCCCAGGGCCATATTGAGTTGGCTTTTGAAAATTTCCAAGGAGAAAAATCCATAACCTCTGTGAGCAACCTGTGCCAGTACTCCATCACCAATACCAAAATGAAGCATTTTCTGATGTAATCTTGTCCCAGCACTGGACACTTATTAATTAGCATATATTAAGTGATGTTGTATAGCGTAGGCATTTAGGCAGCATATTCTCTACCTGCTCTATTAGCCTAATAACAGCATTTAAAATGATTCTAACCTATTGTTTTATATGAAAGCATTAAGAAATTCTGCAGTGCTGCCAGTGGTCAAAGTTATAAAATAATTTGTCTGCTACTGATTTTTCATTTTGTGCATTACTATCTACCACCAAATAATGTAATCTTTGTATTTCACATTACCTGTGAAATACAAAGTACAGAGTGGAGCTTACTTATGCTCATGTTAAACTTGTAGAGTATTTTACATTTTATTCACATTTCTGTTGGTAAAAATTCTATCTAATTAATCTAGTATTGGGTAATTCTTTTTAGTTTACTAAACATAAATATCTAACTTATACAGCATGACAATAATTAGAAACTTAGACTGTACATTTTCACAAGTATTATTTTTAACTTTTTCCACTCAGAAGCTAAGGATCAAGTTTAAGCATTAATCCTCCTAAGGAAAGGGATATAGTGAAGTGATAGTTAACCATATGCACAGTGGTTATTTCAGTGTCCCTAAGGACTAGATTGAACTAGATATCAGCTTCTCTCTCCAAATATTATGCCTGTAAATTAAAAGAAATGCAATAAACTCTACATAATTGGAAGAGTAGCACTGATCTCCTGAGGTGAGAGGGGAAGATGGCTGAATTTCACAGAATTTGTCAGAAAAAAAAGGTACAGTACTCTATTCCCTTCCAGAGATACAGACATACAACACATATGATCACACTCATATGTATTGATATATGTAGTATGCCAAATATGCTATGAAGACCTCTGAATATCTTGACCTTGATGTCTATGCTACTGTGACAGTAATTATTGCTAATTAACATATTAATGGTACAATGTTGAATGCTGTAAAGACACATAAAATATATTAGTTATGTGACTATTCAAAAGTGGAATACATTTTTTTCCTAATCTGCATTTAATTCGTCATTTGTATGCCTAAAGAGACTAGTGTCAGCTGCATACAAATAACTAGATATTGTTTCTTCAGAGCTGTTCTGTTCAGCAAGTTGTTATATGTTGTGCATACATCATTAGTTTAACAGTAACAAGTTATTTACATTTCTTATTGCTCTATCTGTACATATGTCCTCTGTTAAGTGTTGGATAATTCATATGAAGTTATTACTTCTTTGTAATTGTAGTTTATTCAAGAAAAGCTTCTGACGAAATGCTTCATTTTCTTCCTCTGCTACTGTAGAGTTACTCAGAAGTAGCAACAGTCTTTTACAGTATTTTTAAGTGCACTTTATGCACTGATGGTTAACAGTCTAGATAATTCAGCCTGACTAGTGGAGTGTGCAAGGAAATATCCTTACCCATTCTTTTTTCATCTCTGTCATGAAAGCTGTGTCAGATTAAACTCTAGCAACAGCTTTAGCTTCATTATTCAGGCCAAACAAGTCCCTTAAGCATCTATCAAGGTTCTGAAGGACCTTAGTTTGCTGATTTTATTGCTCTTCCAGAGGATAGCTTTAACTGTGCGCAGCACTTTCAAAATACTTAATAGAAAAGCAACGATGGTGAGACATTAGGACAGTGCATGTTTGAAAGAATTATCATACCAAGTAGCTTTCATACTCCAAAATTCCATTTGAACAATGAAGGCTTTGTGTCTGCTCTAATGACTGTTCTCATTCAGTAAAGGTTCCTATCTCGTCCTTACTTGTTTTTGCTTGAAAAATACAGTGGATGCCATTCTGAACATGGTGAATCTTCTTTGGTCATACATATTGGAACCAAAAAACATACTGGGAAGTACTGAAACAAAAGTAAATCTCCTGTTTGTATTTTTCCTCATTGAAAGAAATACTGTCCTGGCCATGTGGAAAATCCTTTCACTGTGTGCCAGTGGAGACAGTTTCTGATGAAACAGCACAGAAATTGTCAAATGTCAAACATGAAGAATAGGTATGATGGCTCATGACTAATTATGAGCAGTGTTATTTAGATAATATCCCAGTATTACAACAACAGTCATTATTAACAATTTCTGCTGTAACTTTCTGAAGAGTAAGACAAATTAGAAATTGCTGTAACACTTTAAAACCTTCTCTTTTCAAGCTGCATGTTATGTTTGGTATTATATATAAAAAGAACTAAAGTAAATTCTGCCTGTTATCTCTGTTGAAATGCACTTACACTGAGAAAATTTTTACTATCTTAGAAAAAAATGTCTGAGACATAAAATGTCATGTCACGAAAGGAAATAAGAGGTAATTTGTTATACTGGTGCTCTCTCCACTGAACTGTTTATAAAATTCTTCTGATCACTTCAGGGTGCTGGCTTTCTCTGTAACTCCCCATTACTGGATTTGAGAGTGAACATCTCGCATAGCCTTAGCAGAAGCAATATTTCTTTTACTTTGTCGCCATAAGACTATGTCACTTCCTTCTGGAACTTTTTCTGATATCTCCCATGATCCTTCTGTTTCTATCTATACTTCAGATATTTGCATTTTTATCATCCTTAACCAAATTCCTTTGAGCAACCCATTTATGTGGTATGAATATGGTCATTCAGTCTGATTTGTTAAAAAATATAGCTTGAGCTTAACAGCACCAATCTAATAATTATTTGCATTATACTTCCTTCAGTCAGTGAATCTAGCAGCTAATATAATGCAATGACAGTAACTAAGTGTTGAGTATACTACAATCTAAAAGAGTACTCACAGACAGAAAACATATTTTGTGGTAACAATTAAAACTGACACTGGACTGAAAATGTCCAGTGTACCAATATTAAGTCCAAATAAGTTTAACATCTTCGTTAACAATCTGGGTGATGAGTTAAAATGCAGCCTCAGACAATTTACAGGTGACATGATTTTAAGTTGAAGAAGGGAAGATTTAGGTTGAATATCAGGGGGAAGTTCTTTACTATGAGAATGGTGAGTACAGGCACAGGCTGCCCAGAGAGACTGCGGATACCCCATCCCTGGACATGTTCATGGCCAGGTTGGATGGGGCCCTGGGCAGCCTGGTCTGGTATTAAATGTGGAGGTTATTGGCCCTGCCTGTGGCAGGGAATTTGAAGCTTCAAAAAGGAAAAATATAAAAGTCCTGGAAGTTGTGAGGAAAAATCTCCGTGTATGCTGGGAGTCACCCATCTGGAAAGCAGGTATATGGAAAAAAAACAAGTCTACCAAGTACAACATGAGTCAGCAATGTGCTCTTGCTGCAAAGAAGACTAACAGTATTTCTGCACTACATTAAGAAAAAGTATCTCCAGCAGGGTCAAGAGAAATTATTCTCCTCTGTTTACCACTGGTGAGGCCATACCTAGAATACTGTGTCCAGTTCTAGGCTCCCCAGTACAAGAGATAAATGAATATATTACAAAATGTTTGTCCACAATGGTTATCTTTATAACAGAGAATAATAAACATTCATCCAATTTAATTATCATCCAAGCATTGTGTTAGAGACTTATATGTAAAGAATGACAAGATCTGGTCCCTCTTTATTTCTGTCTGTTGTGTAGTGATACAAATGGCCTAAGCTGAACATGTTCAGCTATATACTTTCTAGCTGGTAGAGAATTTGGAGCTAAAATCTGTGAAGAGTTATCTCTTTGTCAAGAAGAATCATAATCATTAAAAGAAAGTAACTAAGAGAAGGTCACTTTAGGTTTTGCTACTTATTTGAAAGGGAACTGTTAACTTAGATGGTACCTAAATCCTGTTAGTCATTCAAATGCACCCACCACAAAACAGTAGTCCTTCAGCTGCTCTACATACTACTACTAATGATAAATGCAGCAATTTTACATGATAAGGTGCATAATTTAAGACAGATACTAAGAAATCATATAAAAATTGATATTGGATATCAAATTATTATAGTCAGTGGAAATATGGAGAGCGAGGAGCACAAGATCACTGTGAAAGGGAATGATCTGTTAGGTCTTTGTTTCTGTAAACCAAACAAAAAATGTATACATTTGAATATATTTTATTTTTTCTACTTGTTCTATTTATATAAAGTAGTTCAACATCACTACTTCTTTTGTTCCAGTTTATGCCTAAATTTGTCTCACTTTAAGTGAAAGGGTTTCACAGAAGAGACATTTGAAGAGAAGAGAGATAATGAGAGCTCAGAGAGTTGGGGAAATTTCGGATGGTTTGCTATCTTGCTATAAAATAAATAAATAAGGTCTTCCAAGCATGTGAACCCAGGGACAGCTTAATTAAAGTGAATGGGGAAATTAAATTAAAAGAAAGAAAGAGAAAAAAAAAAAAAAAAAAAGCATAGAGTGGTAAGAAGGGAAAGAAAATTAATCAGGGAAATCGCTGAAGAAGAAGAATTTAAAAATCAAGTACTAGAAAATAAAAGCACAATGCTTCATAAAAAATGCTGTGAATATTCTTTGTGGTAGTTCTGCCCATAAATGTCTTTCACAGACATCTATCACATATGGAAAAGACCTCCCTAGTGGAAGGACAGATACTGTGCTCCCAGTATGAGAATGACTGTGCAAATGAGCTTGTGTAAATTGAAGGGTTTGTCTACATCAACAAGCTGGTTGAATAATTATTCAACTTTAAACTATTCTGATATGAATCCTCACTGTCAAAATTATTCTGGAACAAAAAATGCTTTAATTATTGTGAAGTAAAATAATTAATCTTTAGGTCAGATGAATTTACTCAGTGACTGACTGTTCACATCAGGGAATTACATAAGCATAGCCTGAGTAAAATAATGTGATTGCTGTAGCTTTGCCAGGAAATTACCCCACATAAACAGACATTTATTAGAGAATATAAAGCTAATACCTGCCCTTCTTTAGTATGCATTTTTTTAAGTGTGGATAATAGATTTATATGCCTGAAGAAAGACATCTTTGGTTTTGATTTTTTGTTTGTTTGTTGAAGAATTGAAATATGAGTTGCACATGAAAATTTTCAACTTTTGAAAGTTTTGAAAATATATTCTATGAGTACTAATTGAACTACTAGTGTTCTTTAACATGTGAATTAAATTATGCTAACTTTCGATGGAAAGGTAACAAATTTATTGACTAAACTATGAGCTTGAAAGAAATGAACAAGAGCAGGCAAGAAGTGGCAAAATCCAAGCTAAATCCTGGTTAGAGACACATGCTCTTAATTACCACTTATTATGTTAATATAGCCTCTAGAGAAAAGAGTTGTTAGTTGCAGTAGCTGTTTGCAGTAGGGAAAGTCTGTATAGATAGGTCATTTGGTTGTGAGCTGGAGAAAGAGACCACTTGAGATATTTGGTAATGGTTAGTTTATGTGTGATGCAGTGCTCACATATCTAGGTGCAGAGGTAGCAAATGTCAGTTCATGTTTAAGTGACTTCTAAGGTATTTAGTTAAGTTCTCTTAATATTGTATTTTTCTACGTGTGCTAGTTCTGCCCACTGTTTTCAGTTTCCACACAGTTCATCTGTGGATTTGTCTTATTAAATTGTTTAGGAATTAAACACTTAAATAGCCATTTATTTTCTCTAGATGTTTTAATTATGTACTATATTTATTACTTGTTTCTCTACATTCCACTCAATAACTCATAAAATTCTGCAAACTTCTTTGAATTCTAGTCTGTAATTAGCTCTAGATTTCCTAATGTATGAATGATAATGTTTGGAAGTAGAAAAAGGATCACAGGTGAAAGCTAAAGTAATTTAGTTTATTTATTTATTTATTTATTTTAATGTGGTTTTGCAATGTCTTGCTCCAGTTCTATGAGGGAAAGAAGATTTCTTAATATATATGTATACCTGATGGTGAGATTAAGACACGAGTCAAATGTTAGCCTGACCTAATTATTACAAATCCTAGTTTCTTAGGGAGGTTGGGAAGAGAAGATGGCTGTTTGAAAAGAGGTAGAAAATAAAAGCAAGAACTCTTTGTACAAAGCAAGAGTGGTAGTCACCACTGTGGGTCCAGCATGGTCTGTAGTGCATCCGTTGATCCCAAAAACTCATCTGGTTACCACAGGGGATGGGAGAAAGATAAGAAGCCTCACACCCTAACAGGAAGTTGGCCCCAATGGGTTCTTTCCTAAGGTGTTTGTGTGTTTGTTTGTTTTTTTCCTGTTCTCTTAGGGAATTCCTCCGCCAAAGGTTTCATTTCTCTGGGAGATTCTCTCCCCCAGAGTACTTAGTTTAGCTGGGCCCTTTTGTCCTCCACTTCTCAGTTTTTTGTTTTTTGTTTTTTTTTCTTTTTCTTCTTTCCATTAGTGTGGAAACTGGCCCAACAGATCAACCAGCAGGGAGTGGTGCCTTCATTGCCATGCACAGGCATTACTGCCTTTCGCAGTGGTCAGCCACTTCAAGCTCTTCACACCCCTGAAGAAGACTACTTTTCCTTCTGCTTATTTTTACACTTGTAAACAGAAGTATTGTGTCACAGTAACACCCACCACTCACCCCCCTAGATAATTCACTGTTGTCAGATTCTTATCACCAAAAAAGGCCTCACTAGCAAACTTTGACCCCAAAAAAGTACAACAGCAGCAACAAAAAACAAAGAACAACTAAATAAATGAGTTCTTGTCTTTCACAGGAGGAGAAAATAAAACAGAAAATTGAAATAAGAATTAAATCCATTTGATGGGAGAGGTGTTTCTTGATAAACTGTTTGCTAAGGACACTCATAGTGAAATTTTAAATCAGTTGACTTAGTTATATAATGAAGTAAGATCCTGTGAGGTCACTGAATAAGTTTTGCTTTATTCTAAAAACTAGTGAGTTCTGTTTTGGCTATGACTTTACAAAGTTAATTTAAGAAATACTCAAATCTTTCTTCATCTATTACTCAGAACTTCAGTGACTGCCAAAGTACTTTGGCTTCACAAGGAAATCTTTCAGTGCCAGAGGCAAAAGTATGTTTTTTAAAGCTGAGCAACAGACATGACTACGTGTTTGGCTTTGCAAACATAGGTCCTGATTAGCTCACATCCCCATATTACAAATCTGATTCTCATGGACTAAGCACAGTCGTGTTGTATTAACTACAAGCTAATGTCACTAATGAATACTTTGCTGAACAAGCACCAAACAGTAGAGAAATCATAGAAGTTAAAGCAATTGCCACCCACAGAGCACAGTATTCAAGTCTTTTGTAATCCATTCATGTTTTAAATGTCAAACTGAATTGAAGGCATACCATGCATTTTAGATTTCACCACATGCTTTCTTAGATTGAGAATCAAAAGTCATCTAATTATCTGTTCATAGCATTTACACAATAGCTCACAGCTGGTGCCTGAAGTTTAGGAATGTGTTATATGTTTGGGGTGATTATGCAGAGCACACAGGTGTTTCATGGGGTGAGGGAAGTTATAAACTGAAATAAGTAATACAATTTTACAGTTGGTTAAGTGATATAAGTTTATGTGCCACTGAGTCTAGAAGCTAAGACATCTTCTGAGACCTCTCACTTGTGAATATCATTCAATGATTTCTTAAGAATTTGTATGAGTAGAAGCTTGCTAGAAAGTTCACAACAATTTTTGGTAGAGAATCTTCTCACTGCACTTTTATCTGACTTCTCTGAAGGTCATTTATACTTTAGTACTCTATATTCCTATACAGTGTTTCCACAGTCTTACTGGGGGAGGAATAGGAAGGGAAGTACTTTGTATTGTTTGCTCAATGTTTGATGCCATATACTTCTGTTGAGTGATTGTTTGCTTTAAATCCACAGTGGCTTAAGTGTACATTATCAGCAAGAATTAAGGATCAACAGAAAGAAAATAAGAATAAAACCAGAGCTGATGTAAAACAATAAAAAGAAAACAAACAAACAAAAAAAAGAAAAAAACAGAAAAATTGGTGGCATTGTAAAATAAATTAAAAAATTGCAAGAATAAATAAAAAAATTGAGAAGTATGTCAAGATAAATTGAAGTTTGTGTGCAAGAATATTTTTCTAGATGGCATTTAAAAGATATGAGCTACTTAAAAATGTAACATCTATTACATACTCTATATTGCTGTATTTTATCTGTGATTCTATGATTTTAGTTTTTTAATAAAGTAAAGCTTCACAGCCTGTTCTGAAGTCGCCAACAATTTCTACTTTCACAGTGGTTAGCAACAAAAGAGAAACCTTCAAACACTCGAAACTTGAATTCAGTACTATTTTAGGTGAAGTAGACAGACTCATTCTCATTCTCATTCTACATTTGAGACAACATATGTAATGTTGTTTTTTTTGTGTTACCAAGCTGGTTTATATAATGCAAAACAAGTCATCTTCTAAAGTAGTTTGATTATTGTTATTGTACTTTGCTATGCATTTAGATGAAGCACTAATAGATTGAAAAAAAAAATAATAATAATTGTCTTAAATTAATTCATTTATGTATTTAATACATGTTAAAACATTTATTCTGTGTGTCTGTGTGTCTTTTACATCTTCTTGTAATATACTGGAGATATCCTATGGGATTTGTCCTTATATACCAAAGATAGAAATCAGCTAAATGGTAGTTCAGAAGCAATTTATAATTCCACAGTAGACCAGACACCTGATCCTAATAAATCTTTTTCTCAAAGACAACAATTTGGTTGTTAAATTAAAAATAATAATAATAATAATAATAAAATAAAAATAAATAAATTATTAGGAATATTGTATGTACCAAGTTCAAAATTTTAATTGTATCTCAAGTACTATGTACTATGGGAACCTAGTTCTGACAATTTGCAGTATATAATTTGTGGTCCAGATTTGTATTAGTAGGGTATAGTTTGGCTGGGTAATAATTTCTATGAAAATCCATATGTTATGTGGCTACACCAACAGCTGTGGTTATTATCTAGGACTTCCTCAGACTTTTAATTAGCCCTTTGAGTCCAATCCCAAAAAAGTATTTAAGAAAGTGGGTAGCTTAAGCACAGGGTAACTAACGTGACTTCAATGGAATTCTAGATCAATCTGAATCCTAGTCACTTATATTGAAAGAAAATCTTGAACCTAGTATAATTGAAATATGTGGTTTCATTTCTGTTGGAGCAAAACTTCATTTATTTATCTCCCAATAGATTCTTTCTCTTTAAGGAAAAAGGAGTAGTTGTACGTATATTTTCCTAGTAAATCTGTTTTCCAGACCTCTTCAAAACCTTACATTTGACCACAAGATTATATAATGAAAATCATTAGAAGTATTTCGTGCATTCAATTTCTGTAAGATTCCATTTCCTAATCCTTCATTTATACCACACTGACAAATGTTGTGGGTTTTTTTGTTGTTGTTGTTGTGTGGGTTTTCTCTGTTTGGTTTCTTCCTGTTGTTCTTCTTTCTTCTATGTAGATATCTTATAAAAATAAAGATTTCACTAAAAGTTAAACTTCTGATGCGCTCAAGTTCTACAGTGTTTAGTGAGATTTCTTAAGTGGTACGTACTGCATCTGTGTTCAAAATGTGTGAAATGTTGTTTCACAGTGTGCACAATGTGTTTACAGGTAAGCTTTACAAATGGAATTGTTTTGTTTAGAAGAGATTGATACAACCTTATCAGTAAACCATTCTATTTGTCTCTATGTCTCTACTTCTATCTCTTTGTGAAGGAACTCGAAGGTAATTTGTGAAAATATATCCCTATTCAAAACCACAAATCCAAATGTCATTACCAACTTTTCCATCTGAACCTGAAAGATTCACAGCAATTGTATTTTGATTCCTCAGTGGCTTGAACAAAATTCAAGAAACCACTTAGAATATAAAACAACAAAAAACAATAGAAATGGCTATTAAATTAGCTTTTGAATTTCCATCCAAGGAAAGGGAAAGGAGTACTTCATCATTTAAAATACTCTAAAGTACAGAATATACACACACACACATATATATAATTATGTTTTTTTTTCCTAATGCAATTTATAAATAATTTGATATTGATTTCTGAAAACATATTCAGGAAGCCTTGTGTAATTTTTAAAAGGAATAAAAAAATAAAGAAGGATGTTAAACTCCTTGTTAAATTACTAGAAACCAGTATATATGGAAAAGTTACTTCTTACTAAACTCAGAAAACATAGAGGGGATACTTTCTTATTGATTTTTGGAAACCAAGCTCTATAGCCTGAGAGATGTAGAGCAGGTATGTTTCTTCCAGTGCTGTACATAAACACCAGGTGCAAGGGGGATCGTTCCTCTTTACTTGCACTCCCACAAGCAGAACCAGTACATTTTTAAAAGCCAAGATCATACATCATACGGCAGATTTCCAAGAACTTATTCACATATTCCATCCCTTCTCTATAAATTGTTTACATAACGTCCCTCCTCCTGGCACATGCATTGTAGCCTCCTCTGGTGGACGTTGGATGAAAGCTCAATGTCTTCCTCCCCATCTGGTGGTTGTTCTTGGATGAAGTCAGTAGTCTTCATCACTGTGCCCTTCTAATATTTGTCCCAGTTTAGAGCATTCCCCTTACTTTACATGACTCTGAAATTCCTTATCATTTTTGTTCCCTTTTCCATTGTTCTTTCATTGATCCCTTTTCTGTTGATGGGAGATAACTTTCCTTTGGGATAGCTCAAGGTGGCGCTTCCTTGGGCTAACAAAAAAACTAAATTCACCAAATGTTTCCTTGGGCTACCAAAGCTAAGCTAAGCAAGAGCTTCCTTGGGTTAACAAAATTAAGATAATCATTTCCTTGAGCTGGCAAAAGCTGAACTAAGCAATGCTATTAATCTTCCAAGTCCTGCATCCTCTGACTCCTTACTTCATTACAAGTACTTTAAGAAAAACAAACAAACAAACAAAGAAAAACAATGAAAAATAAAAAAACAGTTCAAGCAAGGGCTAACCACAAAAGTGAAAAGTGTCCACTTACAGGACACATCACTGAAACTACTTCAGTAAGATAAGAACATGCTTCATAAATTACAAGTATTACCTAAGTTTGAATAATGTGAAATTAACCACTTTACAGTCTTTGCTGGATGATTGTCTAGCACTTCAGAATTCTGAAAGTAATACAAAAGTTCTATCTTTGCAATATAAAAATTGCAAAGAATACAAAATCAAAATACCTGTGAGTTGTGACTAAGATAAACATGCATCCCAATGAATACAAACAATATTTATACCAAATCTGTTGTATTCCATCCAGCTACATATGTTTCCAGGAAGTGTATTTCCACTGCAAACTTTATCTCAAAAGCTTGCTTATTCTTTCAGCATCATCAGGTATTATTTCCCATTGTTGTTTACATCTCATGATACTCAGATGTTCTTCCAAAATCTCTACCTTACTGTGCCTTTCCACCTAGTAAACACCTACTTCTGGTGTGTCGTATTCACTTGTGGTCATTATTGGTTTAATAATCTTTTCCCTTTTTCTACTTCTTCCTATATGCTCCCTCCATATGTTTGTGTGTTTTGTTGGTTTTTTTTCTTTTTTTTTTTTTTTTTTTAACTTCACCTTTATGGTGTTAACCACCATGATTAATCTAGATTATATGTGTGTAAATCTTTTTTTTAAACTCATTTACTACCATTTAAATTGACTTTTTCTTCCCACTATTTCCTTTATTTATTTATTTATTTAGCCTATCTCACACATTTTCCTGAGCTTTTCTGAGCTATCAGAAGTAGAATTTTCTGAAGGTACTGCTCAGCAATTTAGTACAATATTAAAATATTCGGTAAGTACATTTACAAAATAAATGTAGTTTGCATCAGATCTCAAATACTTGCAAAATAAAAAGTGTTCTCTACACCAGGTAAATAAATGGAATTTTGCCACTCCAGCCATCAAGTATCACTTAGGTAAGTCAGAAAATCAACAAATTCTCTTCATCAGTTTTGTGCTCAATGCATTGGAGTTGATAGACATTTCTAGAGACAATTCTTTTGAAAACATTCAAAGCATAGACATCCTGTACCTAGTAGCCAAAACACTGGAGCCAAGGGGCACCAGTGACTCTTCATTAAAGTCTTTGCAAAGTTGGCATCAAAATCTTTGCTTAAATACATGTATAACAGTTATTCTGGCCTGTATATAAAATATTCTGTGACATCCAGCAAAACATGTTGCAGTTTCTCAGGCATAGTGGAAAACCTCAAAAGAAACTGGAAAAAGGATTTATCTCTCATGCAACACTGAAGTAATTCTGAGAATGTTTTCCGTCTTAACAAAATCCTGCTAGTCTCACATCATATGCTTGCAGTATAAAGGATCTAACATCCATTTTCAATACAACATAGTGATTGTTTCTTTGTGTAGTGTTTGACTTTTTTTTTTTTAAGACTAAGATTCAATATATAAACACTGTAACTTACCTTCTGAGAATATTGAAATGTGTGATTATTTCTTAGTTGTTTGTCTCCAAACATGGTTGCTTTACTTATTATTTCCTTTTATAGTCTAGACGTTTTTCTTACCAGCTTTGATTCCAGTGAAAAAAACAGGTTTCCATGAAATGCAGCACTAAAATCATTTTTGCAAATTTTTTAGAAAGAGATGAAGCAAACTGATTTTTTTAAAATTATTTTGAGTAGAATCCAATTAATGACTGATACTACATGAAAAATGTGCTGACCTTCGATCTTTGAAAGCTGAAAGATTTATGATAAATATGGCATTCAATACTATAATGTCTACAAAAATAGAAAATACCTGGGGAATAAAAGAAAAAAGAGCTATTTGCAACGCCTAACGAAAAGTAATTATTGTCCTTTCCCTTTAGCACGTTTATATTTTCCTCAAAACTGTCTCAACAGAATGTACAGATTGCCAGAATATCTGGGTTATATCACATGGATTTTTGTATGACTTGCAGGGTCCCACAAAACTGTCTAAAGTGGCAAAATTTAAAAATTTTGCATCTCCTTCAGTACTGAATGTCAGTGGACTGCTAGTGATGTTTCAGATACCACCTTGTCCTAGAAACAAATGTTAAGATATTGTTTTGTGGCCTCAGCTCAATGACAATGTATAGGCATTGCCTAAAGTACTTGCTATTTGTAATGAGAGGTGTTTGTTTATTGGCTAATGAAAGTTTTAAGCATATTTATGTACCCAGATTCAGAATCTCACAGACATTTGCCATTTTATTGAGTAAATGTATTATTACTTAGTTACTTAAATAACCATGCTATATACTGAATTACAGGGTTCTATAAAACTGAAATAGTTCCCTTGTTGAATCTGTGTATAAACGCATTATGAAAGAGCTTATACCTGAGGTGGACTACAACAATTATATGGAATCTATTACATTTTCAGATTTATTTAGCTGTTTTTTTGGGGGGGTTTTGTTTTGTTTTGTTTTGTTTGTTTTTGTTTTTTGTTTTTTCAACAATGCCAGCTTGAACTGTCATGAACTAACTTGACTTCTTATGTTTCTACACTCAGAAAAAGAGGAAAGGAATATGAAGTACACGGGGGAAAAAAAAAGAGAGGATAATATAATCTACATGAGAAAGAAAAAAACATGTAACTTCAAAGCAGTCTTAGAAAATAGTAAAAGGAAATATAAAAGTTGATAAGAATATTTGATTATAAGAATATCAAGCAAGCATTTCTAGTTGTTTGAGTCAGGCGACTATTTTACTCTACTCTTGTGCTAGTCTGGCCTTGCTTCAAACACCTGCAGTTTCAGCTAAAGTCACCTGGTTGGTTCTACCTAGAGAAGGGAGGCCTCAAGGATGCCTTCAGCTTCCTCATGAAGGGAGGGGAGGGTCAGGTGCAGATCTCCTCTTTCTGGTGACCAATAATAGGACCCAAGGAAACAGCATGAAGCTGCATCAGAGAAGGTTCAGACAGAATATTAGGAAAAGGTTCTTCATCAGGAAAAATGATCTGGAATTTCTGGAGTATATGAAATTCAAGTGGGAGGCAATAAGAAAAAAAAATTGATATTTTCCTTTTGCATAAGAACTTACTTATATATACACATATACACTTATATATATATATATATATATAAGTGTATATGTGTATATATAAAAGTATATATACTTATATATAACACATATATAACATATATCACACACACACACACATATATAAGTATATATACATATATAATTTGTTTTCTTTTCTCCTTAGGAATTTGAGAGACATTTTGTCTCTCAAACAGAGAGATTTAAATAAACAGAGATTTAAATAAAGTTTTAAATTTAATTGTCCCTGTTTTGTAAGACAGTAAATCTACAGAACTTATGTTCACTAGTTAGGAGATGGCTTTTTTCATAGTTCTGAGTTGTCTTAATTTTAGTTTGGAGACAGATTGAAGAAACTTAGTTATACTGGATAGCCTTTCCTGCATGTTTTCTAGTATCTACCTGTCTTCAGTTGTTCTTAGCCATATGTGAATGTAAAATTGTCTTGAAGTGAAAATTGTGCTCCCATAGTGTCCCACTCATATAATCACAAAGCTGCAGAGCAGTTGAATCTGGAAGTCTCTGGCAACCGTCTAGTTAAAGTTTCTGCTCAAACTGTTGCTCAGGTCCATGTTCAGTCAGTTTTGAACATGTCTCAGGATGGAGACTCCACCACTTCTTTTTGGACATACAGGTCCCGTGTTAGACCACTCTCACAGTTAAAAAAATATAAAATAAATAATAATCAAGTCTTGATTATGATTAAGTGAAATTTCCCACATTTCATATTATGTTCATTGTTTCTCATCCTCTCATTGGCACCACTGAGAAGAATCTGTCTCCATAGTTACAGTTCTACGCTCAACCTCAATCAGTTATTCATATACATATATCAGATATCCCTAAGCCTAAGCTTTCTCTTCTGGCTTTTCACTGTCACAACCCTTTGAACATCTCCCTTTAAAATGCCATTGATCATATTTCAGATAATGTACTGAACTCTGACAGGTTTTTACTGAGTAACACAACAATGGACTCAGCACTCAGATGTATTTTACCATGGCTGTGCAGAGGGGAAGCGTTCTTGACCTATTTGCAGTTCTCTTCCTAGTGCAGCCCAAGACAATGTTGGCCTTTTGTGCAACAGTGGCATGGTGCTGGCTTATGGTCAGTTAGGATTCTCAGGTCATTCTCTGCACATAATCTTTTCTTCTGGTCATCTGACTATAAAGGCACTTACACTACCACCACAATTTAGGGCAGTTTCAAATGGAAAAACAAACAAACAAACAAATGAAAAAAGAAAACAACTAAAAACAACAAAACAAATATTATAATCTTGAGGATCACAGAAGCATTACATTAAAACCAAGTAAGATTCAGACTGAGGGTTTACATTATGGATGTGAGCACTGGCTTATTTTACAGGGTACTAGTTCTAAGAAGCACATGAAGAAAATGGTAAAAGATGTTTTACAATTTCCTGTATATAATGCAAAGTTTCTTTGTGCTCCACCAATAAGAACATCATATTAGTCAGAAAGCAAATATTGTTACAAAAATATAATATGAAGAGTTCCAGCATAGTACGTCCTTGTATGTGGGAATTTCAAGTATAAAGTTGTTACAAAGAATCACATCAGAATTTGTTTACATCCATAATTTATTTTCAGTAACATATTGTCTGCTTTTCAATACACTATGGAATTATTTCTATTTGACAGAAAAGCATTTCTATAGAATGGTGAAAAATGTTTATTGCTCACTACTAGCTTGCAGTAAAAATTTCCATCCATCAATTGGAGACAATGTAGAAATAATAATCTGTAATCCATGTGAGACTCTTGAGCAGTTCACATTCATACAATCACAGAATCACAGAATCACCAAGGTTGGAAAACACATTCAAGGCCATCCAGTCCAACCATCTAACAACCACCAATTGTTCTTACCAAACTATGTCCTTCAACACAACGTCCAAACATTCCTTGAACACCTCTAGGGTCAGTGACTCCACCACCTCCCTGGGCATCCCATTCCAGTTCCTGACTACTCTTTCAGAGAAGCAGTATTTCCTAATGTCCAGCCTTAGGGATTCAACCTTTTCCCCAGCCACAAGCTCAGTAACGTCAAAACACTCTCTAACATAGAAAGCCACACCGCCAACCCTCCTTCCTTGCCTATCCTTACTGAAGAGTTTGTAGCCATCCATTGAAGTACTCCAGTCATGTGAGTGGTCCTACCATGTTTCCGTAATGGCAACTAGGTCATAGTTAGTGTGCCGTACAATGGCTTCCAACTCTTCATATTTGTTGCCCATACCATTGGTGTAGATGCACTTCAGCTGAGCCACTTGACTCACCCTTTAACCCCATTACTGCACCCCCAGGCTCATCTCTAGCAGACATGGTTTCATCCCCTTCCCCCTTCATATTTAGTTTAAAGTCCTCTCTACAAGTCCTGCCAGCTCCTAGGCAAGGATCCATTTCCCACTTTGAGATAGGTGATACCCATCGGTGGACCTTAGGCCAGGTGCTGAGTAGACCACCCCATGACTGAAGAACCCTATATTCTTGTGTTTGTACCAGCCTCTCAGAAATTTGTTTATAAAATGGTTGTCTCAGTGTCCTTCTCTACCACTGTAGGAATACAGGCAAATAATACTTGCATGCCTGCTCTATCAACTAACCTTCCCATTCCCCAAAAATCATTTTTCATAGTCCTCAGGCTTCTGTCAATGACCTCATGACATCCAGCCTGAACAATCAATAAAGAATAATAATCAGAGGGGCAGATCCAACTATGAAGTTTTCTAGAAATATCCCTGGTAAAGGTCTAGCACCTTAGGTGGAAAAGAAGCAATGGTGTTGTCAGGCTGAAGAATATGGTTTTTAAAAAATTTCATTTGTAAATGTGGTTTGAGTCACAACTTGAAAGTCAGATGAGTGAAGGCATCAAAGTAAATTTGATAAAGCCATTCAAGGAACATAAGTTAAAAGACCTAGAAACTCAGCAAATCAGCATTTAGTAGTGTTTTTTGTTTATATTTTTCCTGCTGTTTTCATGCTCAGTGGGGTTTGACTTTGGCAAGTGTGCCTTTGCATATTTTTAAAGCATTAAGTTTGATTCTGGGTTTAATTTTACTGATTAAAAGCTTAAGGGAATATGGAGAAAGGCCTCTTTCCTATTTAAATGAAAAAAGCAGATATTCACTACTTGTTAATAATAAAAGTGAATAGTAAATATTCATGCCTCTGTAAAATCTTGTTGTATAAAATGATGTTGACATAAAGATATCTTTGCAGAAGAGTAATCCTAAGTGTTCTCTTGATTTTCCTGTGCATCTCAAATCAACTGAAATATCTTATTTAGAATGATAGAAGGATTGTTTGGCTGAAGCTAAGATGACCAAATGCTTTCAATTAAAAAAAAAAAATTAAAAAAAAAAAGACATTTCATTACTTTTTCAAACCTATATCTATTAACATAGAATTAAAATACCATCATTTATTTAGTTTCTGGGGATTTTTTTTTTCCTGGAATATCTTTTATTTGTTGTTATCAAAAGTTTGAAGAAAACACTTTTGCAGTTATAATTTTACCTCTATTTTTATTCTTGACAATTTTAATGTTAATAATAGCAATTAGGGAACAATGTGGTTTGGCATGTGTTTAAGAACTTGAGGAAAAGTTCTTAAAAAAAGAGGAAAAGGGAGAAAGAGATGCATGAAGAATCAAATATTTAACTAGAGTAGAAAGGAGTCTTTCTAATCATTTCACCATATTGTCATTTTACACGTTTGTTAACTTAAATGATAATATAAGTGAAGTATGAATGATTGTTCACATTTATTTATTTATTTATTTATTTGCTACCTTTAAGCTTCCACAAAAAATATAGGACTGTTTGCTATTAGACCTGACCCAGGATTGAGGGACACTTTTGTAAATTTTTAAAAAACATGTGTTGCAGTCAGTTTTTCAATAATAGGAACATTAACAAGGAAGCATGGCATATAACTAGAGAAAGAAAACCATGACAGTTTTTGTCTTTCATTTCTTTAGTAACAACTGCAGGAGCAAAACATAGACAATACAAACCAGGCCAAAAGACACAAATGAGGCCAAGGCACACTCTTTACACATATGGGAATTAATTGAATAAGAAATAAATTGAATAAGAGCAGAAACTGCTTGTAAAGTAGGCAATGAAGTTTGAGAAAAGGGAAAGAAACCTGTGTGCAGGACCTTGATTACCCTTACAGTACCTTGGCTGTGAGCATTTTTTAGAACTCCCCAACAGAAGCTGGAAAGGAAGTTATTTGAGTTGGGATAAAGGACAGATTTGTAGGGGGTTGTGCTTGATAATGTGCAGGAAATGCCTTTAGACTGAGGGACAAAGGTGCTAGAATAAGAATATTGGACTTCAGGATCTGAGTCTGACAGCTTTTGGGGTGGTAATGTCGGCATGGACAAGAGAGATGAGTCAGAAAGAAAAATTGCATCCAAAAAGAAAAGAAAGGGATAGGTTTGAGACTCACAGTTAAATAATAGACACTTCTTGATTTAACTAAATTCTTCACTTATCCCTGTGGAGAAAGATAAGATATCCACACACATTCTGGAAGGTTTAAGAGATTAAGGTTTTTGTTGCAAGGCTAGAAGACTTTCCAGACAGCTTTCTGATATTTCATTGAAACATTGCTTAGATCTTCACAATCTTAAGTGACAGACTAATCAAAGAGATTGTAGAACCCACAAGTTTGTAAGTTTTTGTATTTCTTTTTCTTTTTTTTTTTTTCCATTAAATTCACATAATGCTGTTTCCCTTTCTCTTTTCTGTGTACTTAAAATCACTACAAAGCCCTCTTCACAGTACACAGACAACAAATTTTTGCTAAATCCATTCCATCATATAATCATAGAATCATCAAGGTTGGAAAAGACCTAAAAGATCATCCAGTCCAATCATTCACCTATTACCAATAGCTCCCACTAAACCATGTCCCTCAGTACAACATCCAGTTGTTACTTGAACACCCCCAGGGTCGGTGACTCCACCACCTCCCTGGGCAGTCCATTCCAGTGCCTGACCACCCTTTCTGAGAAGTAATATTTCCTAGTGTCCAGCCTGAATCTCCCCTGCCTCAGCTTTAAGCCATTACCTCTACTCCTATCACTAATGACACGAGAGAAGAGGCCTACCCCCAGCTCGCTACAACCTCCCTTCAAGAAGTTATAGAGACCAATAAGGTCTCCCCCGAGCCTCCTCTTCTCCAGGCTGAACATTCCCAGCTCCTTCATCCTCTCCTCATAAGGCCTGTGCTCCAGACCCCTCACCAGCTCTGTAGGCCTCCTCTGAACATGTTCCAGGGCCTGGATGTCTTTCTTGCACTGAGTGGCCCAAAAGTGGCCACAGTACTTGAGATGCGGCCTCATCAGTGCTGAGAACAGGGGGACAATTACCTCCCTGTTCCTGCTAGTAACACTGTTTCTGGTGCAAGCCAGGATGCCATTGGCCTTCTTGGCCACCTGGGCACTGTCGGCTCATGTTCAGCCAAGCATCAACCAACACCCCCAGGTCCATTTCCTCTATGCAGTCTTCCAGCCACTGCACCCCAAGCCTGCTTGTGTATTAAAGTCCAGTTAGTGCTCATTTAGATTAAGTATCTAAGTTTCCTTCAAACTGGGTTCTGTGGGGGTTTAGAAATGTTAATTAAATTAAGGATTTTAGTGATGAATACTATTTTGATAATGATGTGAATCAGCATCAGAAAACTACAGCTTTATGTTCATGGAAGAAAAATAGCCTTGACATCTGTTAAAATTACTACTGTATTCATATTTCTGAACTAACATTTTGAGAAGCAGACAATATTTTAATGGTCATAGTAGCTGAGACATAATGCACAGTTACAGAATTTCAAAGTAAAGACAATTGTCCTGGTTTTATCATTATTCCATGTCATGGCATCATGTAGTAGGCTATTTGCTGCTTAAGCATGGTTCTGGTTCCTTTGTGCTGTTCTCTCTAGCAGACTCAGCTATTTCATCTGAGTTCTGGCTCTAGAAGACATGAACTTCTGATTCTGGGTGAGGGGGAAGTGCTCTTTTCGTTTCCAAGAAACCAACCATGAAAGAACTTCATATAAAGACTTGAACTGACTCTTTCTCTTCTGGCTTCATTTTGGTTTGTTTGATTTATTGTTCTTAATTATTCTATACTATATAATATTCCTTTCAAAAAATTAGTTTCTCCTATCCCAATCAGGTTTATCTCTCTGCCTTCCTCTGTCCTTCTCCCAAAGGGAGGGAGGAGTGTCGCCTGATTAACTCTTCAAACAGCAACAATGTGGAAGCTTTATCTGTACTTTATAGAGACAATATGTGAAAGTGTTTATTTCTCTTCAGTTTGATTTCTGGAAGAATTTTGCATGACAGGGCAGATACACTTTTCAGTGAGTAAAAAAATGTCTGAATGACCAGGCCCAAAAAGTTATTGTGAATAGAGTTAAATCCATATGTCAGCCAGTCACTAGTGATGTTGCCAGAGGTACCTAATGGATCTAATCCGATTTAATATCTTTATTGATGGTTTGGACAAGATAATTGAGAGCGCTTTCATTAAGTTTGCTGATGACACCAATTTGGGAGTAAGTGTCAATCTATCTGAGGGTAGGAAAGCTCTTCAGAGGGATCTGGATAGGCTGGATAGATGGTCTGAGGCCAACTGAATGAGATTTAGTGAGACCAAGTGCCAGGTCCACCCCTTCAATCACAACAAACCTGCATCACTACAGGACAAAAGGAGAGTGGCTGTATGGAGGAGAAGCATATCAGTGTGTTAGCCAACAGTCAGCTGAATGTGAGCCATCAGTGTGCCCAGTTCAGTGAAGCCTGTGAGACTTAAACATTGTATAAGTTAGTCTTCCAATATTTTAGATGTATTTAAAATCATGCCAATATAATATAACATATACATCTCTGATTGAAATGCTTTAGTTCATTATGGATGTTTAATAGAGTGATTGTAACTCCTACTTGAAGATTGACATTAGAAATATCAATGCTACATTATCTTTAAGGAAATCAATTATTTTTATCATTTCTTAATTTGTTTATCTTCGTATGCCTGAGTCACTTAATTATACAGATTTCTTTCTACCTTCCAAAGTTTCTGTACAATACTATTTTTGATTAGGTTATTTCAGAACATGCTGAGTCAGTCGTAATTACAAACTTTCAGAACTGGAAACTTGAATAAAGATCTCTTCTGTAAAGCAGTGTCTGTTATATTCTTGCTTTTGGTTTTGTGTTTTATTTTTCCCTCAAATGCAGGTAATGAGAAGACTGTAGATGTAGACTTTGCTACATCACATGACTTAATGGCATTCTGCATTGCCTTTAGGTTATTTATATCCTGCATGCAGATGACAAAGATTCCACCTGTGCTCAGGCTAGGTCAATTGAATGTAGAGTCAGAATCAATGGAAATGTTGATTTTAGTCCTCTCTGCTTGTATTATTATTAATATATGCTTCCTCAAAAAAAAAAAAAAAAAAAATTATATCAAATATTATTTTTATGTAAAATTTCTCTTTTCAGTTATCTGAACCTGTAAGATTATTCAGATATTCTCTATTTTTTATTAGCTAAAGCTTCCTTGGGAAACAACCGATACTTTATTGTAGAATCATAGAATGTGCAGTGTTGAAAAGGACCACAATGATCATCTAGTTTCACCCCTCGTGCTATGTGTAAGGTCACCAACTACTAGACCAGGCTACCCAGAGCCGCATGCCTCCCTGGATAGGGCATCCACAACCACCTTGGGCAACCTGTTCCAGTGCATCACTGCCCTATGTGTGAAAAACTTCCTCCAAATATCTAACCTAAAACTCCCCTGTCTCAGTTTAAAACCATTTCCCATCTCCTATCACTATCTACCCCTGTAAACAGTTGTTTCCCACCTGCTTGTACACTCCCTTCAAGTATTGGAAGTTTTAGTATTTTAGTCTGTTTTGTAGTTTAGTTTTAGTATTTTAGTCTCTTTTGCCAAGAAATTACAAATCTACTTTGCATGTGTAGAGTGCATCCAACTGTCTTCATTTCCTTCTCTCTTCCTTCCAGTTCTCCTTCAACAATTTGTAAAACCTAAAAAACTGAATAGAATGTAAATGTCCTCTCTGAGTGGAATACAACTATATCAACGTATGGTGTCTCTATACGAAACACACGGTGCTCTGGCTCCTCTGCACTTGACTGTTAACGGCACTCAGGTGTACTGGCAGCTCTTAGGCAAATTCCACATTTCACTTCATCCTTCTATGCCTCACTAGAGGAATGTCAACCACATGGCCTTTGATCTTGGGGTGAAAGATCATGGTAGCATGTACAAAGCTCTTTTAGGGTTACCATCATATCTGTCCTCTTGGCAAATATAAAATAGTTCTTCAATTTTTTTCTCATGTCAAAAGGGCCAAAAGAGCAAGATTTCTCAAAAGCTGTAGGTTGGGTCCTAGTGTGATGAGGAGTTATCTATCTGGAACACTGAGGTAAAAGAAAAAATCATCAAGAACCAAACTTTCATAGTGGACGCCCATTGCTTATTGTTACATTGTAAATGGTGAAAGAAGTTGCACTTCCTAGTTGTGATAGAAGAGATAAACAGGTTCCAGGGTTAGCTGCAGGATTTTTTTTGCCCAATTTTAATTAGAGAAAAGTTAAAATATGGCTTTGCATCTCTTCTGAGATCAATTGGAAGGGTCAAACACCTTCAGAACACAGCTTATCCATTCATGCTGGACAGATATCTTGATGGGAAAATCTCTTCTAAAAGGTATTTCACTTATCTCCATTGCATGCAGAAGGATTTTAGAAAAGTGATTCTTCATAAGTGATAGTTTTAACGTTGTTGTACTTTAAAGATATGAACAATACTGAAGGGAGAAGAAAGTGCTCAGTGCCCATGCTTTCATTTATATTCAACTTTGGATCATGCTACACATGCATACAAGTCTATCCATTAGACTCATTCATGCATGTTTTTACTAGATGTGTGTATGTGTATATGTTTGTGTAACAGGCAAATGAAAAACACTTTATCGGTGGTATGCCTGAAACTGAGTCAAATGCTGGCTAGATAAAACCATCACCATGACAGCAGACTGAAGCCTGAAGACATAGTTTGAAGGAGGGAGCCCTGTGGAGACTGCATAAATGTTTAGGGGAAAATTGTTTATTACAGACTAGTTTGTTGTGAACTTACTGATGAACTTGTGATGATGAACCCTATATAGAAAAGCTCTGTGAGGCTTCAATACTTTGAAACTTCTGGAGGGGAGCTCTCACAGATGGAGGATCTCCCTCACTGGCTGGTACGTAACTGGTGATCTCTTTCTCTGTTCATCTTTCTTTCTCTCCACTCTCCCCCTGCCCTTCTCTTTTTCTCTTGTAAAGTGGTTAAGCAATGCAGACTCATGTTGATTTCATATAAAGTCACATCATTTAGTTGCACTGCTTAGACAGATACAGTTGTAAGAGTGCCAGTACTTCTATAATAATTGTAGTACAGAGATTCTCATTGATACTGATTATTGTGTTTGAACCTTGAGTATTGTTTTACATCAATGTAACTAGGGGGATTTGTGATCTGATCACCCCTCCCTCCCCTCATAGGCAGGACATGACAATATGTACCAAAAAAATCTTCTTTTATAGTTAATTATTCCTTACTTGGCAAATTGATAATATAACTGGTATTACACATACAAATATTAGAGTTTCTAAACCAAATGGATTTCAGGGCTCTGTTTAAAGACTAGAACTAGAACTCAGATTACTACTGAGTTGGGAGAAAAAATTTTCTACTTTGAGGAAAAAAAAAAAAAAAAGAAAGAAAAGAAAGTTGAATATGATTACTGGAATGAATTTGTGAGAATCTCGTCTGCATATCTAGATTTAGAAGAACATCTGGTACAGAGCTCCATAAAATGTTTATCTAGAAACTCGACTACTCCAGGCTCACCTTGCCAAATGAATATCAGCCCAGAACTACGACATCTGTCAGAATTTATGTGATGCTATTTCTAGATCCCCATATAGATTTCCAATTTCTTCAGTAGGTGCTGGCCTGAGTCCTGCCACTATGATTTCATTCTGCATTATCCATTTTCTTTTGTTTAAGCAAGCTGGTAGTCTCTGCCCAAGTCAAGACAGTGCAGAGTTTGCTCACTCCCCACAAGTAGGATGCAGGAAAGTATTAGAAACAGAATAGAACTTGTGGGTTGGGATCAGCCCAGAACTACGACATCTGTCAGAATTTATGTGATGCTATTTCTAGACCCCCATATAGATTTCCAGTTTCTTCAGTAGGTGCTGGCCTGAGTCCTGCCACTATGATTTCATTCTGCATTATCCATTTTCTTTTGTTTAAGCAAGCTGGTAGTCTCTGCCCAAGTCAAGACAGTGCAGAGTTTGCTCACTCCCCACAAGTAGGATGCAGGAAAGTATTAGAAACAGAATAGAACTTGTGGGTTGGGATACAAACCATTTATTAAGCCAGAAAATAAAAATGGATATAAAAAAACATATACATACATGCATACATATACATATACATATACATATACATATATATTTATATTCACAGTGCAATTAGTGTGCAACTAACTTGCCAGCTGATGCCCTGTTAATAACAATATTTCTTATCAACCACCAATCAACATCCAGAAGTCCCCAAGCAGAAATGCACTCTGACCCCAGCTGCCATACCATCATGGTGGCTGCTCTTCTGCCAAGTGGCCCAGCTCATCCCTGAGAGTGCATCTATCACCACAACTTTGGTGTGTCATTAACACTGTTTCAGATAAAATTAGGACAATCATCTAAAGCAGTCTGTTGGATAGTTATAAAAATAGGACCACATAAATTATTTTTGTGCATATTGACACTTCACTTATTCATCAGAAAAAATTAAAAAAAAAATAAAAAATTAAAAAATAAAAATAAAATAAAATAAAATAAAAAATCCAGTTAAAGTAAATAAAAATCTTTAGTATTTGTTATGATGTATAAGTAGTGGTAGGAAAAATAAATAAGAATAAACAAAGCAAAACAAACAAAAATTAATAATATAAACCAAGAAGAATTAAGAAAATCTATAGATATTAATGGAGAAAACTAGTTTTCCAAAATTTCTCTGGTCGGGAACATGGAAACATTTTGTTTTTCAAGGAAGTTGTAGTAATCAAGTTCTGATATGATAAAGCCTCAATGGATGTATCATGTAGAAAGAACTTGGGTGAAGATCCAGAGTGAAGGCCAGACAAGATATGATATCCACTTTTCAATTTTCTTATAAAATCTCCTTCATAAATTTGAGGAGCTTCTGTACTTAGAAGAATTATACAGTGCTTAACAAAATTCTTTACTAGCATTTTTCTGATTTTTTTAAACATTTTATGGTTCTGTTTGGAACTCATTTAGTCCCCAGATTCTGTAATAATCATAGCTCTCATTAGGAAACTGAAATTTTACTATCACAATTGAAGTAAAAGATGTCAAGAGCACTATGAACACTGAGAAATATACTAGAAAATAATTATTTCCTCAGATGTATAGTTTAAAAGAAAAATTAAAAAATGAGCAAGATTTTTTTGTCATATGGAGACTCAAGTCATAACTTCTGAATCTGGAAATATCAACAGGAAGTCTTATGGTCTTCCAAAACCTTCGAGAGAAATAGCCAGATTCATTTTCAGATTGTGAGCCATTGCTCTAAATCCAGTTTCTCCTCTCTCTCCCACACTTTTGTGATTTCTACCCCCATCTTTTTTAAAAAGATTGTTTTTATTTGTTTGTTTTTTCTTTCATATACAATAACCTTTCCTTTCTTGGATGATTTGGTTTCTATCAATTACTTCAGCAATGTCATATTTTCTCTGCTCTTTACCCTCATTTAAGCAAACTGTTCCTACATAGTACCTAAACACTGAAGAAAATACAAGCTATTTCTATTACATTATTTATTTCTTTTTTTCCCCCTTAATACTTTTAGACACCTCTACCAAACCGTGAAGAGCTGTCAACTCTCCAAAGCTAGTCTTATAAAGCTGTAAATTGTATGGGGTTTTACAGAATGTAACAGAACTAATTTAAATACTGGCAGTTCAAAGTTTTTAAAATGTTTTTTAATATGGTGGGATTATTAATTATAATCACATCTGATTTGCAGGCATGATCTCCATATAGTCCATTTTATTTGTTTATCATGTTAAACCAGGTTAATAAACCCACAGGAACATGGTGTGGGAAGATTATACTTTCGTAATTTAAGTCCACCTGTATGTCAAAATTGCAGTCCTCACTGCAATCATCTGAATGTGCATCTTCTTTTAGTCTTCTGTCGTACAACTTAGAATGCATATGCAGTACTAAGCCAAAGAAAACACTTAAACTGATGTTATTTATCGCTGCAGAGCATATGCAATACTAAATCAAAGAAAATGTTTAAACTGATGTCATTTATCCCTGAGGATCTGGCAGTATATGTCATCCAACTTTTGCTTAATTTTTTAGGTAAAAGATTAACATAAAGCTCAAATAAATTCATAGCTTCCTATCATAGAATCATAGAATCATAAATTCACGAAATCATGGAATCATAGAATCATAGAATGGCCTGGGTTGAAAAGGACCACAGTGATTATCTAGTTTCAAGCCCCCTGCTATGTGCAGGGTCATCAACCACCGGACCAGGCTGCCCAGAGCCACATCCAGCCTGGCCTTGAATGTCTCCAGGGATGGGACATCCACAACCTCCTTGGGCAACCTGTTCCAGTGCATCAGCACCTTCTGAGAGAAAAAATTTATCCTAATATCTAACCTAAACCTCCCCTGTCTCAGTTTAAGAACATTCCCGCTTGTCCTACCATTATCCATGTTTATAAGTCATCTGGAATGACACCTTTATGTTATTTTTCAAGATGTGACATGTTAACAGACACTAATTATTCTTCTGTGCTTAAATTTGACTTATGATTTTTTGTGCTTGGGCACAAGAGCATCTATGCATGGTAAGGTGAAAGAGTGTGCATGCCAAAACTATCTGTGTTTCTGGGTAAAGAATAATAGGGAGGTTCTCACATGCCCTCTGTGAATGCAGTATATCTAAGATCCATTTCAAGTGTCCATACACAAATGGAAAATGGATGATGTGAAGACCTCCATCATACTGTTCTTCACACAACTGCTGAGTTTATGGGTTACTTCCTATTTTTCCAACAGAATTTGAAGAAAAACCTTGGTGGGAGAAAAAAGAAAAATAATAATATAAAATAAAAAAAGAAAATTGAACATGATCCAGTTCTGTTATTATAGCAAAGAAGTCTAAAGCTATACCAGCTGTGTTAGCAAAAAGGGGAAATATCAGTCTTTTTAAAGATAAAAATGAACAAGAACAAAAAGAAAACAAACACACCCTTGAAACCCTCTGAAAAAATTACAATGAAAAAGAAAAAATAACAGGCTACAATAAAATCAGAAAGTCTGTAGAATATAATAAAAATTATGAATTTCAAGTATCCTGAAAATGCATCATAAATCTGTTAAAAATATAATTAGAAAATAACACCAAGCACATTAAAAAATAACTGAATACTTTGATAAGTTTTACCCTCCAAATTCCTTCATGAGAAAATTTAAACCAGTTTAGTACTATTGTATTTGAACATTTCAGTACCATTTAGTTTATGTAGCTTTACATTGTCTGTGGAGATAAATTTTAAGAACATTTGTTTGTAAATGGAAATTAAACCATTAAAAAATCTTTTTCTCAAATGTGAAAGTTTCTCCTGAAGTTTTGATCTAAAATTCAGGAACAGTTATATTCAGTAACTAGTAGGACAAGTGTCCTAAACAGTTAATAGGAGCTTTCAGTCACTCCCACACAATCAGTAGGTTTTGGACATCATCTTCTTTCATCCTAAGCAATAGAGTATTAAAATTATGCTTCACACTTAGTGAAAATATTACTCCTATTAGGGAATTCCTTTTTTCTTTCCCTTAAACCAGCTTTGTAGCAGAAGAAAGCTGAGAAAAAAAAACAAGCGGTCCACCGTCTTTAATATATCTTGTATTGTTTTTCTGGGTTTGTTCACTCTGTAATGACTGGAATAAATATAGCACTACAGAGTCAACATAATATTTGTCTGATAAATATTTCCTATAATAATGCTAGAATATATAATGATGAGCTTAAAAATTATACATAAAACCTTGAAATGTTTGAAATACCACTGGTGCCACCTCTAGAGACTTGTGAAAGCAATTTACTTTGGAGGAGTACAGAGAGTCAAATAAAACTAAAGATCCTGTAAAGGAAAATCACATCAAAGATATAATTTCAGCCAGCTTTGTCTGGCTGAGAAATGCATTTGTCAGCTAACAGTGCTACTACACCATGAAATAAACTATATTAAGAATAAAAAAAACCTAATAGTAGTGAGCTAATATATGTTTTTGGATATGTTTTCCAATGGAGATAGCCAGTGTAAACAGATTTTAAAATTTTCCCTAGTGAAAGATTTGGCACTGGGAACTGGGATGAATTGTGCACAATCTTCTGATGATGGCTGAGTTGGCTTCGAAAGAATCTTGAAAAAACACTAAGTGTACAGGAAAAGTTTAAGTAGACTTCTGTGCTTTTTTCTCTTCTTTCTATGTGTTTCAAGATTTTATTCTTGAATCTTACCACTTGCTTTTGATAGATGCAGCAACTTTTTGATAAGAAGAAACTTTTAAGTATAAAGTATGTCAAAGTTATTAAATAGTTTATATTCAAACCCAGGTGTTGGTCTACTAATCATCTTAATATTAAAAAATAGTCATTTATTTCCAGATTATTTATTTCTTAGTGTGAACAAAGTAGATTTTTTCTGGAATTAAACTTGTATTTTATTCTTCCGTAGGTTATGATAAAGTAGGCTTTGGATTCAGCTTGTGAAGCTTTTTTTTTTAATCCATCTTGATTCCATCTTTCATGGCATGCTTTAGAAGACACAACACATACTCTCAATTATGTACCATAGACAGCATTCTGATTTGCTGCCTTAGCAGCCATCTTACTACCTGGGCACTTCAAACAGAATTCCTTTAACTCCTTTTATACAATTCTTCCAGTACCTAAACAATGCCTATAAACCTGAAGAGACAATATTTATAAGGAAGTGTAGCAATAAGATAAGGTATAATGTATTTAAACTTCAGGAATGTAGATTTAGATTAGATAGAAAAAGATTTGCTGTGAGGGTATTGAGTTACTGAAACAGATTGCCCAGAGAAACTGAATTTCCCATCCCTGGTAATTTTCAAGGCCTGGTTGGATGGGACTTCTAGCAATCTTGTCTAGAAGGAGGTTTCTCTGCCCATGGCTGGGTAGCTGAAACTAGATCTTCTCTATCTATTTGACAGAGCAAATTCTCAGCTACAAACACTGTTTTTCAACATAGTCACCACCATTAGCTTCACACTTCCACCAGCAGTGAACAAGAACCTGCATGCCACACTCATGAAAATCTCTACCAGTGGAGGTGATCCCCTGTCACTGTCACCACTGTTGAAACACACCACCCACCACTGACTGTGATCACGTGCACTGTTTGGCTTCCATAAACATTCTGCAAGCATCAATGAATATCAGTGGGTGCAGTTTTTTCCACATGGAATTTCAGTGACACCCCTTTACTTCATCTGCTGTTCCTTTTCAGATACCATTTTGTCAGTCCACCCCTCAGCTGCTTTCTGTCACATGGCAATAAAATGTAATGAAGTACTGGTAGAAATGTTCAGTCTCTACTGCCATACCACCAATGTCTGCCTCTGGCACTATGGATAAACATAATAAAATAGGAGATTACTTTCAGAGTATTTCTTAGATGTATGTATGTCCCTTATACATACATGTATAATTGCAGATATAAAACACTATCTTCCTTCTACATCTTCAAAAATGCTATTTAAATTGCCTATATTTAATCTTCCTTTTCAATATTATATCTTTAATTTTCTCATATTTACTGAAATTTATGCTATTATTTGTACTCAACTGCCTTTTAGATTTCTTCTTCTATATAGTTTTATCCCTATTTCCAAATGGAGAAAGATATTAAAAAGATAACTCATGAATGGGCCCTGGAATGGGCTGCCCAGGGAGGTGGAGGGGTCACCGACCCTGGAGCTGTTCAAGGAATGTTTGGGCATTGTGTTGAGGGACATGGTTTAGTGAGAACTACTGGTGAAGAGTGGATAGTTGGATTGGATGATCTTGTAGGTTTTTTCCAACCTTGGTGATTTCATGATTCTATGAATATAAATATACAGAGAGAGTAGTAATTTTAGTAAATCAGTGTTATACACAGTTTTACCTCATTTAAAATATAATTCAATTTTGATTTCAGTAAAAAGGTGGTAATTTTTTCCATTTCTTAATGCAAGTATATATCTTCTTGTACAAATATGCACAAGCTGTGACATCTGCTTCTCCATGACTACAGTATTTCTTATATTCTCTTTATTCTCTCCAATATGTTTTTGAAAATAAAGGAGCAAGTGGATTTTCCTCTCTTGTAATTCACGTAATACCATTTTTTTAAAAATAGAAGATGTTAATATTATTACATAATATTTCATTTTCAACATAAGATTCTAACATTTATTTATGTTATACAGTTCATGACACTCACTTCAGGACAAGGAAGGAAGGGAGGAAGGGAGGAAGGGAGGAAGGAAGGGAGGAAGGGAGGAAGGAAGGGAGGAAGGAAGGGAGGAAGGAAGGAAGGAAGGAAGGAAGGAAGGAAGGAAGGAAGGAAGGAAGGAAGGAAGGAAGGAAGGAAGGAAGGAAGGAAGGAAGGAAGGAAGGAAGGAAGGAAGGAAGGAAGGAAGGAAGGAAGGAAGGAAGGAAGGAAGGAAGGAAGGAAGGAAGGAAGGAAGGAAGGAAGGAAGGAAGGAAGGAAGGAAGGAAGGAAGGAAGGAAGGAAGGAAGGAAGGAAGGAAGGAAGGAAGGAAGGAAGGAAGGAAGGAAGGAAGGAAGGAAGGAAGGAAGGAAGGAAGGAAGGAAGGAAGGGAAGAAACTTCCATTTGGAACAAGAGATGAGCTAAGGAAAACAATAATCTATTTAAGGAGAAAGTGTAGTTTCTGAAAAAAAGAAAAAGATCCTGAGATAATGTCTTACTAAGCATATTAAGCAAATTACATTAGGGAATTAAGAAGAAATCAATGAATATTGTATTTGAATCTTAGTATTTCCTTCTTATTCTAGTAGTTTACATGCTGCAGAATCACAGACAAAGGAAGCAGAAATCTGCTTTTCAGAAATATCAGATATACTATGAATGAAACTAGCAAAGAAAGACCTAAAAAACGAACAAGCAAACAAACAGAAGCACTAATTCTTTTAGATACTGTTTCTATCACAAAGAAAATATCTTGGTAAAAGTATGTACTGCATGAAATCTAATACAGTAGCTGCAAGTGTTATCCAAGGGTTTCACAATGCTACCAATTAATAATAAATTTATCTATGCTGAACATCATTAAATAAAATTTCATAAATTGTTCCATTCATTCGGAAAATCATGCAGCCTGATTGAAACAAGGAGTTATTGTGAATAACAAAAATATTTTGGAATCAAGATCTTCCTGTCAGCATGTATTTTATCAGAAACTATTGCAACAACATAAACAACATCTGAAAATCCTGTACAGTCAATGGATTCATCTTAGATACCATACTTAAGATTCATCTAATTATATAGAGCTGTTATCCCATTATATACTAACGGGCTTTTCTAGGTACTGCTTGCCATCCTTAAACAAGGAATTCTCAAAACACAAATGACACAACTCAAAAAGGCAATATATCTTCCGGCTATACTAATTTCTTTTTGTAATCACTGTAGGTGGTGAAAAAAACATATCTACATTTATTATGTGCCTTTTCCTAAAATGAGTCCCTTTTATTTTTTTGTTTGTTTTTTGTTTTTTGCTTTTTGCATTTTGTTTTTTGTACTAAAAGAGCAAGCCAAAAAATCTACTTAAAAAAAAAAAAAAAAAAAAAAGCATCTGGTAAAGAGACTACTGACCATCCATCTCTCCTCCCCTGCTTCTCTCATGCATAGTCCCACACACATAGACTGACGCTTCACCTTTTACAAAGCTCAAAGCATCTGCAGTGAGGAGTCCTGTGCTCTCACTTATGTGTCATTTTCAAAACCAACAGTTTCCAAGGTGGTCCTGGTTTAAAAGCGTAAGTTGAAATAAAGTTATTTCAGTGCACTTCCTGTCAGTGGATTTTCTGAGGATATTATTCCATAGCCTTCCTTATTTGCTAGTGTAGTGGTAATATACAGCCACAAAGGAAGGCATGACAACTTATGAATTTATGCCAGTTTTTCACATTGCAAGAAACTGAAAATCATCTGGAATCTTCAGAGAAATGTATTGTTAGAAAGAACATGCTGCAGTTACAGTTCCGCTACCCTTTTAAATGTCACAGTGGCAACACATTTTATATGGTAATCCGATTGACAGCTTCGGGAAGCCAGGAATAAATCAATGATAGGTACAAAGGAAAAAACAACTCAACTGCCCACAGTATCCAATACTAGCTAAATTAATAAATGTTATGTGATTTTACCTTAAAGCACGGTGTACTCAGAGGTAAAGCAGCCACAAATGTGGTTCACCAGAGGTTTCTGAAAATATTAAGAGGACCTAACTATCCTTACTGTCACTTTTATCATTAAAATGGCCAGTCATTGTCAGGTCAAGAGAATAGGCACTTTTTACATGAGCAATCATTTGGGAAGCTATCATTCAAAACTAAAAAACAAATTCAGATAGAAGAAATAGCAATAACTAGAAACCATGCAGAAAAACAGGTGACAATATTATTTTACTGATTGCCTCCAAGATATCTTGCCTATGAGAAAATAAAATATCCTTAAACATTGACAACTGCTTTTTTTTTTTTTTTTTTTAAAGTAAGTAAGGTAAGTGTGCTATCCAGTATTGAATAAAGTTTTGTGGAACAAAATTTAATGTCAGTCTTCTTGTGAATTAGAACCTTTATACTAACCATTAAAAAGAAGGAAGACTTTCAGTCTTAGTAGTTCATCCAGGGGAGTATTCACTGAGCTGATTTGATTTCTGAGAATCAAAATATTTTAAAAGAATATCTAGCTGACCATTCATTTTCTTTAAGGTTTGAGCAGTATAGATGTTTAGTAGTTAGGGTTTATCAGGCAAGATTTAAATGTCCACAGCCAAAGGCGATACTTGTACTTGCTCAGGACTTAGCTAATATTCACATCAAGTTTTCACACTATTTAACTTGTTAAACCATGCATAATACAATAATTTCCAAAGCACAGATCTGCATTTTGGTCTCTAACTTCATAGAATATCCACTGTTTATTCTGAAGCTGTGTCCAAACGTATCTATGAAACTAGCAGGGTAAAATGTGGCTCACCTTGAGTAGAATGTGGTTTGGCTGCTCTGTCACTTATTAGTTAAACATTTTGATGGTTTATAGTCATGTGATTTGCCAAAATGCAATGGTTTAGTTATACATCATCCATCCTACTTCTAGTATTTGTGTCATACTGAGGAAACTAGGAATTGATGATATAACACAGAATAACTGTATGACTCAGATGTTTCCTCTAACTGGAGGCTTGTTTATCTACTGCTGGAAGCTTTCTGGAGATGTTCTCATTCTCTGTCATACATTAAAAGGAACAGATCTTTGGTACTGTGCAGCTCCTTTATTTTGATCTCGGTTTCATCCTACATTAAAAAACAAAAAAACTAACAAACAAAAACAAACAAACAAGCAAACAAAACACAGCATCACTAAATTTGGTTTAGTTTTGCCCTATAGTAAACTCTTATGGGGGTGCTGAAGAACAGGTGATAAGATAGCATCATTGGAATTCTGAGAGAAAAAAAAATCTTACTGTCTGGACACATCTTGTGGCTCAGAAAGAGTGATTTGAATAGCTCTCTTTATTTTTCAAGGGACTGATAACCTAAAGAATCAAACCTGCTATCAGCCCAGAGATTGAAGCAGCAGCAACTCTGTTTTCCATGTTTAATCCAAATTCATGGGAGCTTTCATGTCAGTTGTCATCCTTCCAACAGGATTATGTAAATCTTTTTATGTGACACTGTCAATATTAAATAGACATGGGGATATTTAGGAGGAAAATAAAACAAAACAAAACAAAACAACAACAGCAACAATTATATATAGGTCTGTTCAGCTTGCAGGGGGGAAGAAAAATTGAGGGAATATTAATATCTGAGGCTATTATTTTTTCTTAATTCCCTCACTGATACATGGACAGTTCCTTTTCCAGTGCTGAAAGGTAAATCCAGCGCATCTGGTTAGAAGTATGTAGAAATCAATAAACTATTATCAATTGTCAAAAATTGTATCAGTTTTTTTTCTCTCCTGGTTGGTCAGAAGGAATCCTGAAAGTAGAAGTATTTACAGAAGGATGACTGCCATCAGGATGCTCACCCAGCCAGCAAAAGCCCATTTCGCTGCTACAGTCATAGAATCATAGAATCATAGAATCATAGAATTATAGAATCATAGAATCATAGAATCATAGAATCATAGAATCATAGAATCATAGATTCACGAAATCATAGAATCATAGAATGGCTTGGGTTGGAAGTGATCATCAAGTTCCTATCCCCCTGCCACAGTCAGGGACACCAACCTCCAGTTCTGGTATTATATCAGGTTACCTAGGGCCACATCCACCCTGGTCTTGAACACCTCCAGTGATGGGGTATCCAGAGCCTCTCTGGGCAGCCTGTTCCAGCACTCCACTATTCCCTCTGTAAAGAACTTACCCCTGATGTCCAATCTAAACCTCCTTTCCTTGAGCTAAAACCATTCCCCCTTGTCCTATCACTGTCTACCCTTGTAAAAAGTTGCCCCCTTCTCATAGTTCCCTTTTAAATACTGGAAGTCTGCAATGAGGTCTCCTTGTAGCCTTCTACATGTCTACCCTCTTCTCCCACTCTATATGCATATGTGGGAGTATTCCAACCCAAGTGCAAAACTTTGTACTTAGCTATGTTGAACATCATTACATTCACACAGGCCCTCCTTTTGAGTTTGTGGAGATCTCCCCTTCGTCTTAATGTGTCAGCTGCACCACTCAGCTTGGTTTCTTCTGCAAAACTGATGAGGATGCACTCAAGCCCATCATCGATGTCATTGATGAAGATACAGAAAAGCTCTGATCCCAAGACAGAACCCTGGGAGTCACTGCTTGTCACTGGCCTCCACCTGGAATTATTGCCATTCACAACAAGCCTCTTTCCACAGGCTTCCATCCAATTCCTTTTCCACCAAATAGTACAGCCCTCAAATCAGTATCTCCTTAGTTTAGAGATAAGGATGTGGTAGGTGACCACATCAAAGACCTTTCACGAATCTAGGTAGATGACATTGGTCATTTCCCCCTTGTTCATCAACGTCATCATTTCATCATAGAAAGGAGTGATGAAGGACTGGAAGGAGTGATGACAAGACATTTATTACATTATATTTTCACAGAAAAAACTGTGTGATTTTCTTTTTTTCATTTAGTCACTGGATGATATAATGAAGAAAAGATGCAAACACAGGTAGATCTTTCCCCTTACTAAGATGCATCTGTTTCATTCTCTAGTGCTTTCTTTTTGTTTTGTGGTTTTTTTGGGTTTTTTTGTTTGTTTTGTGGTTGTTTTTGTTTGTTTGTTTGTTTGTTTTGTTTTATCTTTCTTATCTTCCTGTACAATTTTATTAAAAGAGGCAAAGAATTTTTGGACACTACTGTTTCCCTTAAAGGGAGTGATTGGCTGGCTGAAAGAAAACATATGGAGACTTATATGAGAAAAAATAATCCTTTTCATTTTCTGGATAAACAATGTAAGCATTAGTCACTCTGCGAGAAAGGGAGTCATCATGACTTTAATTACCCAGCATTTAATTTAAAGTGTGCTTTTGTCAGCACTGTATTTTATGTAGTATATTGTACATGGTCTGACAACAATCATGAGCTTTAGTCCTTCAGATCCCTACTTCTGTTGTACAGTTCCAGAGTTCATAGCACGCATATTCCTAGTGCTGAGCTGTATGACCTTACGAAATCTGGCCATATGCATCAATACAAATAATGTATGGAAACAGAATATTGTCAGAGAGGTTAAAAGAATAGTGAGCAACAGTGTTTTTAATTCAAACATTTTAGAATCACTTTGATACCTATTTCATTTAACATAATTTGAGTTAATTTATAATTTTTATCAAACTTTTTTGTTTTTCTATCCCTATGTAAACATTAATAACATTTTTAAGGACTTTAGTTTTGGAAATAATTCAAGGAATTCAAGGAGCAGACAAGAATATGTTAAATAGAAAAAAATCATCTTTTATCCAGTGATTATTGTTCATTTGTATTAAAGCCTCTCCATCTAGAGATTGACACTGTTTGATCTTAAGTCAGGAAATAAGAAACAATAGTCTGATGCATCTGTGCTAATTTTATAAAAGAAAATCTGCCTCCCTAACTCAGAATTAAATTCAACTTGTATGTATTTAGTAGGAAATAACTTTGTTATCTCTATTTTATTTAGTTTATTTTCCTCATAGGGAGGGATAGAAGTACTGAATTTGCTGAATTAAACATTATTTTTACAATGAACAAATAGCTATTATGTAATGTTTAACTCAATATACTAGAAACAATACATAACACATATTTCTGGAAATTAATAAAGCAACATATTTATTTGTGATTAATTTAATTGCTTTATTAGGCTGCATATCAAACAAATTAAAAATCCACTTTTTTCTAAAGAATCATACATTTATTAACAATAAGCAGACTAAATCTGACTGTAGTGTAAGTACATTGTTCTCAGAGAAATATTATTTATACTATTTACATTTCATTAACTACTGAAGATATCATGTAACCAGTATAAAATTAAGCAAATGAGTAACTGAGAAGATTCATATTATAGTTAATGCAGTATAGTTGTTTAACAGAATCACAGAATTGTAAGAGTTGGAAGAGACCTCTAGATGCAGTCAAGTCCATCCCATTGCTCAAGGAGATTATCTACAGTAGGTTGCACCAGCAGATATCCAGAACAGTCTTGAATATCTCCAGAGGAGATTTCACAACCCATTCCAGTGTTCTGTCACTCTTACAGTAAATAAATACTTCCTTGTGTTTTGAATGGAACTTCCCTTGTTCCAGTTTCTAACTGTTGCCCCTTGTTTTATTGCTACATGCCACTGAAAAAAGTCTTCCCTCATCTGCTTGACTCCATGCTTTGGATGTTTACAAACAGTTATGAGAGCCTTCTCTCTAAGCCTTCTCTCCTGTAGACTAAAGAGTTCCAGTTCACTCAGTCTTCCCTCATTCCAGAGATACTCTAGGCCCTTTATTGTCTTTGTGGCTCTCCATTGGACTCCAAGTTCCCTATATTTTTTTTTAACTGGGGAACCCAGAACTGGACATGGTATTCCAGATGTGGCCTCATCAGGTCAGAGCAGAGTGGAATGATGTCCTCCCTTGATCTTCTCTTCATGCTCTTTTTAATTAACCCCAGGATATCATTGGCCTTCTTAGTCACAAGGATGCACTACTGGTTCACAGCCAACCTGTTGTACACTAGGGCAGCCAGGTACTTCTCCACAAAGCTCATTTCTAGCAGGTTATCCCCTAATGAATGAAGAGATAAGCAAACTATGGCACAACTGGTGATTTTGGAACACTGAAAAGAATTGGAAAACACAAAATTAAACATGTAGATAAAGCCAAAATAGATGAAAATAACTAATACAGGTTTCTAATCAAACCATTTTATCAAAGGTGAGATATTGTGAACTTCCACAACTCCTCTAGACTTTTAGCTTTATGTGCAATCAAGATAGTCAGCAATCTGCTTTTACAAACATCACTTAAAAGTAATCGTAGTCATTTTTGGTTTACCAGGACATCCAAAATTTAGCTTTAAGATATTATTAATGATAATTTATTTTTCAGTCTACATTTCTTGTTTATCATAAATTGAGAATATACAAAGATCACTTTATAAACAGTGTCATTAGGAGAGTACTAAAAATATTTGGCATTTGTAATGTTTAAGATTGTCATATAAAGAAAATGATGTTGAAGGTTAATTATGTTTTTGCACAAAGCCTTCTACACTTACATTAATAACAGAGTTTTCTAAGAAAACACAGGATTTGGAGATGTGATACAGACATTCCTTAGCCATGAGAAGGTTATTCTCTAAGGATTGATACTCTGATTTCCTATAATATAAAATGTTACAAGGAAAAACCTTATAAAGCTGAATTCTATTCCCTTTGACTGTGAAGTAGATGCTCGAAAAATTCCTTTGTGCTCAGGGTCATTTGTAAATCAGAAAACCAAAATATGTTATAGAAACATTAATGTCAGTTTTTATTGAAAAACTCTCCTGCATCTGGTTAAGAACAATTTCAATTTAATAATTAAATAAATGTCAATTTAATAATTGATTAAGTAAATAAGTAAGCAAATATGGAATAAGAGTGGTTTCATTGTAGAAAAACTGTAAACCATTTTTTTTTTCAATTACAAAAATGAATAGTTACAAATAACGGCATATAAACTACTGATATTATACACCCACCCATCAATCAGGTTAGCAAGGAACACAAGTCCTTTAATGTTAATTTCAAAAACCAGTTCCCACTGTATTGCTTGTTACTCTACCTCTGTCATTACTCCTTCTTGATGCCAGTGGGAATACTCACAGTGAAGTACTATCCAAGCCTATCATTCTCCAGAATACAAGATAAAAGCTTTCCTGTATGATTGATGTGAAAAATGACCAAGAATAATTCCAATATTTTGAACTGCATTCTATTTTGAAATGAACTCTATCTGAAGAAAAACAACAACAACAACAAAAATATATTGACAGAAGATAATGTTAATTTCCCCTCTGCAAAGGAATGATTTCAATAGCAGGGGTAAACATTAGCGGGTAAACAATATTAGGGGTTAACCTGGGGGTAAAGATAGTAAACATTTGATTCTCCCTGGAACTATTTTGCCACTGGCAATACTTTTAGTCTCACTATGCTTTCCTCCTGTCTCTTTTCCTTATATTTCCTATAGCCATTTATGTGAGTGAGATTCAGTAATGTCTTTACTTATCTATGGAATCCCAGAACATGCAAATGAAACTTCTAGTGTTTTGAACTTACTTACTCATCACATTTTCCTAGTAGTGCTTTCAATATGCTTATTAGGTTTGATTAGAGGATCTCAGACTAGTCATAATGTCAGATTTACTGATGGATGCTTCTAATACATCAGGGGTTGGACACTGACTGAGGAAATTTTCAGATTTCACTCACATTCAAAATACAACAACTAAGCACTTTGTGTAATCTGAAACTTGTTCTAACATCCAATGTCTTCCCTGTTTCCTTCTCAGGAAGGAGAATAGTAAAAACAAACAAACAAACAAACAAAAACAAAAACAAACAAACAAACAAATTAAAAATCAATACTTGAGCAGTAATTCAACTCACTGTGCTCACTGTGGAAATGGAGTGCAGGAATATTGTGCTACACATAGCCATAGATCTGATCCCAAATAGCCCTTCATACTTCAGTGATCATTCTCAAGGAATAGGTTACTCAAATTAATTTCAGTTTCCCTTAGAGAATCTGAAAAGAATCAAGGAACTTCAAAAAATGAACATTCAAAATTTTTCTTAGTCTTCATGAAGTTCTAATCATTACCTCTAGCTATTTTGCGTTGTCCTGATGAAACTGAAAGTACCATGAACATTCCTGAGAAACAGAGATTTCTCAACTTGCTCCTTTGTGGGATGAATACTTCACAGTGATTTTCCTTGCCAGGCTTTTTAGCAGGAGTATATTATTAGTTTTGCCACATAAAATGCAAAATGCAAATATATGATGAACTTCTACCACATACCTTAGTTTTGTTTTGGTCTTTAGAATGTGAATATCTAAATTGATTCATATAACTCAGTGTGAAATACTATGAATGTAAACAACCCTTAACTGTCAGTTTTGGTGACATTGATATTTATCATGTTGTTTCTCTCCGTCTTTATCCTGAAATTTAGAGGTACATATTCTTTCCCTGTGACTATTCGTTTTCATCTTAACATTAAATTACATTTAGATTTACCCACATTTTTTGAAAAGAACATCTGGATGGAAGATAAATTAACTTCTGTTGATCAGGTGGGAATGTGCAATGATAAAATGTCACTACTGGCTCAGCTTTTCAACTTTTCATAAGACTTATGTCTTCCTAAGAATATTTTGGTTTTTTGGGGTTTTTTTTTGTTTGTTTTTGTTTTTGTTTTTTGAGTTTGTCAGGGTTGGGGAGGAGATAGGGGATATAAGTTTGTGGTGGTATTGTAGATGCGAAAAATAAAAATTAAGATTCAGTTGCAATAGATTTTACTGAGGATTCATAAAGTCAAAAGATAGCCCTGTGGAAACAACATTAGTCTTTTGTCAAATTGCATGAAAAGGAAATTCTGGAGGATATTACAAGAGAGAAATCAATATTCAAGTTTGAATAGTAACTCCTCTAACTATTAAAATTCAATTCCTTTCCTTCCAATTTATTCATGTAGCCAGTGAGAAATACTAATTCTGGGACTTTATAACCTGATTTTGTAAACTTTATGTAGTATCTCTGTAAATGCTGTTATGTCCTTATTTCCATTACATATAAATTCAGTGTGCAGGAATAATTAATTTTTTTCTTGAAGGAAATAAATAATTTTGTTTCATATATATACTATTAGAACCATAATGTGTATGTACAACAGGTTCCTAAGATCATTAAGACATACACATACGCATATACATACACAAGGCACATAGAAAGCAGGGTTAGAAGTATATATAATTTCTTTTGACCACGGAATAATGAAAACACAGAATTATGATTTCAGGGAACTGAGAGAAATAGAAATAGCGAAGAGGCTGGCAAATATATTCTATCAAGTCGGTATCATCTATTTATGACTCCCTCAGAGTCAGCATATGTTTTTACCTGTTAGCTTCCAGCACAACAAGCTTCAGGGTACCCTGAGGGCCAGATGTTCAAAAGTCAGTAAGATTTTCCTGTTTTTTACCCACTTATCTTTTCTAGCACAAATGAAATTCAAATCCTTAAACCTTGGAAAAAAATGAAAATTTCTATTTGCATCCTATATATACTATAGCATGATGGAATAAACACATATATACTGCTCTACAATTAATCTATCATTTCAGGAAAAAGCAAACAAACAAACAAAAAACCAAACCTCATGACTGTTTACCTACTTGTGCATATTTTCTTCAAAACTTGCTTTATGATGAGCAGTATCTTGCTAGCATCTTTTCCAGAAGTTTCAGTGCACCATCTATAAATAGATCTTGCATTTTTTAGATAACAGATACTGCAATCTATATTCCCCCATTTGCATTCACTAGGAAGCAATAAGCCATCAGTATCAGCTGTTCCATTTTACATAATTTTTATCCTTAGTGTTTGATAATTTTATGCAAATTGTGCTCCCAACTTTCAATTAATCATCTTTCCTTATTTCTTGATAAATAAACTCAAGTTTATTTCTTATCTCAAATTTTCCCAATTTTAGAGAAAACTGAAGGAAGGCTGAATCATTGTAACAGTAGAAGATATAAAGGAAAAGATCTTTGTTGGATCTCAATTCTTAGAATTATTTTTCTGGTCTCCATGCAGGCTCAGAAATGCATCAGGTTGTAGGTTTTCTAGAACTGTAAAATTTGCTATACAGATTTTCTCAGTTTTGCTGTTCAGTGCAATTCTACTTTTTAAACATGGATGCTTTCTCTTTGCTTCTTATTGGAAAAGTTATCTGCTAACAAATGAGTCTTTTCCCTCCTTTTAAATATTTGTGACATTTTAGTTTGACACAAATATTTTAGTTATCTTTCTGTTTTCTAATAAAATGCTGATGAGCAAGAACAGGCATCATAGAACTTTCAGGGTTATCTAAGTAGCTAAACCTGCTCTCTTATTAGGTTTAGCCAGACATCTGTGGGAAATTCTAAATACAAATACCAAATAAAGTGGGAAGAATCACATTAATGTTCTGTAGAAATTCGAAGACCATTACACAGATTAATGTAATAACCCAGATAACAGCAGCAAGATGTATGAAAGTATCTACATAAACTCATTTATGAGACAGAAGTGAACACAGTTGATTTTAAGGTCAGTGATGAAAATCAGGCCATCTAAAATACGCTGGCAACTTTGATGTTGTGTAGTCGTCCCTCCCAAGCCTGGTCATTATGCCCAAGGCATGCAGGCATGTACAACTCACAGCTCTCAAGCCAAATGTGGCCTGGCACAGCTAGCAGTGTGGCTGCCCACAGCCGTACACCATCATTGCAGCAGCTCTGTCTCACTGAGCAACCTGGCCTAGCTACTCAGCAGAAATGAAACATCAGTGTGTTATTGACCAAATCTGAGCTGAAACCAGGGCACAGGTTGCAGTAAAGTGCTCAAGTTGTGCAAATAAGTTAGTGGATTTTGATATATTATTTAAACACAGTCTTGTGAACAGAAAAAATAAAAATAAAAAAAATGATGCTATGCTTACCATTTTGATAAAGGAATTTGAGAATAGGTCTTAAGAGTGCCATTCAAATTTTATTTTATTTGTGACTCCATTTATTAATGAACATAAATACATTACTTGTCAATTTTCAAATGCATTGTATATTGTTACAATTAAAAATGTGATCATTAAAAATGTGACCATCAGACTTTAATAAGCCCTCTCTTACCAGAGACGAATAGTTCTCATTTTACAATCCCACCTTATTTGTATCACTGCTTTTTGGCAGCATATATATTTGAGAATAAGATAATAATTTTGAAGGATGAAGTACAAGAAAAGTACTTCATGATGAAGTACATCAGAAATCTCTACTGAACACCTTGCGAGCTCACTATACTGCCATTGAGCCTGCTTCATGCATTAGTTTCACAAAAAAAAAGCAAGGTAATATAGCCCCCTAGTTTGGGTTTTGTTTTGTTGTTGTTCACTTTTTTATATGTTCTAATAAAAAACGTTAAAATTAAAATATTGTTAGTTACTTTATATATTTTAATCATTATATATATATGAAGGCTGCTCTGAAAGTAATGCATCATAATTTTTTAGATTTGCTCATGATTTCGGAGTTGGAAGTGGCTGGCATGACAGTAGAGGTTGAACCTTCCTGCCAATATTCTGTTAAATTGTGTTAACATGAAACAAGATGGCAACAGAGTGGCCAGCTGGCAAATAGCATCTGATATGGAAATGTGTATGAAGAAAAGGTGTGGAATTGAACTTCTCTGTGCAAATTGTACCCACTGACATTTATACTACTACCTCTTTTTTTTTAAATGCAAATGATGTTGAATAGATTGTGTAAAATTATACAGCCCTTTTTATTCTGGACATGAATTACCAATTTTAGAACCAAATTTTTGTTTTTCCTGGTGTTAATATTCCTGCATTATCAAATACAGGCTAGTACCATAAACTGGGGGTATTCAGACTAAAAACAATTACTTCATTTTTTTGCATCAAAACTTTGGGATGTATTGTCTGCGTGAAATAAATAAATAAATAAATAAATAAATAAATAAATAAATAAATAGAAGAGCTCTAGGAATTGGATAAAGAAAAAAAAAGTGAAACAAAAAAAGATACAATACTTAATACTTCTTAGAGACATAAACATTAATTCAGTTTTTGACAATCATAAAACGAGCCACATGGATAAAATCCAGATCATTAGATCATTCATCCCTCTTCTAGCTGGGTCATGGATTATTCCTCTTGAACATGTAATGGATGTCTTGTCAGACTAGTTCTTAATAAACTGCACTCTGAGTTTTCTTTTGTCATCCCTGAGAAATCAGTCCAAAGTGTGGCAGCACTTGGTGTCAAGAATTTACTTTTTTCCAGATGTACAGCTTCCTTTTTAAAATAGATGTATCTTACTCATGTCTTTTAATATTCCCTTTGGTACAGTATTTTAATAAGTATTTTCACTCTTTTGCTACACTGTCCTTCCCCATGGAAACTGTTCTTAGAGGCAAAGGCTGACAACTCTTTAAAAATGACTTTCTGAAAGCAGAAGAGCTCTCCATCTCACAGTGTAAGAAATCAAGCAGCAGAGGCAGGAAATCAACATGGCTGAAGTCACTCCCATTTTTAAGAAAAAGAGAAAAGAAGATCCAGGATACAACAGATTGGTGATTTTCATGACCCCCAAACCTGTATTTGTAGTCCCAATCAACTCAGTGGTTTCTATTGATTAGATAGCATAACTCTGCTTTACATAATATCTCTGCAAAATATGGAAAAGGTTTGACTTGTGTTTGTGTCATTAATTAATGGTAGAATATTCTAGGATGATATGCTTCTAGTGGGGATGCTTTGAGCCTGCTCAGTCACTGCCTTTTGATATAAATTAAGTCCTAAACATATGCAACATATACTTCCATATTTACAAAATATCAGAGACTGCAAGGCAAAGTACATATATCAAAATATTTTAGTTATCTCTACAAAGGATTTTTGGTTTCTCTCTCTGGTTTTATGTACCATTTAAGAGATAAATAAATAAATAAATAAATAAAAACTACTGAATTACCTCTCTCTAATTGAGCAGTATTATGAACAGCAATGAATAAACCAGTGAGAGCTTGTTAAGAGATGCGCTGATCAAAGAATTTAATACAACTACTTTAACAAAAATACTAATGTATCTATTGAAGCTCTATATATACATGTATTGTAGGTTCTCAGGAGATTATTCATAGTTTGTATTTTGTTATACATCTGAATCATTTGCTTGATTTGAACAAGATGTTTAACCTAACAGCAATCATTCTGACCAGGAAATAGAACCGAAATTAATATTTAACACAACTTCTTTTACTCTGAGATAAATTAGAGTTTTTAGGGGGATAGAGGAGATGTTTATAGTTTAAATAGGCTTGGAACTTTCCTTAGTCAGCATGACAGCAGGAGTAAGCATGGATTAAATTTATTTTAGTAACCAGATGCGAAATTTGAACAGACTATTACTTTATCTCCTAGTTTCGAATTTTTTAATTATATGCCTTTATAAAAATGCTAGTCTCAATAGTCTCACTACAATACACTCATTTGACTGTCTCAAATGAACTTGATCTTTTAAATATTTCTCTTAAAGGAAAAAGAGAAAAAAAAAAATAGTTTGTCTCAATTTGCAGCTATCATCTAATCTGGAATCCTTCACATCCATATTCTGCAGGTGTTCCAAGTCACCTTCCAGAAAACATAATTTCATAATGAAATAGTGCCATTGAAGGAATCAGGTTCCATCCTTCATTTACAGAGTAGTTGGTAATAACCTACTGCATATTTAACTGAAGAAATCCTTTTGGAACACCAGACAAGTATCAGTTTGGCATAAACATATGTTCACTTTTTAGATGTTAATTATAAACCTTAAAGTAAGCATACAAGAAATTTAACAAAAATATTTTGTGACAGTAAATGATCAAGAAGACAGAATATGTTATACAGTTCATTATCATTTTCTTTATATAACATAGTGTGAACACACAAAAATATAAGCAGACCAGTCACTGTAATCAAACCCATTTGAACCAAGAAGTTCCATAACATAAACAAAATTTTCTTTATGTGAAAGGGAGTGAACACTGGAACAGGTTACCTAGCGAGTTTGTGGCAGTTCTTTCCCTGAAGATATTCCAAAGCAATTTGGACAAAATCCTGGCTAATATGCTCTAGGGAGTTCTGCTTGAGATTTGAATAGATGATCTCCAGGGGTCCCTTAAACCTCATCAATTCTGTGATTTTGTCATCCTGTGATCTCTCTTTTCAGTTATCGTTTGGTTTTGTTTGCATCCAGGACAGAGGGTACAACTAGTAGACCTTTTTTCCTTGCTGTGTGCAAAGGTTCAAGCAGTAATCTCTATGAAGCCTAAAACAAATTTTGACCAAAAATATATTTCCCATTTTCTTTTACTGGTGCTAGTCCTGGAACTTATGTCTGTGTTTGTCATTTAACCCTAAACTGTGGAGACATGTCTTAAAATGATTTAAAACTTTACTATTGATTAAAATTAAGACTGACCCGAGCACTTGTCCCACATTTGCTTTGCCAAAGCAGACATGTTGGAGTTGTGGATTAACAAAATGTTTGGGACAGTCCCAGACTACAACAGTCTTGCCTAAAATAAGATAAAAGACAAATCTGATAATGATAAGGAGATGAATATGGTAATATGTCCTATAACTATATTTTGGGATACATCCCAGCATCTTGGAAGGTCTCTGAGATGTGAAAAGCCAGATTTTCTAAACCAGCTCTTGAAGCCAAGCAACATATATTGCTTTAGATGGAAAATAGTTTTCCACCAAGTACAGAAAGTTGGCACATTATCGTGGAGGAACTAGAAGCTAAGAAATAAGTACAGTTTTAAGGAATAGGAACCTTGAGACAAATCTGAAAAGTTTTCATCCAACTTTTTACAACCCTTGATTAATCCTTAGAAATTGGATACTGAGAGGTCTCTTTCCACAGTCTCAATCTCTCCAAGTGCTTTCCCCACCCATGTAGACATCCTGTCTCCTTGCCCAACAAATTCTCCAGTCCCCTGGCTTGTACCTTTTTTTCCGTTCCAGTCCATTGGTCTGTTTTTCTTCTGCCACAGCCTTTAATCACCCTCTTACCTATATATAAGTGTTTCCTAATCTGAGATTTTTATTGCTGATTTTTGTAGAGCCACTGTATTGAATATGTGTTACTTCATTGTACTGAAGCGTTAGGGAACTTCTGAGAAGTTCCTCTGCTTTGGAGGCAGAACATTTTAGGGATTTTACTGATTAATGCCAACCAGCTTTTGCTGAATCTATAATAAACTGCAACTCTGAAAGTGTCTACTTTTGCTTCCTCTACAGCAGAGAGCAGGAAATGCCCGCTCTCACCAGCTGTTGCATGCATTAAATGATACCTCAAACTAAGTTTTCTGTGCTTGGCTTAACACTTATAATTGTTTTAAGCACGATCAATAGTAAATTTTCATATTCCTACATTTATGAGAGCATTTGAGAATTGTTCAGTGAACAGTTTGTGTAGGAGCATTCAGATTTTTCAAGCAATTTTAGTTGACTGCTTGTGAGTGATAAAGATTTTTCTGTAACACTAAGACAGGAAGAGTAATATTCTCAGGTTTGCATTGCATCAAGTCCAAGCTGTCAGTGGAAAAGCTGACTTTCAGGGACGAAAATAATGAATGGTCTTCATGGGAAAGTCTGACCAGTCAGTAAGCCTGTGACTCTACAGTCTTCCAGAGAGGAAGGAGAGCCTGCATTGACAGCTGTGTCAAGAACCTGCATTACAATTTTAATTTGACATGAATTACATTGATGGGGGACCTTTTGGCAATGGGTCTCAAAGTTCTGACTCTGATAAGAAAAACAAATCTGGTTCAAATTTTGATGCAGTGAATTTTGTTTCTTAGCAGTTTTAATATTTTTTATGTTATTTTATCTTCTATTCAAAATGTTTTATATCATTTCATGTTTCCAGCAACTTTAGTGAAGAGAAGAGGAAAAATCTGTGGATATTATTTGTTGGGTAGATTTTACATCCATGGCTCTGGCAATCAAAATATGATTGTACAGAAATTATCAGGTCATTACCTCACTTAATACAGAATAATATATTAAGCTCAATTTGTATTCCCACTAGTGTCATAATATTGTTGTAAATAAAATATTAGTAAAAAGATTGTGCTTAACTTCACTAATGGATATTTTAAGAAATAGCTAATGAGTTTATGTTTTGCTGAAATTCCTTACATTCATCTTTCCTCCACACCCTTAAGTATCCTTTTTATTAAAACTTAGATAATGGTGTGATGAGTGGTTTCTATAATGAGAATCTGACATTAGAAGTTGTTTGACCCATCTTAAAATTAACCCTTTAAAATATTGTCTTACAAAATACTGTATTGATTAACTACTGTAGCTCCAAGTGTTAGTTACAGAAACAAGAATCAGGAATATTTTGTTAGGGTGAGTTGAGATGGCAGATGTAACATCTCCTTTAAGAAATGATAAATATTTAGTTCAGATTTTATTGCACATGAAGCAACTGCCTTTTATGTACCTGGAAATTTTGTTACTCTGAAATGCTGAAGATGATTAAGATCTGTTTTGTTATTGAAACTTTTCTTTCAAAAAAGTGATGACTTCTAAGTTTTTAAAGCATTCTATGTTCTGTGGCTAGATACTGATTTGGTGACTTAGGGGTCTTATTTCTGCAGTTTGTAATAGCAGGAATAACAAACTGTACTGTAGCAGTTCTGGAATGAAACTTCATTTTACCTGTGAACTATGAAACAATCCAAATGGCATGCAGCTAAACAGTGGTATGCACAAGTTAATTGGCCCTGATGCCACCTCTCATTTAATTTAATGTTTAGGTTTCCAGAACTGTCTCTTCTCAGCCTTCTTTTTTCCTTCGCAGTGACAAAATATTTGATTTCAGAACTGTACTCAATTAAAAAAACCAACAACCTGCTGGATCCTTATGTTGATTAAGTCTTCTACGTCACATGCCATACCTGTTTACAGCAGATAATGTGCACACAACTTTTAATGCCTTTTGAGAATCATTTTAATATTCAAATACTATTCGATTTTACATATAACATTAAATATTTATAACTTCATTTTTCCTTGAGATAGTGTTTATTTAAGCAGAATACTGACAAAATTGTTTTTGTTGTTAATAATATTCATGGTAACACTTAACATCTATTCTGCAACTATTTACAAATATTTCCTAATGTTTCAAATAGATAAAGCATCAGTGAGAGATTTCAATGCTCAGTCTGCTGTGGGAATAAATATCATAGAATTGTAGAATGGTTTGGATATGAAAAGATATAAAGGATTGTGTATTTCTAAATTTATATTGTAATTAAATGATTTATAGGCATTTATTAAATATATATATTTTTAAAGAAAAGATGAGTATAAGAAAATGGTTATGTGTAGGAATACAAATGCAAATCTACATGATACGGAGCTTTTTTGTGCTAACACTTATACTACATGTTTATGATAATTATTTCAAAATATACAATTGTTGATGCTCTTTTTCCCATGTCTGTATTGGGCTATGCATCCATCTTCCACTGTTGAATAATCCATCATCTTATGGGTTTTTCTGAGGTATGGACTCTGAGCTACAGTTGACTTCTTATGTCTCAAAAAAAAAAAGCCATCATTTGGAGAGTGAAACTTTGTATACTTCAATCACAGTATCAGTTCCTCAGAAGCAGTATATTCTATACTGCTAGCAGAACATCTATGCGCTACAGATACAACAAATTTTAAATGTGAAATTATCAAAATACTGAAGTCAAGTCCAGCAAATAATTCTCTTTTTTATTTTATTTTTTTAATTTTATTTATTTATTTTTTTTTTTAAATAAGAAAACACAAGAAATACTAGCACATCTATTTTGTCAGTTTCACATTAAGATATAGGCTTTGGAAGTTGGAAATAACAGATCACAGGGATAAACTTTTCAAAATGTTATTCTTCAGCCTATTCCCTTATTTGGTACAAAATGCAAAGGCAATTCAGCAAATTTGATTTCTAATTGATTTGCAGTAGAGTTTTCTCTTGAGGTCTCATATATCTCAGAAGACTATACTTTTTAGGTCAAACTTAGAGCTCTGTTTTATAGAATGATAGAATATGATTCATACATAGAACCAGTATTTTCCACTAAACCATATTCCTCAGTCTAAGCTGAGTTTGCTCTTTTTCTCCCTTCCCAATGTGGATGGGGGAGAGAATTGAAAAAAAAAAAAGAAAATAGAATTTGTGGGTTGAGATAAAACTATTAGTAAGACAGAGAAAATGAAATTAATATACTTGTCTATTTATATTTGTGTGAATTTATGTAACAAGTGATACACAGGTAACTGCTAACTACACCAAAATGCAGGTCTCATAAAATAATTTTACAGCTAGAAGTAAATCTGATCAAAAATCATTTGACTTCTGTTGAAATACACAGTTTTCTTCTGTAAGTGTTACATGGAATTCTGAGAGTTTCTTCCCAAAACTGAGAACTTATTTATGTCTTAAGGATATAGGAGTCTGTATATGACAGTGCCATCTAGTGAGGTCTGAAACACCTACTGCTAGTCCTACAGTGGACTACAGTCTCTGAAAACTAATCTTTAGCTTCATCTAAATTTTTCTTGTGGTTCCTTTGGATAGATTCTTTAGATCTTCACATTTCTGGAGCTTTATGAAGAAAGAACTGTATCTTCCAGGGGCTAAAATATGGTGATTTTGAAAAGAATCTGTGGTTGGAGTTAGACAGGGTTTAAACATAAAGGATTTTTTAACCAAATCAGTTCATACTAAAATATATGAAACATCTAGGATGGATTCAGTAGATGATAAGTTCCTGAAATAGATTGCTATTTTATCAGCTAATTGTTGTCAATTTAATTTGGATATTATTTTGAAGATTCAAATTAAAAATGTAAGAATTATTTTTTTCTGTTGTTGTTCTCTGCTCAACTGGGCTCTTCAACAAATGTCTAATAGCTTGTTGATACTATAATATATAGCAATAGGAAGAACTTAAACTTCTTTTATTGTCATACATATGAAATTCATGGAAATATGTGAATTTCTTTTTTATTATCCCAACACAGTTCATTCTTCAGCATATGCATCTTGTATACAACAGATAAATCATCTTGAAAAGAAAGTGCAGTCACCTGCTTTTGGTCAAAATTGAATTTCGATGGGGTAGTGCAAAATGATTTCATTTTATATGGAACTCTTATGATAATACTGCAAAACACTTTAGGGGCTATGCCAATCACCAATTAAAGAGAAGCAGAATATTAAAGTGATATTTAGACTAGAAAACCTTCAAATGTATCATAAAAACCAAACATCATAGATAGGTAAAAACAATTCATGCACCTTTAACTGCAGAGTAGACAGAAAGAGTATAGATTTTACAGCTTGAGGACAGAAGGAAGGATAAGAGTTTATTTCTATAACCTCATCCACATGGTTCTCATCACTGTAATTTTCCATGCCTCCTTAAACCCACACAATATAACATTTTTATTCTTTCTTTGCTTCCAATGTAATTTATTATGTATTGTCTCTGTGTGCTGTCATTGTGGGATAACAAGGGTCAAAGATGTGGACCTTCCAGTTTACACTGAAAATAATAAGGTTAGCATCAATTGGTCATATTCCAGAATTAGCTGTAAAATCACAGTGATGGATTCCAGTTCCCTGGAAAAGTTCTGACTTCAGTAGCAATGTGCTGCTGTCAAACCCATTAGACTTTCCACTCAGTTAGGAAGATGTTAATGATTTTCTTTAGGAGGATTTGTGTTGTGAGAAGTCTGTTTTACTAGATTCAAAATTCAGAGCAGATAATGAATCTGTGAGAAGTAGCGTCCCGCCCCCTGAATTTTTTGCCTGCAAAGGGATAGTGTGTTATAAAGTTTAATGTTCCAGATTATTCACTCAGAGCTTACACTCAGAAATGGGCACTTGGACTTTTCCATTGCTTGTTGTATTGCTTGTTTTAAGTAGCAAGTTAAACCAAGTCACATAGCTGTAGGTTTGCAAGTGGATTAGAGCTTGCACAGTGACCAGACAGAAACAAATTTGTCTTCTATGACATTCATATGAACATGCTATTTTATCTTGAAATGAATAATAGAATTAGTATAAACAAGTGAAATGCAACAACACAACAAAAAAAAAAAAAGTGTTTTAAATTACTAAGAACTCAAAATCAATTCAAAATAACTAGTGAAAGCTAATACTAGAAATATCATACAGGGAGAAGGCAGGAAATGTAATGGTTACATTTTCATTTTTAGAGACAATACAGTAAATGGAAGATTCGTCTTTCCCGACTTTCACCAACTTTCAATTTCGGAAGTTGTATCCATCTATTAACTACATTAAACAGCAAAAATGAGATATAGAGATTGACTGCATCCTGACTTGAGGCAGGATTGATATGGAAGTTTCCACAGTTGCTTGCATTCCTTAAGTCCTATTGATCATAGACCATTTCTAGCCTAAATGAAATGTCCAGCTTTTAGAATGCTAGAATGAGGACTTCCCAATCCAAAAAAAAAAAAAAAAAAAAAAAAAAGTGAAAAAGTCATGGATTCAGTTATTTTTATCTCAGTAGGTTCATAGATAGAAAAAGGGTTCTTATAACATACGAAATTCAGTGATTATTTTTAAAAGGTTTTTATATAATATTTTCATCATGTTCTATCCAATTCAAATCCTTATTTGTTCAGTAATTGTTGCCCCTGTCTTGACTGAATAGGCTGTTTTAGAACTCTATTTTTTAATCATATAAGAAAATAATTTAATTAACCTCACAAATATACTTCCTTGCTTTCCATTTGATCTTCTGAGATCAATTTCAGAACTAAAGATTACACTAGGAAAGGAAAATTCATTTATTTCACTTTAATACACATACAGAATGAGAGAGAAAGACAGAGAAAGTATGAAAATATAAGGCTGGAAGAGAATGTCTGTGTAATCTAATATAGTTTCCAGCCCAAGATGGCATCCATGCCATATTCTCAGTTGGGAAGGTGTTAATGATTTTCTTTGGAGGATTTGTGTTTTGAGATGTCTTTTTTACTAGTCTGAATGAAGATCTTTTCATCAATACCTGAAGCAAATAACACTGCTTGGTTTTCATGAATGAAGAACAGAAGAAACTAGCATATCAATTATATACATGGAACAAGAATTTACAGCATGCTGTTGTAGAAAATTACATCAAATACTGTGGAGAACACGTTTGATAGCTTCCAGTCTAATTGATGCAGATCTTTGGCATACATTCAACACAAATGTGCTCTAAGTTTGAGGAAGTGCATTTGCTACCTAGAAATGCAGTAATTCTTTGGATAACGAACTAATGCTCCTTGCATTACTCTGTCTGATTTCCTGGACACATTAGGCTCGTTTTACATGTCAGGAGGTAATGTTTAGCATCATATAGCTGATCTGTACTTACCCAGAAAGTCGGATGAATATTGACAGTTAATTTCTGTAAGTGAAAGCTCACCAGAGTTGAAATCTCTGTGTATGCAAATATAACTCTTGGAGGCAGGTAGTTTTGGCATTCTGCAAATAGACAATAAATTTCTGCCATTGAGGAATAGATATCTTTAATGATTCATGTACTAAGCTGTGGGAATCATACATGTCCAAAAATCCTGAAGATATTGTACTGATGAAGGCAGTCAGAACCAGTGCCCTCAAGAAGACTGGAGAAGAGAACCTCGATGCCTTGGTACCTGCAGTTAAAGCTGCATAAAGAAGGGTTCATATTTAGCCAATTTGTGTCCTTGACACAGGGCTACTTCAGAAGGTTGAAATAGTTCCCAGGAAACAGCATCAATTGAAAAGATTCTCTGTTACATTATTCAGAGCAACAACAGAGCTACTCTCTACTTTCTACCCGCTACAAGGGCAACTTAATAAAATCATGGAATAATGAAATCCTTAGAATTAAAAGGGGCTTTTAAAGATTATCTAGTCCAACTCCCCAGTAATGAACAGGTACACCTACAAATAGATCCCTATGCTCAGAGTCTGGTCCAGACTCTGGTCTAGAATGTTTCCAGGGATGGGGAATCCACCACATCTCTGGACAACCTGTAAAAGATTCTGCCTTATATACAAGCTAAATCTCAAGCCTTTTAGTTTGAAACCATTTCCCCATTTCCCTTTGTGCTGTCACCATAGACCCTACTATAAAAAACCTGTCCCTTCTTTCTTGTAGCTCCCACTTAGACACTGAAATGCCTCTATCAGGTCACCTCAATGCCTTTTCTCCAGGCTGAACAACTTTTTCAGCCTGTCCTCATAAGTGTGGCGTTTCATCTCTTGGATCATTTTTGTGGCCTTCCTCTGGATGGTCTGCAACAGCTCAATGTCTCTTCTGCGCTGAGAACTCCACATCTGAATGCAGTACTCCAGGTGAAATCACATCAGCACAGAGTAGAGAGGCAGGATCACTTCCCCCAAACTACTGGCCATGCTTCTTTTCATGCAGCCCAGTATTCAATTGACTTTCTGGGCTGTGGGAACACATTGATGGTTCATGTCCAGCTTTCTATGCACCAGTACTTCCAAGCCCTTTTTCCTAGGGCTGTACTTAGCCCTTTAATCTCTCAGCTTGTATTGGTAGTGGGTGTTGCCTTGAACCTGGTGCCAGATATTGCACTTGGATTTGTTGAATCTCATGAGTTGCTCTTGGGCTCACTGCTCAAGGCTGTCTAGGTCCCTCTGGATGGTATCCCATCCCTTGGGCATGTCAAGCGCACCACACAGCAAATGCATTAGATCCTAATTTGATGTCTCTGGTAAAGATATCAAACAGCACCAGCCTCATCACTGACACCTGGGGACACTGTTTGTCACCAATCACCATCCAGACATTGAGTCACTGACCACCACTCTCTGGGTTCAATCCTGCTGCTGGTTCTTTGTCCACTAAACAGTACACATGTCAAATCCATACATTTCTAATTTGGAGAGGAGGATGTTACGGGGTGTCAATGGTTTGCGGGCTGGTTCATCCCGGTTCCATGACTAGTGGGATGGAGGGATTTTGCAAAATCTGTACCCCTGGAAAAGGGAAAAAGGGGACCCCAAAATAATAAAAACAGCACCAATAATAAATGTCTCTCTCCAGTTTATAGGTTCTTTGATATACGTATACCCAGTATGAGATTAAGAAACAATGGTTCAAATGATGTTCAACCAATTTATTACAAGTTCTATCCACTGAGGGTGATGGTCCATCTTTCATTGACTATTTGGTTATTATAAGCATTCAGCAAGCCCTGATAAATGTCAGTGGGTGCATGTTTTTTCCAGTAGAAGGAGTGCAGTTCCAAACATTTGTTTAATATGCACCTCCATGTCAGACACCATTTTGTCAGACTTCCCCTCTGCTACCATCTCTTACACAGAGACGCAGTATGACAATATTGGTTGGAAGGTTCAGTATCTACTGTCATACCACCAACATCTGGCTCTGATACTGTGGGCCAACATAACAAAATAGGGAGCAGTACTTTCAGAGCAGCCATTGTATATGTTAATGTACATACTCAAATCTGTAAGAACAGTATTCTCTCTTTTCTTTTTTTCAGTCTTTAAAAAACCCTAATTAAAAAAAAAATCATTACAATAATTTAAAAAAAAATGATAAAAACCTCCTTTAACACTAATAGCATTATTCAAAAAATTTTGCATTTTCTTCTAGTGTCTCTGATTTATTATAGGTGCATCTCAACTCTTCCTTCAGCACTCCCTATTTTCTTCTATTTTTCCTTTGTTGTCCTATGTGGTGACTTCTGTTCATAGGCTCTGTTAAGTGCTTTCTCAAGATTTTCTTCAACCTTAGTTTTCCTAGTAGCCTAAGGTCTACCAGCCTATTCACTTCCTATATTTGGGCATGGTGCTTGTCAAATGATAAATCTCAAGGTTCTTCTTATTCTTATGAGTGATGCTGTATTCCTTTTTTTTTTTTTTTTTCTCTCTCTCTCTCTCTTTTGTATTTTGTGATTGTTTTTGTTGTTGTTGCTTTATTGCTTTGTTGATTGGTTGTTTTGTTTGTTTAGTATTGTACTGTTTTCATGTTCTCCATGCTAAGCTATTATAGTGGGAAACTAGAAACTAGATATTTGTAAAACTGGATTTTCTATATATTAAATTGTACATGGAAAGAGATGCTGGACATATAGAAAGCCTTTCAGTCAGGTTAGCTTCTTGTTATTTCCCCAGACTCCTTTTCCTGATACCTGTACTCTTCTCTACAGCATTTTTGGAGTATGATTTAATGCAGAGGATAATATAAGGTGGCATAATAGCATACACTAAAGTATTATTGTTAATATACTTTTATAAATTGGAGACAATGAATACTGTTATCCTTCACATATGCTGTTCTGTTCCATTATCATTCATTTGATTTTTCTTGAAAATTTAGAGAATATAAGGGAGAAGTAAGATCAAAATTTCAAGTTATTTTACCCATCAGCAAAAACATAAAAATCTAAATTCTTCCCAGGTTGCAGGAGTGTGTACTTAAGCTCTGGGAACATTGTTTCTCTAACAAAAATATCCATTCAAAGCCCCCTCTTTTCCAAAGAATCACAGATGGTATCATATTATAAAATAACATACTTACTATTAATAGGCTTATTTCATAAGAAAGCAATAATAAATTGACAGTGTTAATGTCAGGAAAGCATTTTTAATGTAACTGCAATTGACTTTTCTCTATCCTAAATAGAAAAACACATTAGAAAAGCCTTCAGTCTTTTCAACTGTATTGCAAGAAGCAAGATTATGCCAAGAAAATGAACTGTTTTTAATACCCAGGCTTTCTTTCCCATTTGCCTTACATTTGGCACTTTTAAAAAATGAATAACATTTGTTGTCATCTGCAGAAAAGATGGCTGGAAATTACTTTATTAGAGGTAAATTCTGTACATCTTATGTTTCAATGTTCTCATAAATATAAATAAATATAAAATTAAAATATATATGTATAAAGACAGTATTGCAATGGTACCTTTGTGGTCTTTGGCAGTCAAATATGGGAATTTTATTTGATGTAGTGTTAAATAAAATGTGAATGTTGCATAAAACTGGCTTCAGAAGATTCATTATGAAACAAAAGTGGTCTTGAATTTTTCAGGCCTGAAGCCTTATATAATTTACTAGCGTTTTCATTAATCCAGTACTCACATAATTTCATTTGAGACAGCTTCCTCTTCTCTACTGTCCTTGAACAAAGCAACAACACAAAAATGTGGTTTAGAAATTTTCCCCACGTTTCTTCAGACATGCATGTTACTGGCATTTTTTTTTCTCCCTTAAATAAAGGAAGGAATTGAGTGTTTAAAATACTAGAATTACTTTTCTTTGTCTATAACATACAGTAAAAAATTGTATTGTCATTAATTTGGTGTCACTATAACTTTTAATCCAGCATACCCAAGTTTGTTAGGTTTTTGATGAAGTTTTATATTCTAATGTGAAGATCTGAGATGATTGATTTTAGGAAAGGAATATAAGGATTAAATGTGGAAATTTGTTTTTTATTAAAGTCTTCAGCTTTGCATACAAATTTTATTTGGAGCCAAAATATCTTTAAAACTCACTGAAGTCAAAATGAAGATATTGCACAAAATCCTTTAATCTCTGGATCCAGTTCATAGACTATATAAATATTAAACTTCTTCTAAAACTTTTCATCTTTATGTTTTCAGATTGCTTCAGTTACATTAAAGATCTCCTTACATTCAGAAATTTTACCTTCAAGTCTATTACATCATAAACAAGAGGAAACATGATTTCAGCACTTCCTTTATAGCTTTTTTTCTATAAGATGTGAAGCTATTTACACTTCTGTTTTCTTTTCCTCTTTTCAGTGAATTAATTTTCTTTCTACTTTTTTTCAAGGTAATGTATTTTTTTCCCACATCCAAAGCATCATTGACAAGAGATTTCTTTAAAATAAAAAATAAAATTAATTTTTTTTTAAAAAAAGAAAGTCATTTCTTCCTACACTTCTATTATGTGAGGAATTATTTTCAACGTGTGTCCTTTTTATTGCTTTTTGGAAGTATGGCCACGACCCAGCTTCTCACAAACAGCAATAAACTTTACACAGTACAAAACATACTTATTATCTGCACAGGCCTTCTTCCTCTAAGGACTTTACAAATCTTCTTGATTCAGAGATAAACTGAATACAAAAGGTTGACTTAAGCACTTCTCTAGCTGCCAGATAACTATGCCTTTGTAAATCACATTTTGATGTAGAAGATTAGCTATTATTCCCTTTAATTTGTTCAAGAACAGTTTCTACAGGTTATTTCCTGGGTGCGCAATTTCTCATCTGCCTTATCTGAATAGATTGTATTACGATATTGATTTACATTTTCACATTTTTTAACACAGAAAACATTACGATGTAATGTAGAGTAGTATAATGATTAAAAATTCACTATCTTCTTGAAGATTTCTACTGCTAAATTAGATGCTTATGTTCTCTTCACATTTTATTACAAAAGAGATTCACAGGAGATGGTGTGAAACATTCATAAGGTTGAGCAGAAGTTTCTCCTAACAGAAGATGCCAATGTGTTTGTGACAGGCTCAGTCTCTTGAATTTAGACCATGTGATAACATCCCTACTGGCTTTGAGATTAGAAATAGATAAAATTAACATAACAACTGAGATCAGCATACTGGATTTATCATCCTCCATAGCCTCAAAGAGTTCAGTCTCACAGCTCCTTGTTTCCAAGAGGTCACTAGAAACCTTCGAAAATGAAGTTGAAAAGTACAGATCAGATACAGATGGAAGGGGTGTCTGACGCACCAGAGTACTGTGCTGCCATTCATCAAGATCTGGAAAAGCCAGCAAAATGTATGGAAAGTGGTTCAACAAGGGCAAGTGAAGATTTGGGTGAATAACTGCATACATAAGCAGAGGCTGGGGGCAGACCTGCTGCAAAAGAACCTGTATGTGCTGGGGGACAATAGGTTGACCATGGGCCTTAAGACCTTAAATATCATCAAGTCCAATCACAATCTAAACATACTACCCTAACTCTAACAACCCTCTGCTAAATCATGTCCCTGAGCACCACATCCCAATGGTTTTCCAAATGGTTTTTAAACATATCCAGGGATGGTGACTCAACCTGCTCCCTGGGGATCCTATTCCAGTGCTTAACAATCCTTTCTGTAAAGAAGTTTTTCCTGATAACCAACTTAAACTTCCCCTGGTACAACTTGAGGCCATTTCCCCTCATCCTGTCACCAGTCACCAGTGACAAGAGAGCAATGCCCCTCTAGTTGTAAGCATCTTTCTGGTTTTGGAAGAGAACATTAAGGTCTCTCCTCAGCCTCCTTTTCCCCAGTCTAAAGGACCCCAGTTCCTTCAGTCTCTCCTTATAGGGCATATCCTCCAGAAGCCTTGTTGCCCTTCTTTGGATCTGTGCCAACATCTTAATGTCCTTTCTGTATTGTGGTGCCCAAAACTGAACACAGTACTCAGGGTGAGTACTCTGAATACTTGTAAATCAATATTCTCAATTTAATCATTAGAGGTTGAACTTCTAAACTATGAAAATGGATGTAGATTTTTGTAACATTTCTCTAAAATTCAGTTTCTTGGACACTATCTGTAATAAGATGCAATAATTTTTCAGCCTTAGGAACTCAATATCCATAGTCTATTAAATATTAATAGTCTATTAAAAATCAGAAAATCAAAATGTAGGTTTGTGTTTCACCATTCCTTTGAGTTAGATATTTTAAATAAATATTTTCGATACTTTAGAGCTAGATTTGGAATCTCTTTTTTTGAGGGAGATCATGCGGCATGTGCAGAATGGCCAGGGGATCAGGCCTAACCTACATGGGTTCATGAAGGGCAGGTCCTGTTTGACCAACCTTTTATGATCTAGTGGCCCATCTGCTGGATGAGGGAAAGGCTGTTGATGTGGTCTACCTAGACTTCAGCAAAGCTTTTGACACTGTCTCCCACAGTATTCTCATGCAGAAGCTGGCAACCCGTGGATTGGATGGGTACACTCTTGGCTGGGTAAGGAGCTGACTGGAGGGTTGGGCTCAGAGACTGGTGGTGAATGGAGTTAAATCCAGTTGGAGACCTCTTCAATACCTTTATTGATGACCTGGATGAGGGCACTGAGTGCACCCTCAGTAAGTATGCAGATGACACCAAATTGGCTGGGAGTGTGGATCTGCCTGGAGGTAGCAAGGCCCTACAGAGGGATCTGGACAGGCTGGAGAGCTGGGCTGAAACCTAAGAGATGAGGTTCAACAAGACCAAATGCCAAGTCCTACACTTTGGCCACAACACCCCCAGGCAGTGCTATAGGCTTGGGGCAGAGTGGCTGGAGGATTGTGTGGAGAAAAGGGACCTGGGGGTACTGATTGATGCTTGGCTGAACATGAGCCGACAGTGTGCCCGGGTGGCCAAGAAGGCCAACGGCATCCTGGCTTGCATCAAAAACAGTGTTACTAGCAGGAACAGGGAGGTAATTGTCCCCGGTAATTGTACTTGGCATTGGTGCGGCCGCACCTCGAGTACTGTGTTCAGTTTTGGGCCCCTCACTGCAAGAAAGACACTGAGGCCCTGGAACGTGTTCAGAGGAGGGTGACGAAGCTGGTGAGGGGTCTGGAGCACAGGCCTTAGGAGGAGCGGCTGAGGGAGCTGGGATTGTTCAGCCTGGAGAAGAGGAGGCTCAGGGGAGACCTTATTGCTCTCTATAACTACCTGCATGGAGGTTGTAGTGAGCTAGGGGTCGGCCTTTTCTCTCATGTAGACAGTGAAAGAACTAGAGGGAAGGGTTCCAAGCTGCAGCAGGGGAGATTCAGGCTGGACATTAGGAAATTTTACTTCTCGGAAAGGGTAGTCAGGCACTGGAATGCACTGCCCAGGGAGGTGGTGGAGTCAATGACCATGGGAGTGTTCAAGAAACGTTGGATGTTGTGTTGAGGGATATGATTTAACTGGGAAGTATTGGTGATGGTTGGACTAGATGATCTTCTAGGTCTTTTCCAACCTTGATAATTCTGTGATTCTGTGATTCTTACTTGCATAGAGAAGAAAATAAGTCAAACTGTACTGTTGAACTTTTTTGATAAATATAGTAGTAATATTTAACAGTAGGACATCAACCTTTTTTTTCCCTTGCATTATGGTTTTTAACATTTTATGGACTCTAGCTCCTACAATATGTTATTCAAGTATTTCATTAATAGATCATTATTCATAACCTCGATTACTCCATTAGTTAGAAAGTTTTACCTTATTTCTTTGTAAAGTTCCTTTTATAATTGAACTTTTTTCTTTTTCCTTCTCTTTTTCTTTTTTTTTTCTTTGTCTTTTTTTTTCTTTTTCCTTTTTTTCTTTTTCTTTTTCCTTTTTTTCTTTTTCTTTTTCTTTTTCTTTTTCTTTTTCTTTTTCTTTTTCTTTTTCTTTTTCTTTTTCTTTTTCTTTTTCTTTTTCTTTTTCTTTTCCTTTTTTCCTTTTTCTTTTTCTTTTCCTTTTTTCCTTTTTCTTTTTCTTTTACATTCTCTTTTTCTTTTTTTTCTCTCTTCTGCTTACGCTTTTTATTTTTCTTTTAGTTTTTTTTCTTTCTCCTTCTCTTTTGCTTTTGCTTCTTGTATTGATACTGTTCTGTATTTATCAAACTCAGTGAAAACTTTCTACTGCTCACTAAGATTAGATAAAAAGAATTTCTAGCAATAAAATAAGCTTAGTCTTTTATGCAAGTAATCCAATTCATGAAGCCAAGAAAAAATCATCATCAGATAATTAATCATGCAGCAGAGAGCAGATAATTAGAAGTCAGATTTATATTCATGAAGAATATTTGGGGAACCCTATCCTGTTACTAAACTAAATTTAACTATGACAGAAATGAAAGAAAATTTACTTTTCTTTGAACTTCATTACCCAAACTAATAATTTATTAATATTCTTCTTATGAATAAACTAGTCTAAAGGCTTGATGCTATCTTATTTAAGCTTCTATAGTCATGCATATCTAATCCATTTAAAGATCATAGAAACAGAAAAAAATTAAACTGCGAAGGATCCATGAAAGTCATCTAATGCAATATCCTATTTAATACACAACTATCTTCAGTGTTACAGAATGTTCCTCAAGTTTGTAGTATTTCTACAGCTGGAGAATCTCTGAGTATCATGTTCCGGTAACTGCTAACTCTCAATGTATTTTTTTCTTTTCTTTTTTTTTTAATTGACTATTGTCTTTAATTTTTGCTTTTCAAATTCATTTAACTGTCTTCAGTATTTGTGTACCACTTTCAGGCAGAATACTAAGGCACAGGTAGAGTTGGCTTCTTTAAAATGAAGTCAAGAAACTGGTAGGCAATGTTCATGTCAGACAGTTAAAAAAGTAAGGAAATACCTAAATTTCAAAATTTATTTGAAAAAAAGTACAACCTTATGCCGTTGTTCTATGTACACATTATGCCTTCTTAATTGGTTTTCTTTCATAGAATCATAGAAAACACCAAGGTTGGAAAAGACATCTAAGATCATCCAGTCCAACCATCCACCATCTTGTTGAGGGTGTTTTCAAAGGAGATTTTTATGACTAGAAATAAGATCACAGTGGTTAACCCTGGTTCTATGGAAACCACTGGGAAATTTTTTAATTTATTTCAGCTGCATTAAAGTTCCCTTTCACCAGTAATCTTTCACCAAAAGACAAAAAGAAAGAAAAAAAAAATCTATAATGAAGTAAGTAAGTGCATGTGATCAATTAAATATAGCTTTTGCACAACCCCCACCCCCCAAGGTTATTCATCATTACTTACAGTGACTTCTAAAATTTATATTATAAACTTTTTCAGGCAGAGATCTTGATTCATGTCTTCTGCAGAATCTCTATTGTCCTTTCTGTGCTTACCATAATAATAGGATGATAAATGATTTATGCTGTTTTCTGTGTCTCTACATTCAGATTCATAACTCAATTGTTAGATGTACTTTAATCATCCACGTTCTTTTGTTTGTTCTGATTGAAATCTTTTGGATTTTTTTTCAGTTGTTTTTACCTGGCATTCTCACAAATATTTGAGCTAAGATTTTCTGCAAACATTCAACACATGGCAATAAAAAGCAAATATGTACTGTGGTTTCAACCAGAAGCATATTGCAGGGACATCTCCTTGACTATGATCAGTGACTGCACATTCTGAAAACAGCTCCGGTGTATGCCTGTAAAATTTTTAATCTTTTGAATAGCAGACTCCTAAAGCAAACCCAATGTTCTACAGCAACAGTAAAAGCTGTAGCTGACAGCTTGTCCTGTTGCAAGATATATTATCTTTCTCCTATAAAATATTAACACATTTATCAATTTTATGATCAATAAACCATACTTTTTTAGTGCTTAAATATTTGAAAAACATTTCATGAAATGATGAATTGTTGCTCTAGATGCAGCATGTGCATGACAGCCTTAAATTCTGTAATTATTTTTAACCGTGTTATATATTCTTTAATTCCAATGGCTACAGAACAGTATCAGTAACAAATAGCCTCTCCCAGTAAAACACAAAAAAAGACCTAAATTAAAGGTTAGGGAACCATAACATTTACGCTAGTAGAATGAAATATATTTATTATTATCTATTTTTATTATCTATTTTTATTATCTATTTTGAAGATTTGAATGGCATGTATTTCTTTCCCTTGTCCTCTGCAAGAAAATATTTCACCCACAAGATAAGGTCATGTCTATCTTACTACCACCGGTGCTCATTGTATCACAGAAGTGAAATAAGATTGATACTGATATGGGACAACCGTGGTTCTTAATTCATTGCCCTTGAGTGAAAAAAGATTTGTGATAAATGAAAATGTAGCTGTATTTACCCAGTGGATTTTTTCATGGAACAAATATATTGGTCACGTATCAAGTCTTCTCAGATTTTCTTGATCCCTATTTCTCTTCCGACTGTCACAGAAATATCAGTGGGTGCCATAGGATAAATATGTCATCGAATGCTCTTCTTTTCCAATATTTGCAGTATTTCTTAGCACAACCAGTAGAAGATCTAATTCAGCAGCAGTCTATTGATGGCAACACCGTTTCAGGAGCTTTAATGATTAGTAGCCACCTAATATCTTTTTGGATATCAAATATATTCACCAACTCGCTATTCATCACTTGTGACATTTGTGCTGTGCAGTGATTCATACAGTGTTAAGTAAGCCGAAAAGACCTCTAAATTAATAAAGACCTGGCATTGCCAGGTTGTATGCTTTGTCACATAATAAAATCTTGTATTTTGAAAATGATTTTAGAGTAACCAAATGTTGCAGACTTTTGTTATAGACAAATATTAATAGTTACTTTAAAAAAATAAGAGATTTTAAAACTTCTAAGCTTAATTCACTTTGTAGGATAAAGATATCTCTTCTGACAACAGTAGGATTGTCATCCTGCAACTTTAAGAACTGCCCTTGTTTGTAAGCAAGTGCCAATTCTCCATACTGTTTGCAATCTTTTTCTGATCAGCTGCTATTCTGCTAGATGACAGCTTTCTCTGTATCACTTTTGCTTCCTTGAAGCATCTTTTTGTCTGTCCCAGATGATTTTCTTTTCAGGAGAGAGAATATAGTCTTTCATGCATCTATAGAAAAGATCTTTGAAAAGCACAGACATACAGAGATGTTATTGATGTAATACTTTTGTGTGTCTTTGCCAGACATGCACTGCATTTTGATCTCTTCTCAGAGGATATTTATTTGTATGTTATTATTATTATTATTATTATTATTATTATTATTATTATTATTATTATTATTATTATTATTATTATTATTATTATCATCTATCACTAATTTTCACCCTCTCACCTTAGTTCATAGTTCTTTTTCAACATTTCCTTCCCATATTTGTTTTTTCCAGGTTCCTCAGTTATTGTGTAGAGATTATCCAGACCCTTAGCAGTCACTTGAATGTTTCTACAATGGGCTTTGCCAGTTTTTTAATCTGAACTTTACTTGCTTATTTTTTTTAATGCCAGTCCATATTCTGTTTAACTTTCCCAATATATCAGATCTTGAGTTGTTCTTTTAAGTATGTTGTAGTCAAGCTCTAAGTTCAGACAAATCCTTAGAGACCTGAAACGGCTTTGGGAAAAATTGAAAATAAAATAATACACCTTGCATGTATTCCCTATTTGTCCAGAGGAAAGCTGGGATAATCTGACTTCTAGCTTTGAGGAATGGATATGCAATAATCAGTGAATAATATGCCATAAAACTTTTCACACCTTTCTTAAGCTGGATAGAAGTAGAATCTAAAACAATTTTGAACTTGAATATTCTACACATATAAAACTTGAAAAAAACAAACGAAAAAAAAAGCCAAAATGTTCTTTTCCATTGCTTTGCTGATTTTCTGTGTTAAAGGGAACAGTTTTACAGAACTATGTACCCAAATCCATACTGTATTACTTAATTTGTGCCTGCTTTAGTCCATATTTGCAGCACAAACATTGTATGAAGGAGACTGCACAGAAAACAAGCATCTGTTAAAAATCTAAAACAGTTTTGCCTAAGTATACTGTAAATGTTTCTAATATTTCACTATAATGGCAAATGGTTCAATGTCATTTTCAGTGGAAAAGTGCAGGTTCTGTGAGTCATCTGATAACAGCTCATGTATTTGTTCCAGAAGTCAGAAGAAACACGCATTTCCTTTAATTATCACTGTGGTGAGTCTTTTCCTTGAGATTTTCTGAAACTTTTAACAAGTTTAAGGCTGATTTTAGAACTGTTCTCAGTTACAGTTCAGAGTACATCTATTTTGCAGAGTCAGTCAGGATTCTCTCTGAGATACAACATCTGTCTCAGAGACATCCCTTATAGACATGTCCCTATCACACCTATCAACACAAATTTGCATCACTTTTGTTGTTGTTTTACATTTTGTACTTTATTATTCTGTCTGGCTAGCATAGATATGTACACAGTGCTTTAAAGAACCAAACCCAATCCTAAGTATATATGCTGCTATGCGGTTTTGTTGGACTGTCCTCCAGACTGATGATCCTGCCGTGTCAGAAACTGTCAAAACACCACACACATATACTATAACATCAATATTCATCAACTTAAAATAAACTTTTAAAGATGCAAGGGAAAACTTGCTTTCAGTAAAAGAGAAAGATAAAGCCCAGATGAAATTTAGTCAAATAAAATTAATGTACTTCTGCATTTTGTAATGTGATACGTGCCTTCCAGGAGGTATTCTTAATAACAAAAGATAGGCATCATCACATGTCATATAACAATGTAGTATGCTTATATATCAATTTCCAATTGTCGAACATGTAAATCATACATCCACAGTACTTCCAAATGGAGTAGTTACCTGCTAAGTCACAGCTTTTGTATCTGCCATTTTATAGTCTCACTGATGCTCTGGACAAACTCACTACTTCAATGTCTTACCCTCACCTTAATAAAATTTAAAAGTGCTATTGAAAGTCCTGCCACCTTCTTTATACAAACATTTACAGAACTACCAGGAGAAGTAGACCAGAGACCTGAACCAATTGAAGAGTTTGTTTGTTTGCTTGCTTGCTTCTTTGTTTGTTTTACAGGGTTCATTCTCAGCCCAGAGAGTTCTCGTATATGAATCTCAGTACAAATAAGAGTAATAAAGAAAAAATGGGAAATGCAATTGGAGCAGTTAGAAAAGTGAGATCACTCCCTTTCTATACTTCTACTTGTTATGGAGCAAAGCAACTATAGAAACAAATTCTGAGTTTCTTTGTCATTTCACATTACTACCCACTTAGACGTGCTGACCTGCATCTCAGCACAGCTCAGCACTGGTGAGAACTATGTATGAAATAGGATTCTAAATGAAACACTGATGCTATAAGGTAGATCTTATAACTGCTTCTGTGATTTAATAACATAATATCTGGAACAGGAAAATACAGGTTTTTTTACATTTTTGTTTGTTTGTTTGTTTGTTTGTTTGTTTTTAAGTAGAATCTGAAAAAAAAAAAAGTGGACATCTTCCAGTTAAACATGTAATCTGAATTACATGTGTAGGTATCCTATTTAATCTTCTATGAATTCCACCATAAAGAATAAATACACAAATAAACAAATAAAACATTTTCTCTTCTTGGACCAGAGCCATACAAATGTCTTACTGAATGAAGCTTAACAGACAGCATAGGATAATTTATATTGGGATATACAAAACATGTAATGGAATTATGAGGGGTTTTTCTCCTAAGTAATAGAGAATGTGGTCTTTTGCAAAGATATATAAGCCATATTCACAAAGGACAGACCACTATGTTGGAGCTGTTGACTTTAAAATTTGACTATGTCTGAAAGCACTATCAGAAGTACGATTTACTTGGGATATGCACTTCTGTGCATAAAACAGAGAAACTGTGGTATCTCTTCTATCATAATCTAGATTCTAGATATATCTTAGTGTCTATAATCTGGCTATATTGAATCTAATTTTAAGAGTGTAGCTGACAGAACATTACTGCAAAAGGATTATACCATATGAAAATTTGTAGAGGCAGTTCAGAAAATTATGAGATAGAAATGTATAGTTAGCCCAAACACACTTAGCCTAGAGTTAGAAACATTTTACTGCTCTGAAGTGAGACTGTACATAGTTTTAGAGAAGCATTTGATTTACTTCTTTTTACCTCTCGTATTAGCCCCATAATAGAATTACTGCAGGATAACAATTAAGACGATTTATATGCCTTCAGAGAGAAATGCCTTCATTCATATGGCCACTGCCTTTCTTTTCAAGCAATTAGACTCCTAGGTTTAAGATACCCACTTATATAATGTGAAGAAGAATAAGGATGTGGTCAGAAGTAGTAAAAACATTGCTGAGGATATTTCTGGCCTTAATCTTTAACCACAGTAGAAGATGATAGTCATTTGGAACAAGGATAGAATTTTCCATACTAAGACTTTCCTTTATCATAAAACAGAAATCTTCAGTTTCAGCTCCTGGTTTTGACTGAATTACATTACCTGAGAATCAATATCCTAAAGATCTTACCTCTTGCACCTTTTAATCCCTTCATAAGGAAAGGGATAAATAAGGTTGTCCAAAGTAGAGCTTATCAAATAAATGAACATACTGGTCGTTCATTGTACCATGCATAAAAGAACTTCTTTCTAACAATCCTAGAACACTGTATAAATAGTGCCATCAAATTTACTGATGTCCATGTAAGTTGACAATTAATTATGATGATATCGCTCTTCTTATACACACAAATTAGCAAAGTCGGGAGTAGAAGTTATATGAACATGACTAAGTCACAGAACAGATTTTTAGAAGACTGAATAATGACAAACCTTAGGGGAGTCCAGGCTCTCCGATCTTAGGCCTAGCCATTATAAATTATTCTTTTGTCATTATTTAATGTTATTCCATCTCCACGCATTATTAATACTCTATGTTTATTTCTTTGAGTCTTAAAATTAGTACTTTACAATGTACTGAAAACAATGAGTCTATATGGGAAAAATGATTCACCAATCCTCTGGAAACAAAAGTATTTTCTTTCCTTTTGTTTTTTCTTTTCTGTAGTTTAAAAAGAAAAAAAAAATGATACATTTCAGACATTAAAAACTGAAAACAATTAACAGCCTCAGACACGATGCCTTTTTTCAGATTAGGACTTTAATTCTATTACTTAAGGGCCCAGTTTTATTGAGGCAAAACACCCACAGAGATCAGTGACAGCCTTTTGTTCTCAGTCAGTTCATTGTTTCCGGTACTGAGTCAGCTGGGCTGTGGTCCTGCAATTGGATCAGCAGGGCCCACATGGGCTGAACTGCATGATCAAAGTTTAGACATTTTAGCCTTGCTTTGTGTGAATTTATACAGCAACAGGGAGAAGAGGGAAGTTATTTCAGAAGGGAAAAAATAAAAATCTGCATTCTAGGGCAGGCTGAGTTTTAATTAAAAGGATAACTCCTCTTTTGAAATTCACTACATTTCAGATTGTTTCAGTTATTACAAAACAAGAAAATGAAACTGATGGGTCATACCTTCCTTACAATAAATTAATCAGTACAAGGAAGAAGTTTGGATTGCTGTCATATGTAAATAAATTTGTGCACAAAATAAATATGTGCACATGTACACATAAATAAAATTTAAAAAAAAAAACAAATAAGGTCACAAAGAAAATAAATAGAAATATTTCGAGCAATTTAGCACATAACACATTTAGTCTGAGTACCTATAAGAATACCAGCCCACTCCTTGACTTTCTGAAGAATTAAAGTTGATTATAAGGAAAAGTCCTCAAGGTTTATTTACCACAGTATTAGTAGAAAGACACTGTCATGACTTAATACAGACAGCCAAAGTTTGTTGAATACAACATACTTTTATTTTTGTGTGTTCTGTTGAATCAAATCCCAGTGAAAACAAATAATGATCAGTATTTTTTGAGCTTACTGCGCAATACAAAATTGCAATTGAGTTGCAACAAAATTGAAAAAATAAAACAGGGAAATATTACCTTAGTCAGCAAATAAGAGGAAAAGTTTTCACCAAGGAAAAGGAGAAAAGAAAAAAAAAAAAAAAAAGCAGCTGGAATCTATCATTTAAGACATACTTATCCCAGCTAATTTCAAACACCAACTCAGACAAAAGTATAGTTAGTACAGTCCCCCTAAACTGTTCATGCAGAGAGGTGATAATATTTCAGTTTACTTAAGATCTGCTTTGATGTCTTAATTGTTAGTAGGGTAAACCTAGAGGAAGTAAGCAAATTTCTAATGCATGTGATTATATATCTAATCATTCCAATATTTGATTCAGATAAATCAGTTCATGGACTTCTGAAATTTTCCTATCTGAGCTCTGTCATAAACATAATCTGGCCTATTTTCTCTCACAGTTGCATTAGGAAAATGCTTTAGAATTTTGATATAAAAGGGCTATTTAAGTGACTAATTGATGAGTTCAGTTGCACAGATTTCAAAATTCATCGTGTAACAGGAGCATGCACTTTTTTCATCCATTAGATATGCAGTTATCACTCAAAATTGTAAGTGATTTAGAAAGATGTGGTAGTGAAACAATAAACTGACATGTACAAAGTAATAAAATACTTAAGTAATTTATGACATCTTAGTTCCAGAAGTTAATCAGACTTTTCTGAAACTACCAAGTAAATCTCTAAAAAAAATGATCTTTAGATGCTAGTTAGACAGAAGAGTTGTGAAGCTTACAATCCTAAAACACGCCAAGGAGACAAAGACTGACTCTTCACTGCTTTTCTGCACCATAAAGAATAATATATTTTGAGGAAAAGAAAATGGTGTAAAATGCTATGGGTCACATAATCTCTGTTTATGTATGATGTGTAATATCCACCCCAGCAATCAATAAAATACCTTTTATTGCCAGAAGTGAATTACAAGGAGGTCTTTATCTCTCTCTTTTTTTTTTTTTTTTAACTACAAATATATCATCTTTGCTTGCATTAAAAATATTGTATTAACATAGCAAATAATTGAATTAAGTGAGGCAAAATCCTTACCTGAGCGAACAAATCACTATAATGTAGATAGCAGTGATAGAGAAAGAGAAGAATATATCTTCAAGCAAAAAGTTTACCATATATTCAGACTATGTTTTTAAAAGAAATAACAGTTTATAAATTTTAATTTTCAATTTTTTGGCAGACTTTCTAAGACTTGATAATGAACTACAGTCGACAATTCAATGTTGACTGAGGTTTATGGAGAGAAGGGTAACTCCTAAGGGCGAGTCACTTATAGTAAAGAATGAATTATTCTTTTGAAGATGTCTGTTTATCTCCATCTACTGTAGAAATCTGTTTGAGTAGCTTAGACCACATACAGCTTAGGATTTATATAATACAAATTAAATGTTGACAGCTTGTTTTGAGTAGCACTTTTTTCCACCCAGCTTACATAGTCTATTTTAGAGTGCAGCATGCTCAGTAATTCTCACTGAAACCAATTACTGTACATTACTTTTTGATTATCCAGCTTTAGATTTAGGAATTCATGGAAAGGTCATGATTTTCCCTTTGCAGATAGTCATGCTTTGTGTACATACTGCTGTTACTTTCCTTCTCTCTACTCACAGTCATTTATTGCTTCTTTTCACTCTAATGTTCTACCATCTTTTCACCACTGCCGGCAAAAGAGACTCTGCATGTGCTTTTTCTAATCCTTTTCCAGCAGGCAGGGAGGTCACACAGAGGAAAAAGGTGTTTGGAGTGGACCTGGATAGTTTCACCTGATACAGACTTAAAGACCACACATGGTCAGAGTAGCAAGAGAATTCCCCTGCGCTGTGGGTGCTGAGAGACAGATGGGGGCAGAAAACAGCTGAATCCATCCACAGTTTCCCTATTTTAAAAATCTTTAGTAATTTTATCTTTCTTAAAAGGGAATAAAACATTCTCTTACACTTTGTGTCAGGTTTTGAGGAGGTTCAGAGTAGCATTTTAAAGTAGCCAATGTGACATTTTGAAATACTGTGATTGTGTACATTATTATATAGAAAAAGATGTGAGGATAAATAAATACCTTAATTATTTTCAGAGATGTATAAGAATAAAAATGAGGAAAAAGTGCTTTTTACACTTTAGAGGTAATAATGTTACTCTTATTAAGTTGTACTTTGTTTTTAATCAATATTGTACTGAAAAAAAGTCTCTTGTTAAAAAAAAAATTGCCATGAGTCTCTTAAGGCACTGAAAAGCAGATGATACTCTTTCACATAATGAATGCTTTGAACAATTACCTTTGAAGGTAGAATTTGGATGAGTCATATAGAAATTACAGCATCAACTTCCACACCTTGAAGCCCTTTCTTATATGTTTTGACCTAATTTAAAATTAGAATTTCAATTGTGTCATAACCAGGTACTAGAACATTTTGTTCTGTCTTTTATGAATGTATGCGATGAATGTATTCAGTAAAACACTACTGTAGAGGAAGTCAATTCATTTTAAAACTACTGCATTTATTATGAAAAACTTGCCTGAAAGGTCATACTCTAGTACATGAATTATCGGTCTTTGAATAGCAAAGATGTTTTTCAACAGAATAAGGATGTTATGGTTTTCAAGGCTTTTGATACAGCTCATGACACATCACTTTCTGCAAAGTTTCTCATGCTAGCGAGTGCATTCACAAATGAGTATGTTTCTGAATACTGGTTATGAATGTTGTAGTAAACTTTCATCTTAAACATGTTTTGTGTAATATTAATTAACTATAAACATTAATAGCATAAAGGCACAATAATATCAAGACAAGTAAGTCTGGGGAGTTCCTTTTTGGCAGTTCTTGTCCCATTTCTAAATCCTATGAATAGTTTAGTCAGAAGTACACAGCACACTTCAGTTTTATTCTGTTTTATCCATATTTTTCATTTTGATAAAATTTGAAGGAAAAAAAAAAAAAAAGGAAGAGAATGGAGTAATATTTTTATGAGCATCTGCAACCAAATTTTTAGAAAAAGTGGTTTTATTTTCTTCCTAGACTCTCAAGTATGTTGATTTTGAATGTGTTGCTCATTAAATTTCTGTACCCTTATTGATGGATGCTACTGAAAATTTCTCCAAATTCATTTCTCACAATCAAAAAGTGTATTTGGCACTGGTAATTAAGAAAGTCACTTTGATCTGACATTGACAATGCAGGGAAAGATGCTAAAACTGAACAGGAGTTATTTGTTTGTTTGCTTTTTCTCTTAGGCTCTCTCTCTGTACAATCTTTCCTCTCCAATGAGGTTTACAGCTTCACAGTCACTGTAACACTGTTTTCCCCTAGCTGCTGTCAGAAGCTTCTTTCTTACAGAAGATCTAAGAACCTGTGACCACGATCTTCAGTGACCAAGAAGACCTACGTTACCATTAACAGAGCAGTGTTTAATGCTCTGTTGTGCACTGGGTAAACATTTATTTTAAACCAAATATCTGTTCATGACACATTTAATAACCCATTTTGCAAATCCATGAGGCTGAAGGTCGCAAGATAACTAGTTAAAAATATAGAAGATGACACCTGCACAGCTGAAAAACATTTGTGAGTTCTGTGTAACATTTAACCCAGAAAACTTAAAGATGAAAAAGAAAAAAATTTGTAATCTAGGTGTTTGACTTAGTGACTGGTAGCTGGAAATTTACAGGAATGCAAATTTATTCTCCCCTACTAAAAGTCATCATTTATGCATGAGATTAGAGAAGTATGTAGAGATTAGTCCCTTCTCCAGAGCAAATGAGCCAGATTGCTGTAGTGATATGCCAAATTAAATTCTCGGTGCTGCATTGCATTGTAGGTGTTATTTTAAAAAGGTGCATGAAGGAAGAATGGACAAAAGGGAGGACACAAGAATTTTCAGCAGCAGCCTTTGTTTTTCTTGTTTTTCTTTAAGAGTACCCTCACAAACACAATAAGAGCCAATGCAGCTTGAATTGCTTTTCCATGTGCATTTTCTGCATCAGGCACAAAAGGTAAAAAAAAAAAAAAAAAAAAAAAAAAAAAAAGTTAAAACAAGTAGAGATTTGGTGGAAGTGGATGCCACTATCCCACATGTAAGAATGTAAGAAACGCCCTTGGCTCTGTGGAATTGGAGATGTATACTGGTGAAATTCTTATATTTGTATCTCTTTGAGGCATATTTACATGACTGTGGGGCAAAGAGGTATGCTATGGTCTTCATCTCCATCTGTCATTGTGCAGGTGGAAGGTCCTTGGTAATGAAAAGTGCAGTTGCTGTTGGATTTGAAAAGAGAAAATAGAGGAAGCAGCAGTAACTTTAGAGAGGCAGATTTGTTGGGTGAGCAATGAGGATGCATGTCCCTGTGCATTGAAGGGGGATTGGATTGGATGACCTTTAAAGTTGCCTTCCAACTCTAAGGAGTCTACTACTTTTCTATTACTGAAGTTTTAAATTATATAAATTTTAAAAAACTTACAGTGCTTTTGGTTGGTTTATTTGTTTTTTGTTTGTTTGTTTGTTTTTTGCTTGAGTGTATTTCTGTTGCTGTTGATGTTGCTGTTGTTTTGGGTTTATTATCTATCTCCATATTGTGATAAAGATGGCTTTGTTATTTGGAGTACAATTTCAATAATATTCCATTGGATACATTAACTTTCAGTTCCTCAAATCTACCCACATCTTCAAGTTCCTAAGCAGGACTCCAGACACATTTTGTATTCAGAGAAATGATCTGCTCATGGGATCTTCTAGATACTCTTACAATAACCTTAAAAGCATTCAGTAATTTATACAGAGTTTTCTTGCATAAAATGTTTACTTATTGAAAATTAATGTTTATATTTTCATTCCTGAAATTTTAGGAAAAATAAAGTAAAATTCATTCTCCCATTTTAAATTTTGAAAATCTCAAAGTATTTATGAAAAACTTACTACATGCTTTAGGCACATTGTGGTACTGTTAAATTGCTGAACTGTTGACTCAGCACCAAAATTCTGAAGTTAATTACAGCTTAATTCAATAAACAGAAAATAGGTTACAAGAATTTGGAATGTGTTTGTGAAGGCAATTTTCTTTGTACTACTTAACTCTGTGCTACTTTTATGAAATCATGCACTGCTACCTGCCTTATCAGGTGAAGTTCTTCTGTCAGTAACTTTATCTTTTCCTTCACTTTTCATAGTTCAAGTAGTTCATTCACATCTTTGTCTGTTTTGGTTGTGGTTAGGTTTTCATTTACTTTCTCATGGGCTTTGGGATATGGAATTATAGCATTATAGAATCCATGACTGAAAAAAAAAAAAACAAACACGTTGTGCATGAGTATCTTAGGTACCAGCATTCATTATACATAAATTTGTTCCACTTCTCACCAAAATATGACTAAATGCTGAACTTTCAAAAGCACTAATTGTAACCTCAGTTTATTATTCTAAAGAAAAAAAAAAAAAAGATTATGTGGAAAATATGAATTTAGCATTCAGAAGTTAATCCTTGGCTTAATAAAAATAATGATTTTATGATTCTATGATTCTAAAAGCAATTGCAAGTTTCCTATTTATTTAATGGTCCATGATCTGAGATTCAAAAAGCAGGCAGGGTGCAGAAGGTTTTCATTAGCTGAGTAAAATTTCAACACAGGCTGACAGGATCAAACTTCTGTATTTGTCCTCTATTCCAGATGCTGATGTATATTCAATATTGTATACTGAAAATTGTATATTCTCATCACTTTCATACCCCTTATGTTTTTCAATGTCATTTTTATCATATGGCGTTTTTATAATATGTAACATCCTTATAAGGAATAGAAGAGTACACTATATAAAAAAAAAAAAAAGCAATGGGAAAGCAGTGACATTTTCTCAGACACTACTAAGGTCAAAGATCAAAGTTTCTTCCCTTTTATGTGACTTTGATAGCATATTCAACATCTGTTGTAAATTCTGTATCTTCTGCAGAACAGGAAACAGACCATAAAACCATGGACATTTTAGAGTCTTGCACTTCTTTATTTGTTAACTGAAAATGTTTTACAGCATTCATGATTTCACAGTAGTACTGCCTGCCATTGCTAGTGAAGTACAGTGGGAAAGTCTCAGTGGCAAGCACACATGCTGTCATTTGAAAGAAATGACAAGAATGATTTCTGTCCAATTAATAATGAAAAGTATACCTCTTTAAATTGCAAAAGCTCAGACAAATTTGGATGGGAAGGAGCTCCCATTCCATGCCCTATTGATGCAATGCAACAGATGAATTCCAGGCTTGCTGCAGGAAGACCTTATCAACATACTCTCTGAGGATGATGCATTTTTCAATTCTGCTGCACTGATCTGCTAATAAATATAATAAATAAAATTATAATAAATATAATTAAATAATCTTATTTATTTATTTGGTCTTTCTCTCCTTTAACTGGATAATTGTTGATTGTTAACTTTATTTGGTGTTTTCAATTAGCTTAATTTTTAGAAGAAGATCAGACGCTGGGCTGGATTTTGTCTATTACTTCTATAAAGCAGGTTAACAAAAATCAATACTGCTTACTACACTGAACTGAAAAAACTGGATCAACCTATCAACAAACTTCTATGTGGATTGTTTTAGACTCCTGATTACTGAATTCAAAAATATGCAAGAGTGACAAAATGTGGCAGAGAAAGAGTGTTTCCTTGGCTTCTTATATTGAAGAACTTAGTACATAACTGGACTGAGAATAAGATTTGTTGGTGTCAGGTTTATCTTTCTGTTTGTTTGCTTTTGTGTTTGTTTGTTTGTTTTTCTGGCTGGAAAATGGGTTAAGAAACTCTCTTCCTGGCAGCTCATTTCTTTTTTTTTGGATATGACTGGGTAGGTGGTTGAAAGTAACACTCTTGTTTATTCTGGCTGTGTTGATCTGCCTGTTGTAGACAGGAGAATCAGAAAGAGAGATTTAACATCACATCCACAAGTAAGCGTTCAAGCAAAGGCACTTAGTGAAAAATAATAATAATAATAATAAAGTTAGCAATCATATTATAGATATCTCTTTCCAAATGTGTATGTTAAAGGCAACACTACAGAGAAGCTGTACCTTCTTTGCCAGTGTGAAATTATTTCAGTGCATTAACTCTGATAAACTTACATTAGTAGACTCCTATTTTATCTCCAAAAGAAGATAACAAACATCTTTCATTACTTTCTTCACCACTCTCCCAAACCTTAAACTGTGTATTGATGTCCTTGGCAACAGCAGAATAAAATTCTACATTAAGCTGGAAGGAATGATCCAGAGTAATTAACAGAAAGAATCATCCTTTCATTTCTGTGCAGCTTTTGCAAAACTCATGCTGCGAGAAGAACCATACATAGAGAACCCCATATGATAAATAACTGCATAATCTCCTCCAACTTCTCCCATGGAGGGGTTGAAAGGAGAAGAAAATCCAATGTTTTGATCCAAAAAAAGGAGGCAAGGATGCAGTAATGCTGTTTTATCTATCAATCCCTTTAGTCTCATGAAAGGCTCTGCATCCATGCTGCCCACATTCAGAGGTCTTTAGGTTTTGAATGACTGAAACTCTTCAGGGAGAGTGCATTGCTGCAAAGGAGAAACATTCCTGTTAACTGAAAGCCACGGGCATTTTCTTTACATATTTTCTTCTGACACAGCAGAAGGGCTTTGTACAATTCCCACTTACCACCTGAAAATCCCCACAGTGCATGTTAAACCACAGGGACTGGACTGCCTAGGACACATGGGCATAAGTCTGGTCCTACATTTGAGTTATTTTTTCCAAGCATACCTCAGGGTCAACAGATCCACGGGAAAATGCATCCCAGAGAAGCTCCTGCAGGTCCTTGGAATTGTGATCCCTGCTGGCTCTGTGGGTGTTCGAACCCATCCCTCCACAGCATTCCTCAGGACATGATGCAGTGGAAACTGTGGCTCAAGCCTGCGGATCACTCTGCCTGATTTTTGGACATCCCATGACTTTTTTTCTGTGGGAGGATGTTAGCTGAGCCAAAGTGTATAACTGAATCTGGCATTTCTCAGCCACTTGTTGGCAACCACCAATTTGGTGAATTGACATAATTTTTGACACTCTCAGCGTGGGATCTTAAATGGGAACATTTTTATTTTAAGATGAATTAGCTTAGCTCCTGTGAAGGGAAAAGGAAAAAAAATAAAAATAAAAATAAATAAAAATAAAAAATGTTTTCCAGGGCTAATTATTTCTTATGCTTGAAACAATGTCACAGGCGATATAAAACTGTGGGATGAAATGGAAAACCACCACTCCTAAACAAGGCAAACCAAGACTGCCTACACTCATTATAAAATCTAAGAAACATTGGCAAACTCCACACTCTTCACTATAACCTTAGCAATGTGCTGTGCTGTCAGTACAAGACAGTTTACAATTACCTAGGGAAGAAACAATTTATTCTTGTCTTTCTTGCAACTTCTTTTCTTTGGTAAAAGAAATACTATATTTTCCTTTCTTTGACCTCTCATCTTCAACTATTTTGTAAAGTGATATCTTCTTTTGCTTCTTTGAAATTCAAATGAATTTTGTAAGTCACAGCAGGAACACAAGCTGCTAAATTAGACATGGATCTGGAACTCCTATCATTTTAGATGTCTTCTTTTTTAACGGATGGTGCTTGCTGTATTTCCCATTCTTGCTGTGGTTTGGAGCAAATGCTCACCCCTGTATTAATGAAGATTGTCATTATCAAAACTTTCCCTCAGAAACGACATCAAGATTTGCCCTCAGAAGGCTGTAACACTCAGGGAAGGCAAACAGTAGAATAAAAATCATTAAAGAGCATAGCCTTCAATCCTGATGGAAATTCTCTTTTGGAATCATTCTCCATTTGTCGTTCCAAGATTTTAGCATCCCAGCTCTCCTTTTCCCTTTACAGTAGCTCTTGGCAGATTTTTTCAAAATCAACTGACAATTGAAATCACTTTCACATGAATATGAATGACAAAACAATCACTAAAAGGTAATATTTCAATCTATTTTGATTTTACAATTGTTAGTAATATAATATGAACTTCGTATGAAGTCCTTTCATTGGGTAAGTCTCTTATATTACCTAGGCTGCTAGTTGCTTGAGTGACTTAAGTACAAATATTTATTGAACCAGGTATATCTGAAAAAGATTTATTTTATTTGAGTGCTATATTGTAAAGAACTGTATGCATTCTTATTGATAAACTATCCAGCACTTTAGTGGCTACAAATAAATGAAAAACTGATTCTTTAGTCAAGCGTTAATGTTTTGCCAGGTTAAAAAAAAAAAAAAAAAATGGGGGCGGGGAGGGTGAGGTTGGGGGGGGGAGGAATCTGGTGTAGTAGTGTTTGATGCTTATTTACAGACAGTATCCAAGTCTGTCTGTATTTGGTTATGTTTGCAAATTGCATAAAATATCCACATCATTTCAGATTTCACAGAATCACAGAATCACCAAGGTTGGAAAAGACCTACAAGATCATCCAGTCCAACCATTCACCTATTACCAATAGCTCCTACTATACCATATCTCTCAACACAACATCCAAACATTCCTTGAACACCCCCAGGGTCGGTGACTCCACCACCTCCCTGGGCAGTCCATTACAGTGCCTGACCACCCTTTCTGAGAAGTATTATTTCCTAACATCAGGTCAAATTCCTTTACAGAAAGGATTGTTAAGCACTGGGGAATAGGCTCCCCAGGGAGGAGGTTGAGTCACCATCCCTGGATGTGCTTAAAAACCGTTTGGATGTGGTTTCCAGGTGCTCAGGAAACATGGTGCTCAGGGACATGATTTAGCAGAGGGTTGTAGGAGTTAAAGTACTATGGTTAGGTTGTGGTTGGACTCGATGATCTTTGAGGTCTTTTCCAACCTGAGCAATTCTATGATTCTATGAAAATAATTATCAAAATCTCTGTTATTTATTTGAAAATTAGAAGGAAATAATTATGTAAGTAACATGTTCATATGTTCATTCAAATATATATATGACTTGACCTGACTTTCTGTAAAACAACTAACAAAATATGTTTTTATTCTCACTCAAATATAATATTCATTGCTTAAGAGTAATACTCTGTACTTATGACTCAGCAGGGATCATTTTATTTAGCCTAATTTCTAGAGAGCAATTAAGTTTACTTAGTAATAAACCCATGGGTTTGGATAATCCAAGCACATATAGGTCAAGAGATTCACCAAGGAACAATAAAAAGATGTCACTTCTGTTAGCTGATTCTTTAGAAGCTCTCTTGTTGCCATTTCAGGCCTGGATCTTCTGGTTTTCAATTGAATTGTTCTATTTTATCTCAGACGTAAAAATCTTTGAAATGGAAATCCTAAATCATTACCTCTTGACAGCTTCAAAGGAATGATAGCCCACTCTGAATCTCTTTGAAGTACTTATTTCAAATTAAAAAATAAGTTACCCTGAAAGAAGACAATTATGCCTTGAGAAATAGACATCCTTTTTCCTTCTGAAAGGTTTCCTGGTCCATAAGCATCGCTGAAGTATGCTTTTTTCAGTAAAGTAACTCAGTGTTTAACCAGACACAAATATTTCCTTGTAATGGAGACAGACAAACTGACTTCTTAATAGTCAAAGAATTAAAGTTAGTTTTAGTTGTTGTGTACAGCTATGTTCAAAACATTAAATTTTGTGGAGGTCAGCTATCGCTGTAATAACAAAAAATATAAGGCATCTAACTGAACTTCATGTCAAACTCCAAATGCACAATTATTTCAGGTAAAGGAGTATGAGGTTTTCCCTCCCTCCACTTCTAAGGGAAATAAGCTGAACCTTTTGAATTCTAATTTATTTAATGAATCAGGAACAAATTCTTGAAATTCTAACCCAGTAAGTTCTCATATTTGGGGGATAGGTTTTACTTTTGAAGTTTAAACATCAAAACTGGAATAATGAAGTCTCAATTTAGGATGTCAGTTTTTTGTGTATGCATGCATGCACGTGCCTGCATGTGTGCTGCCCTCTTTTATGTCTTAATATTTTTCACCTTTATTTTATCTCTAAAAATAAATTGTAGGAGGGAATTAAATGTAAATCTTTCAAATGTTACTGATAAGTTATAAATTAATAAATAGCTCTTTTATTAAAAACAAATGTCAGAATGATTTAAACTATTTTTACAGGTTCTTGTATTGAAGACATGCAGGACAAAATAATTTATTACCTTTATATGTGAGGTAATTAAAGCTGAGGTGAAGAGTTGGTCTTTATTCTCTTTTCCCTTAGTACCAGTGGAATGCTAAACATAACTACTGACCTGTTCAATTAAATCACCTATCAACCCTGACTGAGAGCCAGTTTCACAGCTTCCTTGCCATAGCACACGTTAAAGCATTTAGAAGTTTGTCTTAAGTGAACTGTTAACAGAGGATGAACAAGCTCATCATCCTTCCCATTCATGCTATATTCATGTTTCCATAAAAAATGAACTCAAACTGATTTACAAGAGGTTACAATTACCAGATTAAACTTATGATTTTAATGAGTTGGCAAAAAAAGTACCAGAAATTTGGACCCCCACCAATGTCTCTTTAAGAGGAGGTAAACAGCTGACAAACATCAAATGCTCTATGATGCGGCTTCTACTCAAGAAACATTATCTTGACAGTATGTAAACTATCTTTATAATCTACTTTCTAGCATTGCCTTTCAGGGGAAATTCCTGGAGAAGATGATAAAATTTATGCAGTTTGGGAGGCATTTCGTACTTCGTCATCCAAGGAGAGTAAAAGAAAAAAGAAAATCTCACTATTCCAGTCCTCATCCCACATACTTCAGTACAGTTAAGTGTAACAATATTGAAATTATTTGAATTATAGTACTACAAATCCTGTAGATCAAGACCAAAATGAAATTCATTGCATCTTTGTCTATTTTTGGTTGTGCTCATAAGGTTAATCTATTTTTATTTTTATTTATTTATTTATTTTTGATGACTACTGGTTATTTGGATTGGACACTGATTTACTGGAATAAAATGCAATTTATTTTTAGCTGTTGAAATAATAACATCTAGGTAGAGTATAAGGAATGTAAAACAATGTTCTTTTTTATAAACATGGTAAGGGATATACTCTATAAATATGTTGACATTCAAATTATGCTGTCTGAATGCTGGTCTCCATACTCTTTTCTGTCAGTGACAGTAATGAATAATATAGTATTGGTTCAAAACATCCAATAAGAGTCCCAAAGGAGTCCCAAAGCACTACTGAAGACTTAACTCCACATACAGGATGCTGACTGAGAACAAATGAGCAATGTGTAGAAATGCCTGTATATTTAATTGATTTTCTCCTTTCCATACATAAAACCAAGTCAACACTTATCCTTGTTTCTATAGAATACACCATGCCTTTATTAAACAAACAAACAAAAACACTAGGAATTCCCAGGGAAATACACATATTATCTCTGGACTAATCAAAGAGAACTGAATTAAAAGTTCAATTATTAAAATGTGTGTAATGGATCTGGCAGAGGCTAGGAGATCAGAGAGCACTAAAATCTTTTTGTTGATATAATGCTATGAAAAAGAGAAGGCTTTGGAATATTTATTTATTTATTTGTTTGTTTGTTTGTTTGTTTGTTTGTTTGTTTTCCCCCCAGCTAAAGAATTCCAGTTTTCTTCTGAAAAAAAAAATATATATCGGAATATTGTGTAAATAATTCTTAAAATTAAATCTCCACTTACTTAGAGTGTAATCCAGAGTACAGAAAGAATTCAGGAGTTATAGTAGCAAAACTTGCAGGTCATTGGGCCAAATATCTGTTTCTTTATTAGAGGAGGCTCAGTAACCACAATGCACAGAGGTCATTTAACACCTGGTGAGGATTTGTTGTGTGCAGTGCATTCAGTATGATTTGTAAAATGATTCTCCTACAGCTTTGTCTAAACTTTAGAGATTTCAGGTTTTTACAACAGAAGTGGGCTTTGTCTAGTCAGAAGTTGGACTGAGAAGCCAGATAATGAAATGTAGCATTTTTGTTAATCAGAAAGCTCTATCAGTTGCAAAATACAGTGTGATAGCTTCCAGTGTGAGGCGTGGACTCACATTATATAGCCATTATTTATTTCTAGAGGTCATTCCTCTCATTCCAATGTCTTCAATACATAACCAATAGTTGGCATCAGCAAACAAAAGGCAAAAAAATAAAAGGCAAAGGAATTTAAAAGGAAGGTTTCCTAACTCTGATTGTCCATGGGTAATCTTGCTCACTAGTCACGGCCTCCTTTTTTTTACTTTTTGTTGTTCAATTTCAGCTCAGCTATATCCATGCTATTATATAAAAAGCTCATCTAGGTGTATCCCTACTGTGCAGTCAATTTTGCAAGTTCACTGACTGCAAATGCTTCAGAAAACCACCACAGACAGTAAACAGAGGGAAAACAGCTGACACATTATAACTAATTTAGGCACGTTTTCCATTATTTTCATTTAGGATTTATTTATTTATTTCCCATATCTGCGAGATATATATTTTCATATATTAAAGAAATCCTAAAATAGAGTTCTAATGTTTTCATTAGGAGACACATTTGTAAACTGATAATATTGCATGGTTAACATTTTCATAATATCCTTATGTACATTTAATTAGTTTGATCCTATTACTATGATTTGTTACATTTTTTCACACTTTTTCTATTTTTCAATATATATTATAAATATCTGAAAGTTTTCTTACATCACACCCTCACAGAAATCATGATTGAAACTACGTCTGGCTATTTGTGTCTCTTTAATCAGTTTAAATATTTTCATGCAGCTTAGTTCCAGATCTGTGTCCTCTTGCTGTAATTTTCTTGACTTTTAAATATTTGTTCTGTATTTTTCTTTTTTTCATCTCATTTTACTTTAATTTTTCCTGATAAGGAGAAGCTCAAAATAAGAACTATTAGTCTAGAAAAGGTAACGGATAATATGGAATAGGGCTTTCATCTTTCTGCTTTGTTTACATGATAGCGCTGTCCCCATAAGATCTAACTCAAAATAATTTAGGCCAACATTTTGCATATGCTAACCTTGCTCATTCTAATACTTCAAAAATATGTGTATATATATTTTTATGAATTTTTTTTTTCCCTGCATAATTCTGGTTTGAAGGACTTTTAATATCCTCTCCCAAGACCGTACTCCCCAAGAAAAAAATAAATAAATGTTTCTGCTCTCAGGGTACATGTGAATTCATAAACATGGAGAAAAAAATCAAGATTTAATCAGGAGATGCTGCATACCTGGTACAGTAAAGCCATGTTGAAACATCATCAGGGATATAATTTATGAATGAGGTCTAAGTTAGTTATTTAATAATGTCTTCTTTCACCTCATGCTTTAACCAATTTCCGAAAATTTAGGTGCACTGGATGTTTAGTTATACCCAGCTGCCACACTGGAATTAATTCCAGATATAAGTAGGTCAATAGCTCCTCCTTTTGTATATGGTGAATAATTGAGCTAGTCTCACATGTTCACTCTTTTGTTCAACTTTTTCTCTGTGAGTGGTTCTGATTGTGTGGAATTTTTGTTGTTGCTGTTGTTTGTTTTGTTTTGAGATGCCATTTTGCTTTCCCAGTCAGAAATAGTAGATTGGTTTTTAACAGACTACATGAGTGACTATAATCTTACCCAACTTCTTTTCTTTTAAAGCAAAGGACTGCTTTGATATCAGTGCCCCTTATTTTATTACATTTATTATGTTGTTTTGCTCTTTGCATCCATTGCAGTTTCCATGGAAAGAAGCAGATGGCATTACTTTCAGAAAGTGTTATATAGAGAATTCCAAATACATAGTGTGTAAAGTGTTTCTGAATTCTGTTGGTTTATTTCTTCTTCTTCTTTTTTTTTTTTTTTTGTTTTTTGTTTGTTTGTTTGTTTGAGTGGCTACTTTATTATGTTTGGAAGTTCTAGTCCTGTTCATGTTACTCTTATGGCCTTAAGATATCGACAAAATCCTCAGATACAAACTTACTCGCTTAAGGCATAACACCATCTTAGCCTCAGGAGCTCTGACTGGCAAGGTCATGACAATAACTATTAGTGTAATGAGATGGGTGTTAGAAGCCAGTCCCTGTTGGGAAGTAAACTTTCAGTTAACAACCTCATGATGCTTATACGTTCTTATAAATCTCCTTGAAGAAAGTGATGGGATCAGAATTCTCAGCTTCTCAGAAACTAAATGTAGTGGAAGTAGCAGAGCAAGGACTGAAAAGAACAATAGCATGACTAGGAGGAACATTATGGAGGAACATTATGTGAACTGGGATCTCAGAGAGAGCTTAGAGGAATCAACTGATTTTCTAGGAAGGTGAGGAAAATCTGGGGAAAAAATAAAAAAAAAAATAAAACATTTTTAAAAAAGAGGAGCTTCAAAGAACTACTGAGAACTCTACAGCAGTCTTCACCACTTTTCTGCAACCAGAAAATCCACAGTTAAATTTGGGAATAAGATTTTACCTCTTACAGCATTTTCCTGGAACTACTCTATCTCTTTAATGTAGCCTTTCATTTACCATGCTTTCAATTTCTTGACTGACACAAGATCACTGTAGGATTGAGGAGTAGAGTCTGCTGTTACTGAGAAGATGAGAAAGAAACAGAGGAAGGGATAGTAGTGGCAAAGGATACTAGATCAAATGCCCAAAAGAAGGTCTTGAATGGAAGAGTTTCTGTTTCTGAAGTTGCAAAGTCTTGAGAAGCTGGGTGGAACAGCTGTATTATCCATATGGTACTGCATCACAACAAAAATAGACCCAATTACTGACAATGACAACAGGTCCAATTCTTGAGAAGTAAGAGCAGCCAGACTGTAAACTGCATCAACAGAATAGGATGAAAGGTGGAACTACTTCCATGTCTCTAATTGCCATGACCTCTTTTGTGACAGAGAAATTAAAATGTAGATGTAAAGGTGTTATGGTGTTTCCATTTTTTACTGTACAAACATTAAGAAATTGTATGTAAGTTGTGCAAGGATAAATAGCCACAAAATAGGTTGTTGATTAACAGAATGCAGAAAACGTTTGGAGTTACTCAGAGAATTTGGGTTTTTTTCAGGTGACAAATAACATTTATCTTATCTTTCAGAGATATGTGTGAAGAAGACATGAATAACCCAAAAAAGACCTAAAGAAAACAGTGCTTGTGTACTGACAGCACATAGCTTTCCTGACTTCCTGGTACAATATTTCAGCTTTTCAACCTGTGTTTATAATTCATTCAGTGCTGGCTCAACACTGCTGAATTTGTATCTACATTCACATATTTTTACATTCACATATGTTTTACAGCCTGTATGAAAGGAATCACATGGGGCGGGTTTTGTTGTTGTTTTTTGTTTGTTTGTTTGTTTTGTTTTGTTGTTTGTTTTTTTGGTTGTTGTTCTTTTTTTTTTTTTTTGTAATGTTTCACACCTTGGTACCCATTGCAACTAAAGGGTAAAAACTTGGGAACAAAACTCAGATATTTTATTTTATTTATTTATTTATTTCTTAAAGAAACTAATATGACTATCTGATTCATTTTGAAGTTTGTTATAATTGAGAAGTGACCAACTGAACTGACTGTATATACTCTAGGGTTTAAAACCCCAGAACTTAAAGAACATTCCAACATCAGCAATTCTGCCTTGCTACTTCAGGTATTGCTCTATATCTGATCTTTTCTTCTGCATTCTCCTACAGTATTCATTCAGAAACATCTTAGGCGATCTTCCTCTTCATTATCACTTTTTCACACTGTTTATTATTTGAAATAGCCTGAAGATATTTTGGCAAAAAGAGCATGACTGTGTCTGTCTGTTCCTAGAATTTTAAATGGTTTTAGCTCTCTGCCTCTGAGGAAGTACTTTTGCCTGTAGCATTTCTAAATTCCAGCATTCATGCACAAAGTTTTCTCAGACTGAAATATTCAATTCAAGCAAGATTAAAACACACACTCACAAAAACAAATCTCATCCCATATCTGCAATGATCAGCTTGATTGAGCATATTACATGATTCCTCATTTTCAATTCAGTAAGAGCCAATTATTTTCAATCTAGTGAATTGAAAATCACCTCACATACTAACAAGTCTTCTGATCCCCCAACTTATAAACAGCTTTACTCATCTTCTAGAATCGTTCTCTGTGAAGTTACAAAGATTCTTTGTACTGGTGGACATTTTTATTTCAGATCTATATTTATTGGTACTTTATTTATAATGATATATACTTGAAAAACAAGTAACTGATTCAATAATATAATCTTTGTTTGTTTGATACAGGTTAAGAACTTTACTTGCATACATTCCCATGGAAGATTACAAAGAAGAAATGAAAAATATAATGAAAAGAAATATACATATCTATTATAATATATTATCCTGGTATTTAAGGTATTATGAAAACTGTTATCCATGTGATAGCTATTTCAGTGTAAATATTTATGTGTGGGAAATGAGAGAAATAATGTCTGCTCAGAAAATTCATATTCGTCTCCTGACAAATCTTTCTTAGATATTTTCTTTGCTTTTATCTCTTGCACTGATTTTACACACTTGGAGAAGAAAGTTAGGCAGAGCTTTTACAGTGGCTGGTAAAGTAAAGTTCCAGAAGTGTTGACATAAGGGACTTACAGTGGAAGAACATCACTGAAAGAGTTCTTACAAAGGCAAGCTGAAAGTACAAGGAATACTTCTGTTCAGTAATCCTGATTTTAAAAGGAAGACCTTTAACTAGACTCATGGGGAATCAAAAAATAAAAAAGAATCATGTTATCTTTATCATTTTTTAATTCACTGCTGCCAGTTGTAAAAGGAAAAAGAGAGAACAAAAATATTGATATAAGCCTTTGCTGGATCTCATCTCAGAAAATAATAATATTAATAATAATAAAATAAAAAATTACGAGTTGATTTTAATACATGCTTTAAAGAAGAACAGTTTGCCTATTTGCTTCTCAAACATAAAAAGATCAAGAAAGAGATGTACATAACAGGTTTTTGGTGGTTTGAATCAAATTCCAAAATTAAGCTTACAATTGCCCATTGAAGATATAATTAATAACTTATATCCTGAACACGTGACAAATCTCGTTCATATTGGCAATGCTCACTTGCTTCAGGAAATAATAATGATAATAATAAATCACATATTCCTTAATAAAAATTTAGGCTTGTCATTACAGAAAAGAGGCCATTAATTCTTTAGAATATAATGTTTCTGTTGTGTCAAAGTTTCAGCCAGATTTTTCACCGCTGCTTTTTCCGTGTCTGCCTGTTTTACTGCTGTTCTCTGGGACCATGCAGTATGTGAAAGGCAGAGCCTGATTCTGGCAGGGTACTAACAGCCTGATTTCAGAACTCAAGAGAGTGGAAGGCTTTTGGAAAAGGTCACCAGATGTTTCCAAATGTTACCAATAAATGTGTTTCGTGGATTGTGCTGAGGAGTATGGAATATGGATGGAAATTTTGTGAGTTCGCCTCTGCAGATTCAGTGGTCACTCTGGGTGACACAGACAGTTGCAAGCTGCAAAAAGTTTAGTGGCTGGCAACTGTGACTTTTTCTTCAATACAAAATTAGATATTTACCCTATTTGTCATGATGCTTTGGAGCTGTTACTATGTATTTAATGTTATAACCTATGTTCCCAAGATAATATTAATTCTTACCATCAAAATTTTTTACTTTCATATGTACACGAATGCCAGAATTATCTTAACTGTGTTTAATAATTTCTGAAATAATTGTGTCTTGTCCAAGATCAAATCCTCTGAGCAAGACACTATTGCAAATAATATCACAACATGGTCATCTTAATTATCTGTCTTCTTTACTGGAATCTTTTCATGAGGGTCTGAAATTATATCCATGTTAAAATGAATCTTCTATGATGGTACTGAATTCAATCTCTAAAATTTGCTTTTCCAATTGCTTCTGTAATGTTTGTCTACACATTTTTAGTAACCAAAACCATAAGCTGTTGAAAAAAATGGTAGGAATTGAAGATCTATGATTTCTTCTTTAGAATAAAATCCCTTTGAATAATGACTAAAGTTAGAAGAAAGTAGTGATTTTTCTTACATTTCTTCTTTTTGTTTTTCACTTTACTTTTTGTGGTTTAGTTCACCTCTTGCTCTTTGAAAATGGTAATATCTAGACAGAGAACTGCAGGAATTCTTATTAGTTAGTTTGTCTCTTTTCAAAATAAATTTCTGAAATGGTCTCCTTTTTATTATTATTTTATTTTATTTTATTTTATTTTATTTTATTTTATTTTATTTTATTTTATTTTATTTTATTTTATTTTATTTTTAATTTTGATGCCAGGATATTTGATTTTTTTAGTTTGGGGGGCTGGGGTGGAAACAATGAATAACCCTTGGATCTCTGTTTTCATTCTGGCTCCATTCCTGTTTGAAAAGCTAACACCAACAATAAATCTAGATCGTCCACGTGTCCTATAATGTCTTGGCTGTATTTGTGCTTTTCCTTATAATCATGTCAATGGAATTGACAAATTAGAGAAGAAATTCAATCTTGTTTGAAAAGGTCAGCACAGTGTAAGAAAATGCTTGTATTCAGTTTACATTAGCAACTTACACCTTTTTTTACTTAGACTGTGCAAAGAGCATCTTGATATAAAAGCTTTATGATGTTAAATATTTTTATTGGCATTTTGTAACACTACAGGCAATATAAAACTTAAAAATGAAACTTCACTCAGTCTGGCAGCTAAGCATATCAGTGGTCTAACCACATTTTTTGTAACCAACATGGAAAAGGAGAATTTTGAGTAACATTTTGGAGATGGATAACAAAAAAGACATTGTGGGAACATCTCCTATACATCAAGAGATAGGAAGAAAAAAAGCACTAAGAATTTTCTTTAAAAGCAATTGGTATTTGGCCAGTGGAAAAGTGTCACTGTGAGGGAAAGTTAGTGATCAGATTGCCTACAGTAGGAGAGAGATGATAGGCAGTATGGGACTGGAAGAGAAAAATCTAAAATGTAAACAAAATTATTTGTATATAATATGATAGCAAATAGCAAAAATTGTTTCCTACAATGTAATATAAGAACCAGGATTTTTCCTAAGTCTTAATGGGAGAAATAAAAGTGAAGGTAAAAAAAAATATATCAGAATTTTATGAACATCTCAGGTATGTTTTACCTGAGTAGACACCATTACAGTGCAGATGCCTCATGAATCAAGACTTCATAGTTGGAAGATACAATCACTTGAATTTCTCCTGACAGAAGCAAGGAGAAAAAGGAAGAAAAGTCATTTCAATTGTATTCAATTGTATCCATTCTTAATTTTCATGTCTAGACTGGAAAAAGCACTGAGAATCCAAATTTGACCTCCTAATCCTTCTTTGGGCAGGATATTGATTGAGATGACATCTTGAGGGATCCCCTTCAGTCTGAATTACCCTATGATCCTATGCATAAAGAAGTTTAACTGGCCACATTTATTCCCAGGAACAAGCCAGAAAAAAATCCTCCAAGTACACAAATAGACTTATGAATGTATGTTCTTAATCTTTATGTCTGCAGACTAAATTGCAGCCAAATTTTTTCACAGGTTGCAATTTCTACTTGTAGGAAGGAGAAAAAAATATATAATCATTATTATCTGAAAAGAAGGCAAAAAAGCAGATTGCTGCTGCCTTAGGAATAACATGCTAGGTGATGTCTCAGCACTCAGAAGGGGAATAAATTACTCTAATGTGAAGTAAAACCTAATAAAAGACAAGTCTTATCACTGAGTGCATTATATTGATTTTGATTACATAGATTTTGTGGTAAAATAAAAAAGATTTCCTGTTCCTGTTTAAAACACCAAAATAATCATTACCCAATGTGTCCCTATAATTTCTTTGTTATGGTGGATACAGAAGGCCAGTAGAATAATGAAACAACGCCAGAAGGTATAAAATTTATCTATCTATCTTCCACCTTTCCTGAGATTTCTAGGTTCTAGATTCCTAGAAGATTTCGATTTAGATTTATATTTTAATGTTTTCTAAACAGGGGTTTAAATAGATATTTAGATTGGTGATGACAGCTCTCTTTACAGAAATTTGAAATTTTTCAGTGTAGTGATTCACATTACAAAATTCCAACCCAGTGAGGAAATCAGAACAAATGAAAACATACTAAATTTTTGAATCTTAGTTTCAATTAGGCTTTGATGTAGAAAGACACCTTGGACTACACTATAATTTCAAAATAAAAGTAGATAAAATAAAGTTGAGCAGAATACTAGGTCCAAGAATAATGAACACCATATTAGTTAGGTTATTCATCTTGGAACAAGAAGATTAAACTTTTAAATTATTTTTACATGGAAGTCATATGAAGGGTTGGAATCTCATTATATTCTTTTTTGTAGGTGAGTATCATACACAGCGAGCTATTTAGCTGTAGTCCCTCTGTCATTATGTATAAAGATGTCCTTTTATGTGCATAAAGAATTACTGAAAAAGTGGATACATTTATATGTGTATATTCATATAAATTCAATGAAAACAAACCGTCATAAATATTTGCAAATTGCTATTAAGTGATGACCATCAAACTAGCAGTTCCTTCAATTTAAAAGATTAAACAGTGCTTCCACCTTCAGTGAAGACTTTATTAAGCATTGTTGCTATGCCGTATTGTCAGCAGAAGTAAAAGCTGAAATAGTGAACAAATACACATGAGGATTCATGAAGAAGTTTTACCCTTGCTTCTGAAACCAATGCCAATATTCAGTATAATCTCACAGGATTACATCAAGAGTACTATGATTTACTCAGATCTGGAAGGATTCTATTAGTCATAATCACAAAGGCAAACTACGAGGCAATTCTTCTAGGTAAAAATATATATATATATATATATATATATTTGTAGGATTCTGTTTTTATGCTTAGAGAATGGCTGTTTTTTTCATTGCTTCAACAAATTTGACATGAACTGACAATGAAGATGAGGCAGTGATAATACATATTTCATTAGAAAATATGCATGGGACTTTCATAAATGAGAATCAGAATCCTAAACTATGTTTTAAGCACTTTAAAAATAATTGGCTATATTTTGCATATTGCCAATTATGCATAATATCATTATGCACTTCAGTCTCAAGATTGAAATGTTTGCAAAAGTACATTTTTTATACAGTATATTACTTTTAATTTAAATTTCTTTATATTTGTCAGACATTTTGCTGACACCTTAAACACTGGTATGAATTCCATTAGAATCAACTTTAAATGAAAAAAAAGACAGATAAGCATAGAAATATTATGTCCTATTTTGGATGCAGTTCAAGTGTTCCATTAGTTTCACAAGATGTTTCTTTCTTCTATAAATTTGTCCATTTCAGCTGTTGACATTATATAATCTAAATGCAATTTGATTCAAAGGCAAGTTTTTAGTTCCAAAATTCCACTTCCCTCATTTGCAGCAGATTTCATCTTTTCTTGTGTGATTTATTTGGTATTATTTTTATGAAAAGGAATTTTAACTCCATGTATACATGCAATATGGCATTGCTGAACTTGGCATTTTTTGTTTACAACTCTGGAAATCATTTTGGGAAACATGCATCACATCAATAGATTGACATGTGACCATTCTCACAAAAAAATAAAATAAAATAAAATAAAATAAAATAAAATAAAATAAAATAAAATAAAATAAAATAAAATAAAATAAAGTAAAATAAAATAAAATAAAATAAAATAAAATAAAATAAAATAAAATAAAATAAAATAAAATAAAAATCATTAATCTAGGAAAGTAAAACATGGATTTGAGTTTGAATTTCTGCTGGTGGCTTTTTACCATTCTCCTTTTTCCCCAAATTCCTTTTCTCTCTCATTTTTATTTTATTTTTTTAATATACTTACTGTAAGTGGCATATTTTAATTAAAATGTCAATGAAAATACTTTAAGCTTCCTTTTGAAGCAGCGTCTCAGTAAATGATAACTGTTGTCAGCAACACATACTCTGTGAAAAACTGAATTAATATGTAGTATTACAGCTTTGATACTGAGCTTCATGTTAAAGTGAAAAAAAAAAGGTTGAAAATGCAGTTAACAGATATTTAAAAATATTTGCAAATTAGAGCTCTCTTCTGGTGTATTCAAATTTACTGGAAAGAAGGTAAAAATTAGGAAACAGATTTTAATTTGTATTTATCCAGTACCTAGGTATGTAAGTTAAATTTCATACACTGCTGCACTAAGCACTTTATTTAAATGTTGCTCACTGTAACTAGAAATGCTACTGTATTTACATATACAGTAGATACTCTGAAAGTCATATATCCTATTTTATTATGCTGACACGCATATTTAGAGACAGATGGTGGTGGTAAGGCAGTAGATGGTCAGTCTTCTCGTCAATATTCCACATTTTGTTGACATATGACAGACAGCAGTAGAGGGGCAGTCTGATAAATTGATGTCTGACATAAAAGAGCATATAAAGCAAAGGTGTTGAACTGAATTGAATTGCACTTGTTGACATTCATAAATGCTTGTTGAATGTTGATGGAGACCAAAAAGTGGAGGTGAGCAAAGTGGTGGGAGATGCATTTCAACTTTGGTGATAGCAATATGAAAGATGAGCCACATTCCAGTTAGCCATATACAACTGTCTCACCACAAAATTAATTGCATCTCAATTAGCTCTTCCATGAAGTAATTAGCAGATTACAACCAAGGAACTGTGTACAGAGCTGGGTCCTAAAAATACAATGGGAACAGAAAGAACACCATATGCAAGTCTGTCAGAATTTACTGAGCACGGGGATGAAGGTAGCAGTTTCCTGGATCACATCATAACCAGAGTGGAGATATGGTGTCACCACTACAAGCTGGACTCAGAACAGTAGACCATGGATTGGCAATGCGAATTCTCCACTAAAGAGAAAGTTTAAGATGCGTCCCTCAATGGATAAAGTGATGTGATCTGTCATTTGGGAGTGGAAAAGTGTGATCTTTCCAGACTTCCTGGAATCTGGACAAACCATAAACTCTAACAAATCCATCACAGTGCTAACAAAGCTGAAGACTCAATCTTCCTGAGTCAGACCAGAGAGTTCAGTCTTTCTCCTACTGCTGCCTACTTCACTCGATCATTGATAATTGTGTAAGGAGTATACCAAATAAATATAAAATATTAACAAACTCAGAAAATGCTACATAGTTACAGGAATTTTAATATTTTCTTTTTCAAATCTTGAAGTGAATTTAATGAATGATAACACAAGATCTTAAAGATTGAGAGTTCTACAATTTAAGGTGTTGCAAAGGGTTTTGAGATTTGCAAACTATTTTACAAGAGGAGATGGAAAACAATAGTTACAACTCTCAAGGGAAAATCTGTAGTTTACTAAAATCTGGGACATTTAATCTGTTCTATGAGTGTGTAAGAGCAAAATCCTCTGATATACAGGTCATAAATTGGAATTTTGTTAACTCTGTTGCCTAAGGAATTCCAAATGCCAGTATAATAACAGTAACTGTGTTTTAGAAAATAAACATAAATTGGTTTAATCTTTTAGAACGTACTAACCAAATATTTCCTCTACTTCTCTCGTCCAGCTGTTGTAATTGTTCAGCATCAAGATAGAGTTGAGGGGCATAAACAGCTGAAATTTAATCTATAGCAGAGGGAAAGTTTTTGCCAACAGAATGATTTTTTCAGTTCTTGTGTTTCGCTGAAAAGAAAAAAACGAAGACGAGAATAGATTCTATTGCAGGGAAATCCAAGAGAATAAAATTGTTACAAAATATAATAATTTATGTGTTACGTTCTGAAGAGAAAGAATGAAATTATCTGTTAAGAGAACACACTGCAGAAAACACCCACTAGCAAATAGCCTTGTTATATCTCTATTTACCTTCTTCATACGAGACCTCTACAGATACCAGTAAACACATTTTAAGAATAGGTAAGTCCATTAAATTAAAACATCTGTCTGGACTTTGAAGCACTGGTGTAGTACCTTGCCACAGCTCAGAAAAGGCAATAATATGAACACTGAAATTCATTCAGAATTTTTGCAAGAATGGTGTAAAAAGAACACTCTCTCTGAGGAAGTAGTGGTACAGGAGATCCTCTGAGTTCCCAGCATTAAAGACATAGAAGACTTGAAAAATAAAACTATGTTTTCTGTTATCAGTGTTCTGGATCTATACCAGGTAGCAAATGTCTCTCTCTACTTTGTACTCCAGCAGTGGTCCACAGTGTCTTCCTTGCCTGCTATTTTGCCCATATCAGATTTGGAAGATGAGTATGTATTTTAAAGTTATTAGAAAATAGTAGGCAGATGACTATGTGCTCAACTAGGTTTAAGGTTTTGGAATCTTGCAGTCTCACCTAACCATTATTTTTCATTTATATCTACATTGTCTTTGTAGTAGCTTCATTTAGAACAACTGAAGATAGAATTCATATCACTTCTAGGTGTTTACAGTATAGTACTAATATTTGATTTAATTTTTTGAAGCTCTTTTCATAGTAGATAAAGAGAAGCATGTACATATTGGACATCATTTGTATGATCTTCATTAAATCTCATATGTCCTTAATGCTTGTATGGCAGCATCCACACTAGTAAACCAAAACTGGGATTGAACTCTAGCACATTCAGACTTTTTCATGATTAGTCACCCCTTTTGTGGTTTGAAGGAGTTCCAGCCCTCATTCTCCCAGGCAGTACACAGATTATCTCTATTCAGCATCAGCAGGCTTAAGAAATTGCTCCCAGTCAGAAGCATGAATAATCTCTTGGGTCTTGTTTGGAGCACAAAGGATGGGAAGAGAGCTTAGAAAATTAAGTATGAGCCAGGCTGCAACATTTGACCTCAAATCTGCTTCAAATCATATCCCACTCTATTTATTAATGCATACACAGCCCTAGCAAATTCCCAAATCCAAAACTACCAACCAAAAATTCTTAGTAAAGCATCAGAGAGTTTGTTTCAATAAATTCATTTTGCTTGAGATTTAAATGACCAGCTCCTAAACTAAGTTTTCAGAGCACTTTTTAGTAACAGAAAATTCTGTATGATTAGCAACTCTACTATTTACTTGGCTTTAATGTGGTACATTAACAATGCATCAAACAAAAATGTACTAGCAAACATTTCCAAAGAGACATGTTCAGTATCTTTGCTTAGCATTAAAAAAATAATAATAATAAAATGAAGAATAAGATGACCAGTAAAATGATCAGCAAGGTGACCAAACAGATGAACCTCTCCTACAATTAAGAAGAAAAAAACAGACCACCATATTACTGAGATTCCCTGATCCTACAAGCAAGTTCCACAAGTATGCAATGCACTTGTATCTCCTGAAAGAACAGTTGACCCTTATGCTGAAAGTCAGTATGCTCAGTGTATTTAAATAGGTTCATGCTAGTGTTCTCTTCATGAAACATTTGCTGAAATGTCTATTAGGCTGCCAACACAGTGCTCCTGTAACAGTTATGCTAGTGTTTTGATAGAGAATATTCTCTGTAATCAAGTCTAAAGTATAGTGCTCTATATATAATAATAGTAATCAATCATTTATATTACACAAGAAGACTTGAAGTTAGTCAGGATGCTGGAGCCAAGGAACTGTGTATTTCCTTATGATGTACCATTCGCTAAGCACTCACTAAGCATGGAACCTGATGTTACATTCTGGGCTTGTCTGCCATCACTCCAGGTAAGCACATTATTCACCAAGACTGACACAAAAGGAAATGTTTTCCTGATTTTCACACCAACACCTCGTTGAGATTTCAGCTCAGGATGATGTAATTATTTCATTACATTAAGTTAGATAGAACAACTCCCTCAAGGTCATTCCTGTGTCTACTTTTAGAAGTTGGAGAAAAAGAATGAAAGTTGCTGAGAAAGATGAAGATCCTTATTAAAGTCATTTGTTCTTTCTCCCTGTGAAAGTGTGTTTGTTGCTTACAGTTCACTTGAGCATGTTTTTTTCAAGACTACTTTAAAGACATAAGCAAAGTTTATTCTGTCACTTCTCCTAGGAAATAATTCCATCATAGTAATATTTATCAGAAGTGATTTCCTTCTTAATGTCTTAATTTTATTCTATTACTCTTTAAGTCTCTTAAAATTACACTGTGCTAAATCTTTTCCTGCTATTGATGTCTGTGCCCTCCAAATAATTATGAATTATTACAGTACTTCCATATTTTTCACTAACAGCCTGAAATGAGGCAGTAATGTGCCCGTACTGTAAACTTTTTGGATAGAAAATAGTAGAACAAAGTTCAGTCCTATAGGAAATATTCAGACTACTTACACACAACTGAGATACTGAAGAATATGGTTATATAAACTGGAGAGCAATTCTACACCATCATGCCTGAGAGCATAATATTGCTTTCATTTTTAAATCAGGTAAATTGAATGCGTCTAATAGAATATGGAACTTTGTGTAATAGTTTTCCAAAGCTGAAGGATTAATTCAATAGCTATTTCCTCACTTAAAATAAGGGAGCATAATGGTTTCTTTCAGTTACAACCAGCATCAGGCAGCTAACCTTCTTCAGTTAAAGCTTCAGATCTTGTTTTTTCAAGAAACCATACAACTTGGGCATACAGTTAGTCATAATACTGTAAAATATTAATAAGTGAGAGGTGAGTCAGGCACATACTACTTTGGGAAAAAAAAAAATGATGAGAACAAATGAGGTGTCAAGGAAAAGTTTTTCTGAAAAACCTGGAACATAACTCTGATGCAATTTTTGTTGTTCATTTTGAGAAGGCACTGTCCATTATAAATGCATTAATATGAAAACATTTGATACGTGTTTTAATGGTGATACTGGAATCATGGAATGTTTTGATCAGAGATTTCCAACTGTTGAGAAGGGCAGGAGTACTTTCCAGTAGATCAGTTTGTCCAATATTTCCAGGAGTGAGGCTGTAGACTCCACATCTGTATGCAATACTTGAGGTGAGCTCTCATGAGGACAAAGAATATACAATCATGCATTTTTATTATTTTTTTAACAAAGAAGAATTAACTGAACTATTTAAAAACTGAAAGATTGTGTTAGAACTGTAAGATTTTAGATTATTTTATTTGAACGATGAGGGATGCTCTGAAATAAATTCCTCCTATTTTATTATGTGGGCCTACAACATCTGAGGCAGATTTTGGTAGTATGTCAGTAGAGGTTGAACTTTCCTGCCAAGATCACATTACATTTTGTTCCTGTGCTACAGATAGCAGCAGAGGAGCAGTCTGACAAAATGGTGTCTGACAGGAAGTGCAATTATAACAAAGGTGCTGAATTGAATTGAAATACAGCCATTGACATTCATCAATGCTTGCAGGATGTTAATGGCAACCAAACAGTGAATGTAAGCTCAGAGAGGTGACTGGTGATGCATTTCAGCACTGGTGACAGCAGGTCACCTCTGCTGGTGCAGGGGTTATGATTCCAACATGCAAGCTCTTGTTCATCACTGGCAAAAATGCCATCTAATGATGGCAACTACATTGAAAAATTGTGTTTTGCAGATGAAAACTTGCTGTTATTTTACTCTTTGTATCTTTTGTGGTTTCTGCGGAGTGACCTAAGTAAATGCATGTTGATTTCTATATTAATTAATTTCAGGAATACTGAGAAAAAAAAAAAAAGTAGCAAAATAATTTACTTCATTTAGCTACTAGTTCTCTTTGATACATCAAAGTGTTAAGGAGATATGGAAAGCAAGAGGCAGATTTATTTTTTCTGTATGCCCAATAGGAAAAGAGACATATTGACCACGGAATGAAAGAGCAAGAGGACAATTTCTAGTTAGCAGCATTTAAGATTATTATTTTTCATCTTATTATTAAGATCAAAATGACCAATGAAAAACACTTGATCCCCATTGCAAAGATCATTCATAGAATCAAAGAATTACTAAGGTTTTGAAAAGACCTACATGATCATCCAGTCCAACCAACCACCTACCACCAATGGTTCTCTCTAAATCATGACCCTCAACACAATGTCTACACATTCCTTGATCACCTGCAGGTTCAGTGACTCCAGCACCTCCCAGGGCAGCCCATTCCAGTGCCTGAAAACTCTCTCAGAAAAGTAGTATGTCCAACCTGAATATCCCCTGGTGCAACTCCAGGCCATTCCCTCTAGTCCTGTCACTAGTTATAAAAGAGGACAACCCACAGATCACCACAACCTCCCTTCAGGTAGTTATAGAGAGCAATAAGGTTTCCCCTGAGCCTCCTCTACTCCAGAACGAACAATCCTCAGATGCTCCTCATAATGCCCTCCTCTGGATACACTCCAGGGCTTCAGTATCTTTCTTGCAGTGACAGGCCCAAATACCACATATTCATAATATACAGTAGAAACATTGCATGAGTATTACGGGTTTCCTGGGAATTTTTGCTGTCATGAAAATGTTATAAAAATAAAAATGATAATAATAATAATAATAAAAGCAATGTTTTTTTCCTATATATTTATTTTCCTGTTAAACCCGCTGTTGTATTTTTGCTGGGGCAAATACAGACAGAAATAAGTGAGGATAATGTTAAAACCAGAGAAATGAAAATTATGTAACTTTTTTTTTTTTCATTATTTTCATTATTATTGTTAAGAAATATAACCTTAATGTGTAGATATTTTTCCCAGTTGTGTATCTTTGTTAGAAGTAAAAACATAAAACAGCATTTTGGAAAATAATGTTCTTTACATGCATGTAAAGGACTGAACTTCAGTGGGTGAAGTTTGGAATTTGCATTCTACATAAGAACTGTGTCCTTTTCATGCTTAGAACTGAAAGAACAAACACTTCAAGAGCTTCAAATCTATAACAGGCAGAAAAGATGTTTAGATTTCATACTATATTAACACAGGCTATGCAATATCGGCGCCTAAAGAAGAATTAAATGGTGTTTTGTTTTGTGTTTAATGTTTTCTTTCCTATCCCTAACATTTATTATTCTAACTTCGCTGTGTTTGGAGGGTCAATTAAGGTCTCTACGCATACTTATTCTATTTCCCTCTAATTAAGAGCACAGTACAGTTCCTGAAGAGTGACATTCTTGCTGAGGAAATCTGCAGAATTACAGTAATGCAAGAAGTGTCTTATGTTTGGTGGTTAAGAAAGATAGGTGTTTTAAACAAAGATATAAGAAATAGTTATATCGCCACCCTCATGCTTGTCCTTTCTTACACTAGGCACTATGCTTAGTAATAATCACGTGCCAAAACACAATAAGCCAAAATTTAATCCCCCTTTCTACCTACTTTGCTTCAGGCTAAAGCTGTTTGTTATCCTACTGAAAATAAATTTCTCTGTAAAGAACTCACACACTGCTGTGAATAGAATGTAGCTGTGGGCCTGCCATACACAGCACAATGTACAAGTCTGCATGGAAACTTTCATTTTCTAGGTAATTGATATTCTTCTGCTCTTAGCGTCACAGATATTGACAGAAAACATCAAACAATTAGCAGTCTTAAAAATAAATCTCCCCAAATTGAATTATATTGACAGGTTTGTATTGAACATGGTTAGAACAGTCCAGGTTAGATAAGAGAAAAAGGAACAAAGAGAAAAAAGAATTAAAGGATGCCAATGAAACAGGTGAGGCTTCTGCAGGTACTAAAGTTAAGAGAAAATGAATAGTAATGTTTTTGTATTTATTGGGTATTGCGATGATTAAAAATTTACATTTATATTTAATTCACGTTTGTAGATCAAATGGCTGGACCCACGTGGGGAATGCTTACAGCTCAGAAAACATCAGAAGTTCAAACACTGAGTACTCAGCATTTCCTGAGCCAGAAGTTCAGTCTGATTTGTTTTGATATTATTCATTCTAAAATTGTGAGAGCTTTGAGAAGGACGTAGCAATAGATGGTCCTGAAACAACACAGAGTTGTTTATTTCCTGTGCTCATTTTATCTGAGGTTGTTCTGCCAAAGTAAAATCTTGTTTCACACTCAAAAGGATCAGAAATTGTCCAATCTGATTAACAGATCATGCGGTCTTTAATGCACAGCATTCTTCTATTGTTCCTTGTGTGTTCTTGCATCATGATTTTATGCCTTTTATATGATACACTTAGATGAGTACTGACTTCTCAGATTCTCCTTTTTACCCTGTTTATGTTTGTTTACTTAGTATTTCTCTTTATATGAATGCTCCAGAAGTGATTTTAAAATGTCATGTCCAAAGAGTGATCTAGAATGTCATAAATGTGTGGGGCATTTTTTCTTTTTTGTGGCAGGGTTGTATTTCTAATATCTTTATTTACATATATTATTTTATCCTTCATATAGTCCAGTCAGAGCTGTTCTGTCATAGGTTACACAACTCAAGTTCCACAAATACTAATGAACTTGCTAGTCATTTCCCCTGATGTGCTATGGCAACATATCACTGACCTAGTAGACTGAAGACTGAAGAAGAAAAGAGAACTGTTTCATTCTTAAACCTGAGTGGACTGTGTATGACTTAGTTATCTTAATACCAGAGTCAATATTTAACTATATAGAAACATTTCCTCAGTAGCTCAGTAGCTCAAAAGGGAAACAAAAGTTCAAAACACTTGAAAATTTGAACAAAATAGAAAACATCTTTACAGTATTTTAAAAGCACACGATATAGCCACACTTCAACATTACTCTGTAGAGAACCAAATCTGTATTTCAGGAGTGTAGTAGCAGACATGGAAAAGAAGAAATACAGGAAGGATGTTGAATTATACAGAATCACTTCTGAACTAAGTATGCTCCAATTCATCAGCCTTGAACAATGAAGGCTAAGATGTGAAAGAAATGAAGGCAGAAATAGAGGAGGTCGAAAGAAAGTCTTAATGCCTCTCCTAAGCAAAGAACAGCAGTTTTTTTTCCAAAGGAAAAATAATAATAATAATATATCGGAGAAGTGTCATTTTTCCCTGTACATTAATGGAATCATAGTCACAAGGTTGGAATGGACCTATAAGATCATCTAGTCCAACCCCAATCCTCCCTAACCATCCTCCTAGCCATCCTCCTTTTTTCTACTTACCAACTAATGGTTACCTTCAGAGACAGGTTTTGAATTAGATGACTCTTTAACCTAATTCAGTGCAAACCATCTCTTCCTATGTTTGTATGTTTATATCAGTTGTAGAAAATATTTTTTGTGTGTGAAATGAAGCACTGCATAAAATAAAAAGGTTTTGAATTTTTCACTAATGCTTTATCTAGAGCTGTCTGATTCTCATTCTCTAACACCCAGTAAACTTTGATTTTATATGTAACTTTGTCCTGCTCCAATTTAAAGGAGGGAGAAGAGGTTCTTTTTAATATATGTATTTAATACTTTGCCATTTGGTTTGAATTCCATAACTAATCACATGGAAATATTATGTGTTGTCAGCAAAAGGATAAGGTCATCTGTAAGAGATCTAAAGAATTAGAAATAAAGAGAAATAAGTAGGAGTGTCAGCAACTTCAAACCTTGTACATATACCTTGAAGTAGGGACTGACATTAGGCTGTTTCAATTATTTTAACACTGTCCATGACATGTTATTGCTTTATTCCCAAGTAACTCCAAAAGGTAAAATTGGATATCACAGTCTTTCTGATGTTCTCCTTTAAATGTGGAGAATGATGAGTTCCCACTTCTACGTATACTACAAACAAAAACATATATTGTGAATAATCTTATTTCTCAGTGTAGTAACAGCACCTCCTCAAGAGGAAGGCTAGTGTTAAATGCCATACCATATGGATAGTAGTATACAATTAAAGATGCATTGCAGATGGCAGTGAGACTGTTAGTGCTCCAGCCTGTCTTTTTATTATCTGTCAGTGTCACATGATGTTAAGAAAACTATGGAGGGATGAGTAAAGGAAAGTTAGTCTATACAATATTTGCACTGTAGAGCTACTGTTGCAAAGTTCTCCTAGAAGAAGCAAGTACATGTTTTCAAATGCTTTGTCTGTTGCCATGCATTATGGAGATTTAAATCCAAATTCAAACATAAGTTCAAATTTTGAGGGCAATAGCAAATAAACGAGTAGATGGTGCATATTTCTTCTGGAAAACATACTACTCCTCTTCATCCTTCCAAAATATCACAGCAATATATACACCCAAACACAAAAAATTTCCATATGCAAATGCACCCAAGCATAATGAAAAATTACAGAACAGTGTATGTTACAAAGTAACTACTATAATTAGATTTGAACCTTAAAGTTTGAGACCTGATTGCTTCTCTGAAGTCAAGAATACATTCTTTATTTATGAAATTATTTGCCTGATTCAAAGTCTATTGAAAAAAATTTGTCTGGCATAATGAAAACCTGATTGTAATTTACTGTGACCTACTAGGGGTCTGCTTATGTGACATATACTTGTAAACTACAGCCTCAATGGCATTTAAAATGCACACTCTGAACTACAGTAAGAAATGTAATAAAATTTTTGACTAAAGCAGGAGTGTTTTCCAAGACAATTCATTTCATTTACAAATTCATTTCATGATCCTCAGTGTGCAGTAGTTTAGGAACCTTATTACTTTGAAAGGCATGAAATAGCTACTTTTTCAAGATTTGATACTCAGGAAAAAAATGGCTTTGCAGCATGAATAAGAAATTAGTAGTTTGATTGTTCTCCTTTAATTACATCTGAAAGTGTTCATTAATCTAAGAAGCTGATAGCACAGTCATTATTCTGAAACAATTACACAAAGAATGTATTCACAAGGTGTTTTCTTTCAGCCTCAGGGTGATTTTTATTTTGCTATTGTTCTGTGTTGCTAGAACACAAGGGAAAATGCCTTTCAGATTTCAGTAATGGAGCAAGTGAAAAATTCTGAAATAGTATTTTCATAATGAAAGGATTCACACAAAACAGAATAACAGTAACAAGAGACTGATAAAATCTGTTTGAAATATGTAGAAGTGCAATATCAATAATAATTGTGTGCAGAATTTTCTGTCAGAAGAAATAATCACAGTGTGAATTTCCTCACATCCTCCATGACTGTGTTTTAATTCCTGATGCAGAAGCTAATTCTAATGGTAGGTCAGTTCAGACTCCGCACTCATTCAAGTGCTCAGAATCTAGACTGCCAACAAGGATGTCAATTAGTGCCAATTGCTGAAAAGAGGCAATTTGTTATTTCCCAGCAGCAGACTGGAAATAAGGTAAAGAAACCTTGAAAGGGATCACTTATCCTGTACACAGTCACTTTCCACTTAATGTTGATTTCTGCTGTCATGAAGAAAGTAGGTGGTAGTTTATTCTTGGTGGCAGGAGCCATAAGCTATCAGCTACTTGGTTTGTGAAAGGAAAAAAATCAATGTTAAAAGGAAAGTAGCCATGAACAGGATGACAAATTATTGTAAAGGCTTTATTTTATCCTCAGAACCCTGTTAGTGAACAATACAATGACTCTTGGATTCATTCGTTACTTTGATAATGACAGTATTTCCACTAAATCCTGATTACTGGGTGTAACCAAGGGGTTATCCTTGAAACTATTTCTTCTTCTATTTGATCAAGACTTGTTCCTACCTTAAGGACTATTAGTTCTATCTTCACCTCACATTTCCACAATGAAAACATGTCAAGTGCATCGGGCTAACAAGAGACCATGCTAGGGTTTCTAATTTTTTTTTCTTCATTTTCAGTAACCCCCAACCCAGCTGGAGATAGGCAAACCACATTACAGTACAGGAACAGCCACCATCACAAGCCTTCCCCATGCCACAAGCAGAGGCTCATTGCATCCTATATGGAGACTACCTAACACCTGTATTTGTTTAAACCACTGTTGCCAATTTGCTAAAGAAACAAGGGAACAAATCTCTGAGTGCTGGAATGGTTTTCCAAGGGCAGCCAATGGCCATGATCTGATATATTATACCTGATCTGAGACATAGAGAGAAATCAGTTAAGAAGGAAAACACGAGCTTGGGACAGACAATGTTATACATATGGTCAATAAGAGGTAATATGTCAAAATTAGTATAGTAAAAAATGGCAGCCAGGACTGACCATTTAAAAAGGTGAAAAAGATATTGAAAAGTGGTGAAGCTCAAAACCATGGAAAGTATTTGTCTCAGTGACAAACTAATCTCAGTGCAAACATTTGTCTTTTGGCAGGGACAACAGTTGATGTAGACTCACTTCCCTTTTACCCAAATATGTTACCCTATGTGCTCCCTGGTCCACAACAAGAATTGCACAGACTCCCTCATCATTTCAGCTGCGTCTAGCCAGGAATTGTATCAATGACTCAGGGAAAATATATTTGGCTAGAAAATTAGACCAATTTATCATGATGACAAATTTAACCCTATACTGGCAGATCTGTAGCTCATCCTACATCCTGTAGCTCATTAAAAATGCTGTGTTATGTAGGGCTGACTTTGTAGCTAATTTCCATCATGCTTATAAGCTCCATTTAAGCAGTGGAAGACCTCAATGAAGTCTCCCACAAACCTTCTCTTCTCCAGGAGAACAAGCCCATCTCTCTCAGATTCTTTGGTGACGCAGTAATAAAATAATCATTGCTGTCTGTTTTGTATGGTGATTTTAGAACAGCACTAGGCTGTTCTGTATTTATTTATTTATTTCATATTTTCTGTACAGGGCACACATTATATTGAAATAATGAAATATTGATATAGATATAATCGCAAAAGGGAAGCTTATAGAAATCGATACAGTCAAGCATTTATAGATTCTCCCTCATATGTAGTCTTTAAATCAAGATAAGACAGATAGCTAAAGACATGTAACAAAGCAACCAGAAGATAACGGCTTTATGCAGTTATTACTTAATGGAATACTGTGGTCTGTGCTACATGAGCTCAAAGTAAACTGGACTCGGTGTTTTACTCAGTACTTCTCTTCAAAAAATTAATAGCATTTTGAGCTTGTCATCCAGAAAGATGCCAGACAGAAATGTTAAGGGAGAATGTTTTGGTGTTTTGTTTATAGTTGAGAGCACATCACCAGTTGGAAAGATGATAATAGCAGTGAATAACTGATGTGGTTGATGCCGATAAGTGTTTCTGCCTTTCTTTTTTTTTTAAAAAAAAAAAAAGGAACTAGGATTTCAGCTAATAAATTTATGGAAGACAGAGAAGTTACATGACTTGACAAAAAAATATGCATTTGCTAATTAGTATTTGTACTAACATGCAAAAGTATATGTTGAATGTTTAAGCTCAACTTAATGGTAGGCTAAAATTCTCAAAAATCTTTACATAATATGTTCTCAAAACTACTGCTTACATACTTGTTTCAGTGGATGAACACTTAGACACTACTTTTGGATCAAAAACATGAAAAAAGAAATTCAGTTCTAAAATTTATATTGAATAAGAACATAGTACAAAATTTAAATGGAACCTAGACTTCAGCATAGATGTTCTTGCCAGTGTGGTTATGCTTGTACATATAAGCATGGAAATTCAAAAAAAATACCAGTCATTTCACTTGTTCTTAGTAAAATATGAATGTAATTATATCTGAATATACTGTAGGCTATATTCAATATACATTTCTTCTTAAACTATTAATCTCTGAACTTGCAGTGTATCAGCATTTCTTCACTGCTTCATACTTATTCATACTTTCATACTTATTCATACTTTCTTCATACTTATTTCCCCCTCTTTAATAGTTTTGTATGTTAATGTTATGAATATAGAAATAATTCAATCAAATTAAAACAGACTAAAAATCTTCAAGAAAAAATTAAAACATTGTGAAAAGTAGAACTTTTCTTCTTTTTGCATGAAATAATTCTTCACAGAACTCACTGTTCCTAGATGAAACAGCCACATTTGCCAGAATAGAACATACTCTGAATAAATGCCATGAAGCTTTAAAATTTGCTTTTCATTCAGACTATAAAGAGCAAACAGTGAGCTTGTGAGATCGCCCAAGCAAGCTGAAAGAAGCAGGCTACTAATAGCACAAATCTTTTGTAAACAGCTCACTGCAGTTCTACTTCATAAAGTCCATGGAGGACTGCTCTGCATGATAAGTTTCCAGTCTTGAATGGTGAAATAGCCGGGGTTAAACTTTCTTCATTTACTTTCAATCCAAAGCTATAACATTTCTAGTGGTTCCCTGTGGGCAGTCCAAAATCGGACACATCTTGGAGTCAAAAAGTAGCTGTTTTTTTCTTGCATCTCCAATGGACTAGTGTTTCTTTCTGAAGTGTATCAGACAAAACATGGAACTATGTGTAAAACAACAGTGCTACACAAGGTAGATTGAAATTTGATATTAGATACCTTAAACAATCAGAGGCAAACAAAAATAAATACTGATGTTTAAATTTCATTTATCTATTAAGTTAAACTGTTTGCAAAGGAAATTTATGTGCCAAGGTTATAAAGATTCTAAAAGACACTATTTAATTACCCTTCATTTGAACAAAGGAGTCCAGAAAGGAGCACGATAGGGGACTAATAGACCAGCAAAAATGCAAAGTACCATTCAGCAGTAAAGTAATTGGGCAGAACACAGAAAGAGACCAGGATAAATGATTACTTCATTAATTTTAAAATTAAAGGGCAAGATAATGTGGCCACTATCATAGAGTTATTAAGGTAAAACTGGCCTAATCAGCACAATTTAAATGTAAAGAAGCCATCCAATGCCTACCAATTTTAGAAAAGCACAAAATGAAGGACTTCAGAGCAGCTGTATTATTCAATCCATACAGATGTTTTAGTGTAAGAGTTTTCTAATTTATTTGTTTAATGCAGTGATTACTGTACATTCAGGATGGGCAATTCTTAAAAGGTTTGGTACAAACCTGTCTAAGACTTACTTCACAAATTTCAGTGTTTCACAGGAAATTCTGATCTACCTGCTTCTACTGCACTCCTATAGAAACTATGATCATCCTTTCCACTTGAACACCATCCTCTTTCTGGCCAAATGGGAACCTTTTTCATCTGTTCTTTTATTTTTTCCATTTTCTTTCCGTGGCACTTGCTTAACACTTACAACAAAGTAAGTGTCTGACTCCTCAGAACAAATGTGTATATACAGAAGTAACAATCACATAAATTTCTCTGACTGTCCATTCCATCCTTCTTTATTACAAAAAAATCATGCAGGGGTTCAAATAGCCTTGAGCCTTCTTCTAAACACAACATTATTACTGGATATTTCATTAAGTAACTGAAATGATATCAAATCATAGAATACCTCCTATATCACTTTCAGTCCATAGGCAATATTCATTTGTTTACTGCAAGAGTATTTAACATGCTTTAAATCCAACCCAGCATGGCTGACTAGCAGACTGTATCTCTTCATTTATTTATATGATATTATATTCTGATACTGCCATGAAAATGTAACATGTCCTGAGACTAAAAGCCTTAGGGCTTCTGTATTTTACGTTTAATCTTTTATCAACATATCATTTTGTTTCCTCTTATGGTTGTAAATGCGTTCTGGGACAATAATTTATTAATAATTTCTACTGGTAGAAAAGTAATAATGAAAACTGCAGTTTTCAATTTATTAAAAAAGATGCACTCAGACAAACATTTAAATGAAAATAAAATGTACAATAAAAATTTAAATGTGCATTTTAGACTTCTTCTTCTAGCCTACCTGCCAAATGAAATTTTATGAGGAAAGCTGGGGAAGGTTGGATAGGTATAGGCAAAAAAGTACACAGCTGGATTAAAAGTTATGACAGCATTTCTTGCCTTTCCAAATATCTGTTTTTGATAGAAGTTTTATTCTACAAATTGAAGGGTGATAAGTTGGAAATTCTGATTCACATTCCCCTGCTCCTGTGTCAGTTTTACGTTTAAATCTGGATTTGACTTATGAAATATAAATATTGATATAGAAACATTGACTAAAACCTTGAGAATTTTCAGAGTAGGTCTTGCTACCATTTTTTGTGTTAGTTTTCTAATTTTATGCTATTCACAAGAACAAGACTTTTTATACATTAGAAATTATGGGGACTTCATTCAAAAGCCCTGTGCAGGAGTGTCATTTTGAAACATGATGCCAATTTAGAGAATTTTTTTCATGATCTTGAAGTTTTTTCTGTTCTTTCAGGAACCTCTTAAAAGGTGAAATGAAATTACAACATTCTATAAGACGTTTGATTGTTTTCTCTGTTTAAAGAAATAAATATCACAGTAACAGCTGTCTGTCAGTAGTTATCAGCTAAGCATATCACTAACAAATGGCAATGTGCATATTAAATAGATATTAGAAAAATAATGATTTTAATACTAATCCTTTGCATCTGGGAACATATCTCGTTTGCTTTTCAGCCCAACTAAGGGTCATTGTCTCACAGTATAAATGGGTAAACCATAATGTGAGAAACTGAGACAAACTGAGTGAACATTGACTTATTTTAAAATACTTTCATATGTTCCATAAGCTATAAAGTGTTGAGCTGAGCATGAAGAAGGTTTTCTTCTAATTATTGATTTTGGACACATAATGTGTCAATGTTACCAACATAGTTTTGTGGCTCTGTTTCCGTGTGACTGCTTTGGGATCCCACACTTTAGATGTATTAACAGTATTTTTCACAATAATATTTATCCCAAAAAGACTTTATATGAAATGGAAATAATGAAAAATATTCTCAGAGAAAACAAGATGCCATATTACTTGGTGATACTATTTTAATGCTTTCCTTTTTTTATTATTTCTCATTATCTATTATTCATGAATTGTTCAAATATATTTAACTTTTTCCTTTATTTTTATTTATTTATTTATTTATTAAAGAAAATACTTTTTTATAACTCCTTCAAAAATAAAGACTAATAGTGATTTGTATTTGAAAGAGATTTCTATAGAATCAGGTTATTTGAGGCTGGAAAGATTCTTTAAAGACCATATAATTCCAACAATTTTTCCATTGGCAGGGACACTTTTCACTAGTTGAGACTGCCCAAAGCCCCATCCAACCTGGCCATGAATGCTTCCAGAGGTGGAGTATTCACACCTCTGAGAAACCTGTTCCAATGTCTTAGCACCCTCATAGTAAAGTATTTCTCCCTTATGTCTAAAGTAAATCTCCCCTCTTTAAGCATAAAATCATTATCTCTTGTTCTGCAATTACAGGCCCTGGTGAAAAGTCTCTATGCCTTTCTATGACACATAAAATTAACTTTATGATGCAGAGATCTAGAACTCTTTTTTAACCAGCACTGGCCATCATGGTTCATGAACACCTTTATTCTCCAAAGGATTTTTTGTCTTTTGTGACACATTAAACTGAGCAATCTATCAATTTACTGCAATCTACTACGTCATAATACACAGGCCAAGTCATTCAGAATGGAGAGATTTTCATACAACATCTACTAGATGCTAATAATCCTTCAGGCTCTTTTCTCCTCAAACCTGAATTTATTGTGAATTTAAGGCATGAGAGAGAGATTTTGAATCAAACTCTGATGAGAGAATTGAGGCCATGTAATAGTAGAGTATAAAATATAAGCCCCTATGACTTGCCTTCTAATGCCTTCTACTCTCTCCAAATATGAATGAAATTTGGATTAAATATAAAGAGAAATATGTTGCCAAAGCTTCAGATAGTCCAAAGATTGTTTGCATAGAGAAAACTAAGGTAGAGTGTAGAAGTGTTCTAAGTAACTAATGTAAATCACCAGCTAAAATCTACAAACCCTTTAAAATCTATAATGGACTTCACTGATTATTTGGGCCCCCTCTATGTGTATAAGAAAACTCATTGTGTGATTAATTTCACTAATTTTCTTCCACTTTCACCAACATTTAACTTCTCAACACTGTGACATGCATTTGAACTGAAAGAGCTGAAATACAGTGTGCTGTTTATTTGTTCCTCAAACTTAGTATTTCCCATAGGTCTTCAAAAATTTCTTGTAACATTCAGCCTTCCACAAGTAGAGGAAGCTATGTGACTGTGCATGCAAGAAGAAAAATCTGTGATTCATTTATCAAAAAATAAGCCAAACTTCCTTATTTTTCTTGATTTGAAGTATTGATAGACAGTTTTCAAAATGGAGGAAGTAGAGCAGAGAGAAGAGATAAATAAAATATTAAAAAAATGGTAAGGGGGGGATCTGGGGCCAGAACAGCCAGGTGGAAGAGAGTGAGGTGAGAGTAAGCATGGAAGAAACAAAGTAGACTGCTAAGCATACTGAGGCTTTTAGATTAAGTCATTTGGCTGCAGATGTAATCATTAAGTACTAACACCATATTCCTTCTTGAAGGGATGCAGATCTAAACAAGTACTCCAGCCCAGCAATAGATGAAATCGTTACATTTAAACTATTATAATGTGTTTAAGCACTGGTTTTATTAGTCAAATAACTTCTCCATAGCAGGACACAGATGTTTCTGGGAAGTTCTGAAAGAGTGAAGTTTTGAGAATGCCACTCCTGAGAGCAAAATTCTACCAACTCCCTGTTATTGAGAGCTTGGCTAATATCAATATTTTGGTTTATGTATTTTTATGTATTATTTTTACAAGAATAGAAATATGTCTTGTGAGTGGCCTTCTACTTTATCAAGATTAGACTTAGAGTTCTCTATATAGGATTTATTAGGGATTTATTTGATGTTGTTGTTGGGGATTTTGCATAGCATTGTTCTGCATCAACTTTTATATAATTAAAGCAAATTATGTTCTTATACTGCAATTGTCCCCACTGAGGGATCTCAGTCGAAGGAATTTCAATGCATTTTTTCAGATAAATGCGAAAACATTTCCTCCTGTATTTTATTGGATACTCTATATGCTTTTAATACTTGAAAAATAAGGAAACATTCACCTTTATAAAAAATATTTTATTTTTACTCCTTATGTTATCAGTTTGATTTCAGTTTACATAAATTTATCTTACCTTGGGAAATATCTTTTTACCCTTAAATCATTTTTTGTTTTAGAATTTTCCTCTTGCATTTCAATGTGGATTGTGGTGTTGGATAAAAAAAACAGCCCTCCTCTTACCTTTCTTCATTTCCTTTCTGACTCTCTTCTCTTTTCTCCAAACTCATTTTGAGTCATCTACATCATATTTTCCTCTGTTAAGACAATCTTTGTCTTGGCTTGAAAGTCACTTGTTTAAGAAAGACCACAGATGTAAATGCACGTTCACGACATTACTGAGTACAACAGCTCTTGTTCTTCCATGCACAAATACACTCAAACTCCTTTCCAGGTGCCATGGTTCGTGTTCAAGTCTGAATGTCTTTATACTTGTGTAATACTCCTTTTAATTTCCTTTGTTTTCTCCCCCAGTACATAAATCTACACACTGTAGTTAATGATGCTGGCTTTTTTCTTTTCCAAGCGTTGTTTTCATCATCCTTTTCACAAAACTTCAATAGCCATTCAAATTAATGAGAAAGTTGGGTAATTTTGATGGAGTTCTGCTTATGGCACATGGCACTGCACATGTGGATGTTCTAGTTCTAATGATCATACTGTGAGCATATAATGCATCACAGTTTTAAGGAAATAATTCTTTTGTGCTAGTGAACTAAAATTATTTACCAGAGAAAAGCCAGAGTAGAAGGTCTCTGATCATCTGTGTTAAGAGACACTGGCTTTTTCACTATTTTGTTAAGTTAGCCTCATACTGTACACTGTCCACAACTTATTCCAGCTGCTTAATCATATGCAACAGCTCTTTCATAGAATCATCGAATCATAGAATTACTCAGGTTGGAAAAGACCTCAAAGATCATCAAGTCCAACCGCAGCCTAACCATAGTACCCTAACTCTAACAACCCTCTGCTAAATCATATCTCTGAGCACCACATCCAAACGGCTCTTAAACACACCCAGGGACGGTGACTCAACCACCTCCCCTTGGAGCCTATTCCAGTGCTTAACAACCCTTTCTGTAAAGAAGTGTTTCCTAACGTACAACCTAAATTTACCTTAGCACAACTTGAGGCCATTTCCTTTCATTCTGTCACCTGTCACCTGTGAGAAGAGACTTGCCCTGCTCTCATTCCCTCGCAACTTAGTGTCATCTGCAAACTTAATGAGGGTGCACTCAGACCCCTCATCAAGATCATCAATTAAGATGTTAAATAGAAGTGTCCTCTGCTATGATTGTCTCTGGGTTTTATAGCCTCATCCTTTAACAACAACCTACAGTTGAGAAGCTGGTAAAAATGGTCAGAGACCTGATTCCAAATGTATTTATGTAAGAAATTTGAATACCTCCTGCCTTTGTCCTGGATGTTGTAATTCTGCGGTCATAAGGCTTATCAAAACAACAGTTTGCCTTCTGATTAAGAATGACTGACTTAGAGAAGTAAATTAAATAGAAATACTGAGTATCACACATCTGAGTTTCATGAAGTTGAAATTAAACATATAGATACTGTTAAGTTGAATAGTTAGATGCCATATAACTCACTATATGCATGGTGTCCATCATGATATTAATTTCAACAATATTTACAATCTTATAATGACTAATAATAGATAGTTCTGTTGCCTTCCATATAGAAACAGAGTGTATGGCACTTCCATCTGCTACTGGGTAACCACATTCCCTGAGCTGACAGGTAAGCAGGCAAAGATATACTTGGACAATATCATCAAGGCATTATGAGCAGAGGTAGGGAAGCTACAACAGTGGTGACTGCCTAGGACTAGACAAAGGGAAGCTACAATAATAGTGTGAGTGCCTACTTGGAGACAGATGGCACTTCTGATCACACACTCAAGGCAGGATATTTTGAATGAGCACAGATACAAAAAAGGCTAATTAGGTATAATTGAAAACCTATCTTACAAGTGGAAGTTAGAAAACTTGACTTGTTCAGTCTAGGAAAATGAAATGTGAGCAAGGACAAGGTACTGAAACAGCTACACAAAGTGCTTTGGAATGACAAAGAAACTATTTAAAGTGATGATATTTTTTCTATTCCAATATGCCTTTTTTTTTTTTTTTTTTCCAGCATAATATAGGATTACTTCTATTGATTGATGCAGGACACTGCTCACCATTGTGTTAGTACAAATATTTCAGCTTACTTAACTAGGATGTCTAGAGGTTAAGCATTTCCATTACCTCTTCCCATTCACCCCGCTGTTTATAGCCACTGACTTAAATCCATGAGATTTTCAATGACTCAAAGAAGCCTGCATTATTTCTGCTGTCTTGCATTTTGCATGACCAATTCCTCTGGGAACATTAGAGAATCATGCTTTGGATTAGGTAAGAGAAAGCCAGGTTATCGATGTATATACTTGTTCACAGGGGAACTGGTGCCAGCCATTGTTACCCTATACATTCTCAATTTTCTTCACAATTGTGATTAAGTTTTTATTTTAGGAAGACATTCTGACTTGCTTTAATGTTTCTCTAAGTCTCCTTTGCCATGCAAAGCTTCTGTAACCAGCTCTTGCAGAATCAGAAATCAGTCCCAGCTGTTCCCTTGTTACAATTTAGCATCTGGAAAGGGATTTGCTTTATATATACATTCATGACAAAGATTTATCAAACAAAATTACCCCTTACTTACACCAACTAACTACTAAATCTTCTTAATTATTGATTTTTCAGAGCATTAAAGTGTTATAGAATTTGTTATACACCAGGTTCCAAGTTCCTAAGCAAATTGCAGGGTAGACAAAATGACTAAAAAAAGCTTTTTCAAAGACTGCTTCCATAAATAATTAAAAATACATTTTGCCCTTAAGGACATAGATGGTGTTTTGAATCCCCACTGAATTCACTGACAAAGCTTTTCTTCATATCAGTGTGGAATATATCAGGATCAAGCAGCTTCTACATGATGCTGTTTAGATTGACACTATGTGGTAATAACAGAACCATGAATGCAAACTGTCATTGTTTGAAACAAAATTTTAAAAGATTTCAGAAATCTCACCAGGAATAAAATCTACAATTATGCTAAATCTCAATAAAAGTGATGGTTCAGTATAGCAGCTTTTATATACCGCATGATCTAGGACCAAGCAATCAGTTAGTGAGGGACAAGAAAAACCACCATAAATGTAGATATTGAAGAAAATTGAATGTCATAGTGAAGAAACTGCAAGTGGGAAACATGAATAGTCTCCACATGCAGTCAGTATCATGTAAAATTTGATACTGAAAGAATGGAAAGGCTATCAATACCACACATCGGCACCTGTTTCCCACTTACTGTTTCATTCTTATACGCAAGATGTGCAGATCAAGAGAAACCTTTCCCATTTCAAACTGGATTTGAAATTTAAAATCTTGATTATTTTTTTCTCTTGAGAATGTTTTTGAAAATTATTTGGAATATAATTGTTAGATATACATCTTGAAAAAAAAAAAGAAAAGAAAAGGAGGAAAGGGAAGGGAAGGGAAGGGAAGGGAAGGGAAGGGAAGGGAAGGGAAGGGAAGGGAAGGGAAGGGAAGGGAAGGGAAGGGAAGGGAAGGGAAGGGAAGGGAAGGGAAGGGAAGGGAAGGGAAGGGAAGGGAAGGGAAGGGAAGGGAAGGGAAGGGAAGGGAAGGGAAGGGAAGGGAAGGGAAGGGAAGGGAAGGGAAGGGAAGGGAAGGGAAGGGAAGGGAAGGGAAGGGAAGGGAAGGGAAGGGAAGGGAAGGGAAGGGAAGGGAAGGGAAGGGAAGGGAAGGGAAGGGAAGGGAAGGGAAGGGAAGGGAAGGGAAGGGAAGGGAAGGGAAGGGAAGGGAAGGGAAGGGAAGGGAAGGGAAGGGAAGGGAAGGGAAGGGAAGGGAAGGGAAGGGAAGGGAAGGGAAGGGAAGGGAAGGGAAGGGAAGGGAAGGGAAGGGAAGGGAAGGGAAGGGAAGGGAAGGGAAGGGAAGGGAAGGGAAGGGAAGGGAAGGGAAGGGAAGGGAAGGGAAGGGAAGGGAAGGGAAGGGAAGGGAAGGGAAGGGAAGGGAAGGAAGTTTATATTTCAAAATTTATGACTTGATGAGCATGCTACACCACAGAAAGGAGTTTGAAAAGCAGGAGTATGCTCACAAACCTTCCTTGTTTATATCATGGCCTCATACAGGAGCTGACAGCTCAGAGATTTTCCTTTAAAGGCAGGTACTGCCCTTAAAATACTGTGGTTTTTCACTTCTAGTACAGTGACAGAGTTTTCAGGCATACTGTGTTTAGCATCTATCCCGTAAGCTGTCAGACTTTTTCTGGAGAAGGGAAAAAATAGTATATAAAATGAGAAGAACTCATAATTCATGTGCAAGTGAAATAAAGTATCTGCCTTTCAACAGTCACAGTCTCTCCCTGTTCTGCTCTGTCCTGGACAGTTAAGACAGTTTGCTGAGGTTACTTGTGCATCAACTGTGGCATGAGATACATTAACTCACAGTAATTCGGGATATGTGCTTACAGAAGAAGAATCCCTGTTTCCTGCGGAAACCTGCTTTTGTTCTCTATCATGTAAACTACCTAAAATGCTGGTGCTGGACCTAAACTATCTCCCAAGCTTTGAGTTTCCCCAGCTCCCCCCAGTAGCTCTGCTTGGATGTCAGCTCTCTTACAAGATTACGGAGTTGCACTGAAACTTGCAGCTCCAAACTTCCACTTTTTCTGAGGAAATTTTATCTGTCTTTTCTCCAACATATCTTTCAGTACTGTGTTTCACTATGACACTGTGGTAAACAATCTCTGTGTACACTTTCAGGAGGTAGGATACTCAAAGCAGGGATTTAAGAACCATTCTCAAGGTCATGAAAATTATGGTATGATCACAATGAATTTATATGCCAGGTATAAAAATATGTAGGAGCTGACAATGCCCCCATCTCAATACATTTAATAACATGGAAATTCTATACACATGAGAAGAAAACAGTCTCAGAGCTATAGTTCTGTGGGGATCTCACTGCAAAGAGAGATTTCATAGATTAAAAATTCCATAGATTAAAAAATATATTTTTTTAAAAAAAAAAGATTTCAAGTAATCTTATAGAAATAATTTTTATTATTAAAATAAGAACAAACTCCTACCTCTTTTATATATTCCCAATGCCTATGAAGGCTTCTATTTTAGTTTCCAAAATGTTTACCACAAATATTACAGTGGTTGTTGTGAGAGAAAAGAAGTTGGGTTTGCCAAAAAATATATTGCAAATGGTAAAAATAAAATTGTTCATATGTCAACCATCATTCATATTTAGCAGAGAAAGCAGATGCCCATGAGGAATTACCACTGCTACGTAGCTGATACAGCAGAACCCTGAAACACAGCAAAAAAATAGCTGAAAGCCAAATATTAGCATTTAATTGATTCCATGGGTATAAAACTATTTCTTTACTTTTCTGAATCAGAGCCATTAACAGGAGGTTGGTGGTATGTGCAGATAGGCTACATTAGGTTACCTATCCTATGCAAAAAATATGTTTTGTCACAACTGTCTGAAGAATTAATTAGTAGAAAGGCAATAGGCACAACTTAGTATTTTAGGGAAATTACTGGTGACGATTACAAATTTTGTACAAAGCCTGATCCAAAAAAATAGCAATTGCTAGGCAAATAAATGGACATATTCTTTTTCCCAACTTATATTAAATTAATGATATTGGATATAACCCTAGGAAGACAATTCCTTTTAAAATTCATTGGGTGAAAGTTCACTGAAAATTGAATTGCTTCCAATACAACTTCCGATAATTAGTTTTACTCTTTTTCTCTGTTCTTTTTCTCCTAGTTTGATGAACTGCTTGACTTTTTTTTTTTTTTTGTAGAAATATATTTAGATCATAATGAGAGAAAAGAAAAGAAAAGAAAAGAAAAGAAAAGAAAAGAAAAGAAAAGAAAAGAAAAGAAAAGAAAAGAAAAGAAAAGAAAAGAAAAGAAAAGAAAAGAAAAGAAAAGAAAAGAAAAGAAAAGAAAAGAAAAGAAAAGAAAAGAAAAGAAAAGAAAAGAAAAGAAAAGAAAAGAAAAAACAAACAGGTTCTCAATCACCAAACAGTAAACAGAAGATTTTTCTAATATTTGATTGATATATACACACAAGTAATTATACCCACATGCGTCTTTGAGGTTGGCTTGATGTTAACTTGTTATACAGAATCACAGAACCACAGAATGACCTGGGTTGGAAGGGACCTCAAGGATTATGAAGCTCCAACCCCCTGCCTGGCACGGTGACCAAACTTCCACGAGATGAGATTCCCCAGGGCCCCATCCAACCTGGCCTTCAACAAGTCCAGGGACAGGGCATCCAAAACATTCCTGGGCAGCCTGTTCCAGGTCTTCATCACTCTCCTAGTAAAGAACTTCTCCCTGACATCCAACCTAAATCTTCCCTCTTTTAACGTAAAACCATTTCTCCTTGTCCTGCTATTATCAGCCCTTTCGAAGAGTTTACTCCCCTCCTGATTACAGATACCCTTCAGATACTGAAAGGCTGCAATGAGGTCACCCCTCAGCCTTCTTTTCTCCAGGATGAACGAGCCCAGCTCCCTCAGCCTATCTTCATAGGGGGGTGCTCCAGCCCCCTGATCATCTTCATTGCCTTCCTCTGGACCTTTTCCAATAGATCTCAGTCTTGTACTGAGGGCTCCATAGCTGGACACAGTACTATAGATGGGGCCTCACAAGAGCAGAGTAGAGAGGGACAATCATCTCCCTAGCCCTGCTTGCTACCCCTCTACTGATGGAGCCCAGGATACCATTTGTCTTATGAGACGCAAGAGCACACTGCTGGCTCATATTAAGTTTCTCATCCATCTGGATCCCCAGGTCCTTCTCTGCTGAGCTGCTTTCAAGGACTACTTCTCCCAGTCTGTACATGTGCCTGGGGTTCTTCTGGCCCAAGTGCAAAACCCTGCACTTTGCTGTGCTGAACCTCATTAGGTTCACCCAGGCCCACCTTTCAAGTCTGTCAGTGGCATCCCTTCCTTCCTCCATGTCAACTGCACCACTCAGCATAGTGTCATCAGCAAATACATATATATTTGACTCACTTTCATGATTACACTGCACTAAAGACATAAATCCTAATTACATTTTTTCTACTAAAATAGTTATAAAAATAGTTGCAGACTTGCTGAGAACTGGTAATAGTTTTCTGAATCCTTCACATTACTTGTTGAAAAAGAGAAAGGAGTTTTTTTTCTAAGATACTAAGACCTCTCATCATCACAGAATGTCTGCATGACATGGGAAGAGCATGAGGAAAAAGAAAATCAAATGCAAATGAATGAAGCTATTTTTCATGGCTCTGAGTGAGGGGTAAATTTAATTAAATTGCTGTAAATGCTAGTAAAAAATAGGTATAACAAAAAGCAATTGGAATTCCAAAACATACTGTGTTTAGTAATTGTTTGTAAAACATGAAAATAATTCCACATTAAAATCAGTTAAAATCAGTTAAAAAAAAAAAAAAGATTCCTTAAGCAGTATGTTATTGGAACTCTTTATTTGAACATGTTATATTGCCTCATTACACTTTGCAGTACGGTTTGGACATTCACAGTAAAGGAATACGGCATATGAATGTGGAGCAGAAAACCAGAGTAAAAGCAAATAAACTGTGACAAGGCAGAAGGATTCTCTTCCCATCTCTTTTACATCTTCAGGGAGACATGACAGTCCATTTCTGCAACTGCAGTGAATTATGTTAAGTTGCATACACAACACTGTTTTGTATGTTTTGTAACATAAGGCAGAATGACTTTTTCTTGCTTGAACTGCCATCTTCTTTAGCTAATGCCTTTTTTAAGGCAATTCAATAGTGTCCCAAAGAACCTTTTGATTATAAGAAATTTCTCCAAAAAATGCACATTTTTCCTTGACCATTTCACCTGCCCATTCTTCCAGTTGAAATTCACCATTACAAGTGCACTGACACTTTTAGAACTACTTCAAAGAAAAGAGGTATTTGCTTTGGCAAGTCAAGGTTACTACGATTTGCATCCCAAGAGAGAAAGCTCAAAAAGCAGCTAAAGGAAATCAATACAGTCAAAGATAGGACAAAATTTCTGCATGTAAGCCAAAGATGGGAATCAAAAGTATTCTTACTTGGGAATAGGCTTAAGGACTGTTGCTTCTTTGTTGCTCTGAGTTAAGGCTTATTGACAGTCTTCTTAAATTGATCCTAATTAAAATCTTCTCTCATTGAACTGTTGCTCTTTTTGACTAGGTTGATAGTTCTCAAGTTTTTGTTTATTATGGGGTACATTTCAATGGTCTGATCTAAAAATCTATGGGTCAATATAGGATCAGCTACTGGGTATCTCCACAACAAGAGTAAAACATACTATATATTTATTATAACAAAATCTAGAGGAAAATTACCTTTTTAAATATTGTAGTATTTTAAAATGTGAAGGATTTTTTTAATTTCTTTTTTTTTTCTTTTCATTTCTATACACAGCTAAGTGTTCAGTATCAGTGAGACTCACTAGACATTCATACCATCATGCTTTCTCCTAACTTAAGAATGTTCTCCATATTGAGAAAGGGATAGTCATGTTAAACTCAGCATACATGAAGATACTTTGGTATTTGGAGTTTAGTCTGACCCTGCTCTCATTTAGTATTTTCTTTTTACTTCTCCACACTCACACATCTGGATTGGAAATCATGTATTCCACTTTTAATTTATTTATTTTTTTCCTGTTGTTTTCCAGTGTTTACCATCACCAGGAAACCTGGTCCATCCACCACCGTGGCATGTTCCACAAAGCCTGAAAGTGTACCATCAATCAAGGTGCTTTGGGAATAATAGCAGACACATAAAGAACAACCAAAAACCAGTGGCTCTTGTGCTAAATACATCCATTCAAAGAATAAGAGGCTTTTCTTTTCTAGATAAAAAGATAGTAACTGTGTAAATCATGTAAATCCAAGTTCAAAACAAGGAAGCCAAAGGAATGCAGAAGCAAAAGTTTTATTTATAAAGCTATATAAAGTTCCAGCTGCTAAGCCTGTAAGAGTCAGAACCAGGATATCATCAATTTGTCATGCATTTTTTTTCTGAGGAATCAAACCAAATAAAAAACAGTAGTGGATTTTTCTTTTTCTAATTAATTTTTTGTTTTGGTTTGGTTTGGTATTCCTACCTGGTTAGAATCTCATGGGTATTAGGTTTTGGTCCTAATGCATACTTTGATGAATCAGCAGCAGTTTTCCGGCATAGGTCTGAAGCAGTCTGTTATGCAAATGCACAGATTTTATGATAAGCACAATTCATGACCTAAAGGTACTTTCTGGCAACAGGAGGTATCTTAGTTTAACACATGTAATCTTTTAAGCCTGAGTATAAAGAGATTCTTTGCTGTCAAAACAATATTTTCTGCAATTAGAATCTTAAAGAACCACTGAACGTGTGATTTCTTTACTTTCCATAGATACTTAGGGTAACATAAGCATTTAGATTTTAAAACAAACAAAAAACCCCATATGTCTGGATGGTTGCAAGAGTCCATTAATGAAGGCTGCAGGAATTCATTTTACTGAATCTTCCAGGTGTTAGTATATTTTCTATGGGCCTACTTACGTAGAAAACACTGTTATTTCAAATTTGATTATTTCACTGTTTGTGGTTGTTTTCTGCAAAGTTAGTCATGTCTTTAAAAAACTGAACCTTAATAAAATATTACATTTTTGAAAACTACTCATGATGGCATAAGTAGATAGGTTCTTTGCATGGATTGGTTATTACCTATTATTTGCTATATTTATTCATTATTAAATGTTATGTTATTGCTATTTGTTATCATTCAGTAATTTATGAAGTGTCTGTGCATACAAAATGAATGCTG